>NC_135808.1:118492623-118815176 GCF_964213995.1 Mustelus asterias | reverse complement strand
TCTCTAATTTCCCTTGCAAGCTATGGTTTTGCCACCTTTCCCGTTTTATATTGGCATCAGACTGGAATAAAAACTTGTTGCAGTTCATCCATGGACTCTTTGAATGTTTGCCATTGCCTATCCACCATCATTCTTTTCAGTAATATTTCCCAATGCATCCAAACCTTTCCAATCTACCTTTGTAATGGAAGCTCTTCATTTGGTTTGATTTATTATTGTCACAGCTATTGGGATACAGTGAAAAGTATTATTTCTTGCATGCTATACAGACAAAAACATCATTCATAGAGAACATAGGGGAGAAAAAAAGCAGAGGGTGCAGAATATAATGTTACAGTCATAGCTATGATGCAGAGAAACACCAGCTTAATATATGGTAGGTCCATTCAAAAGACTGATGGCAGCAGGGAAGAAGCTGTTCTTGAGTCAGTTGGTGCATGATCTCAGACTTTTGTACCTTTATCCTAACGGAAGAAGGTGGAAGAGGGTATGTCTGGAGTGCATGGGGTCCTTGATTATGCTGGCTGCTTTTCCAAGGCAGCAAGAAGTGTAGACAGAGTCAATGGATGGGAGGCTGGTTTGCGTGATGGACTGGGCTACGTTCACAACACTTTGTAGTTCCTTGCGGTCTTGGTCAGAGCAGGAGCCATATCAAGCTGTGATACATCCGGAAAGGATGCTTTCTACAGTGCCATTGTAAAATGTTTTGAGAATCATAGTGAACATGCCAAATTTCCTTAGCCTCCTGAGAAATAGAAGCATTGGTGGGCTTTCTTAAGTCAGCGTTGAGAGATCAGGACAAGTTGTTGGTGATTTGAATGCCTAGAAACCTGAAACTCGCAACCATTTCTACTTCATCACCATTGATGCAGACAGATGCATGTCCTCCACTGCGCTTCCTAAACTCGATGACTATCTCCTTTGTTTTGTTGACATTGAGGGAGAGATTATTGTCGTCGCACCAGTTCACCAGATTCTCTATCTCTATCCTGTACTCTGTCTCGTCATTGTTTGAGATCCGACCCACTACGGTGGTGTCATCAGCAAACTTGAAAATTGAATTGGAGGGGAATTTGGCCGCACAGTCATAGGAGTATGAGGAGTATAGTAGGGGGCTGAGGACACAGCCTTGTGGGGCACCAGTGTTGAGGATGATTGTGGAGGAGGCTTTGCTGTCGATCCTTACTGATTGTGGTCTGTGGGTTAGGAAGTTTAGGATACAGTCGCAGAGGGAGGAGCCGAAACCTAGGCCATGGAGTTTGGAGATGAGTTTTTTGGGATAATGATGTTGAAGGCTGAGCTGTTATCAATAAAAAAGAGTCTGACATCGGTGTCTTTGTAATCTAGGTGTTCCAGGGCTGAGTGTAGGGCCAGGGAGACATCTGCTGTGGACCTGTTGTGGCGATAGGCGTACTGTAGTGGAACCAGGCAGTCTGGTAGGCAGGAATTGAATTGTGCCATGAATAATCTTTTGAAGCAGTCCATAATGATGGATGTCAGAGCCACTGGACGTTAGTCATTAAGGCACGCTGCTCGCTTTTCTTTGGTACTGAGATGATGGTCATCTTCCTGAAGAAGATCGATGTAAAGAGAGGTTAAAGATGTCTGGGAATACCCCCCACAGCTGATCCGCACAGGATCTGAGTGCTTGTCTGGGTACCCCATCTGGGCCAGTCGCTTTCCATGGGTTAACTTTCAAGAAAGCCGATCTGACGTCTGCGATGGTGACCTCAGATACTGACTCAGCCGTGGCTTCCGGGGTGGAGGGCGTGCTCTCGCTGACCTACTGTTTAAAACAGGCGTAGAATCATCGGGGAAGGCTGCATTGTTGCCGACGATTCTACGCACCTTCACCTTGCAGCCTGTTATGCCATGTAGACCTTGCCATAATCGGCAGGATTCCATGTGGCTAGCCTGGGACTTTGAAAGTTCTCTGTAGATCGTATCTGGATTTCTTGTATAGGTCAAGGTCATCCGACTTGAAAGTCTCAGACCTGGACTTCAGCAAGCAGTGGATGTGCCATCTCTGAAACCATTCAACAACAACTTATATTTATACAACGCCCAAATGAAATGATGAACTCCAAAGAGATTCATCCTTACATAACACTTCACTTTCTCTTGGCACAACCTTTGTTTCTTTACTTATTGAATCACAGAATCCCTACAGTGCAGAACAGGGCCATTCGGCCCATCGAGTCTGCACCGATCACAATCCCACCCAGCCTCTATTCCCGTAACCCCACATAATTATCCTGCTAATCCGCCTGACAATAAGGGTCAATTTAGCATGGCCAATCCACCTAACCCGCACATCTTTGGAGTGTGGGAGGAAACCGGAGCACCCGGAAGAAAAAACCCACGCAGACACGGGGAGAATGTGCAAACTCCACACAGACAGTGACCCGAGCCGGGAATCGAACCCGGGCCCCTGGCACTGCGAAGTAGCAGTGCTAACCACTGTGCTACCGTGCTGTCCTACTTGTCCCATGACTATCTCTTTTTGCCCTTCATGGTCATCCCTTTTGACATTTAAACTCTCCTGCCTTTCACCCTATCACAAACCTTCCCATTTGTCTCTGACCTGCCCGACGCCCCCCCCCCCCCCCCCACTGCCCACCCCGCCCAACCCACCAGTTCCCCCTCACTTTTCTTGTTTGACTGAAAGAGTGTTACACCTCCGAGCACTCACAGTTCTGACGCAGGATCTCCAAGCTGAAATCTTAACTCTGTTTCTCCCTCCACAGCTGCTGCCTGACCTGCTGAGTGTTTCCAGAATATTCTGTGGTTTTTTTGAAGAAGTTCCAGGAGCTGTGTTTGGTACATCAGCCTAACTGAGGTGAGGATGGGAACACCATTCGGTGCAGTCTGCTTGCTTGCAGTTGCAGCCACTGAACCCAATGCCCAGCTCCTCCATCACCGACGCACTGTGTGTGCACAGGTATTAGCTACACGATAAACTGTAACAACATACCAAGCAGAGCCGCCCAGCCCTGCAACTTCTACCTCCACCACCACCAACAACAACTTAAATTTATCTAGCACCAGGAACTGGAAACATCAAAGAAACGCAAAATTGTTATGGCACAGAAGGAGGCCATTTGGCCCATTGTGTTTGTGCCAGCCCTCTGAATGCATATCATGGCTTAGTGCCTTGCTTTCCCCTGTACCCCTGCACATTGTTCCTACTCAAGTAATCATCCTCTTGAATGTCTCAATTGAACTTGCCTCCACTGCATTTCCAAGCAGTGCATTCCAGACCCGAATCACTCGCTGGGTGAAAAAGCTTTTTCTCACACTACATTTGCTTCTTTTGCAAATCACTTTAAATCTGTCCCTCTCACTCTCAATCCTTTTATGAGTGGGAATAGTTTCTCCCTGTCTACTCTGTCCAGCCCCCTCATGATTTTGAACACTTCAATCTAATCTCTTTTTAGCCTTCTTCTCTCCAAGGAGAACAGTCCCAACCTCTCCAATCGATCCCCGTAACTGAAGTGTCTCATCTCCGGAGCTGTTTTTGTAACCGTCTTCCGCACTCTCTCCAATGTATTCACACCCTTCCTATAGTGTGGGACCCAGAACTGTACACAATGCTCCAGCTGAGGTCTAACTATATGAACACTATCATCTCTATATTATCCTTACTTGCGCATGTACTGCTGTTTCTTCACTTGCCTTGGACAAAATCCAGGAATTCCCTATGTATTATCATGGGAGAACCATTAGCACATGGACATCAATAATAACAGGATAAGGTACACCAGCACTGTCTGATGTACAGTGCTGGTACTTGGATAGTCAAATGCAGCTTTTCAAATGTCATCCACATCCAATGAACAAAACAAACCCCTGATTTTTGCCTGCATGTCATTTACGTAGTTTACAAGTTATATAAAGTGATATCCCGCAGATTAATCTTTTCCTGTGCACCGGAAACATAATGTTTGGATAAGTTAGTAGATCTTATCTAGCAGTAAAACTAATCACGTGTGAGAAAGAGGCAGCGAAAGCTGGAAAAACTCAGCAGTTCCAGCAGCATCCTCAGGGAGAGAAAGCGGAGTTAGGGCGGCACGGTGGCACAGTGGTTAGCACTGCTGTCCCACAGTGCCAGAGACTTGGGTTCAATTCCGGCCTCGGGTCACTGTCTGAGTGGAGTTTGCACGCTCTCCCCATGTCTTCATGGGTTTCCTCCAGGTGCTCCGGTTTCCTCCCACACTCCAAAGATGAGCGGGTTAGGTTGATTGGCCATGCAAAATTGATCCTTAGTGTCAGGGGGATTAGAAGGGTAAATATGTGGGGTTCTGGGGATAGGATCTGGGTGGGATTGTTGTCAGTGCAGACTCGATGGACGAAGTGGCTTCCTTTGGCACTATAGATTCTATGACACTATGACTCTATTACTGCTGAGTCCATGTGGAGTTTTACCCTCTCTTTCGTTCCGAAGAAGGGTCATGTGGACTCAAAACATTAACTCTGCTTTCTCTCCCTATGGATGATACAGGACCTGTTAAGTTTTTCCAACTTTCTCTGCTTTAGTGTCAGATAATAGCAACTCTGCAGTATTTTGCTTTTACTGTTGTAATTAAAGGGACTTTTTCTTGTCTCTCACAGTGACTTCCACATTTTTTAAACAGCTGATTTTTTTTCATTTGATTTATTATTTGATTTGATTTGATTTATTATTGTCACATGTATTAGTACAAAGTGAAAAGTATTGTTTCTTGCGCGCTATACAGCCAAAGCATACAGACAAAGAGAAGGAAAGGAGAGGGCGCAGAATGTAGTGTTACAGTCATAGCTAGGGTGTAGAGAAAGATTAACTTAGTACAAAGTAAGTCCATTCAAAAGTCTGATGGCAGCAGGGAAGAAGCTGTTCTTGAGTTGCTACATGTTCTCAGACCTTTGTACCTTTTTCCCGATGGAAGAAGGTGGAAGAGAGAATGTCCGGGTGCGTGGGTTCCTTGATTATGCTGGCTGCTTTTCCTAAGGCAGCGGGAAGTATAGACAGAGTCAATGGATGGGAGGCTGGTTTGCGTGATGGACTTCGTATATTGTACGCATCAGAAACTCTTTCAAAAGTAAAGTTAAAGTTTATTTATTAGTCACAAGTAAGGTTTACATTAACACTGCAATGAAGTTACTGTGAAATTCCCCTAGTTGCCACAGTTTGGAGCCTGTTTGGGTCAATCCACCCAACCCGCACATCTTTGGACTGTGGGAGGAAACCGGAGCACCCGGAGGAAACCCATGCAGACACGGGGAGGACGTGCAAACTCCGCACAGACAGTGACCCAAGCCGGGAATCGAACCCGGCTCCCTGGCGCTGTGAAGCAACAGTGCTAACCATTGTGCCACCGCGCCGCTCGTAAAGGAAATTTAACCAATTTATCACCTTTGAGGAGTCTCACTTACAGACAAGTGGCTAGCTGCCTTTTCGTTTAATTTATTGTTTTCATTATTCTATTATTAGAAATATTTCCTCTTCTCACATCAAGCAGTTATAGGGACAATCAGGTGCTGGTAAAATCTTTCTGTGTGATCTCTGCAATTCAACAAGTCAGAATGGTTTTCATACCAGCAACATTAAATCCAACAGTACCTCTGAGAATAGAATGAAGAGTTTAATATCCTTTCCTTTACGCTTCAGAAATATGCTTTTGTTCTTTCCAATGCCTTCAGTGATTTCACACACTATCACACGCTGCTCGTAGGCACGGTTTGCAATTTATATATATATCTGATAGTTTTATGTTGAGCCCTGTATAGACTTGACAAGTTTTGTAAAAAAAAATTATATGAGATTCACAAATCTTTTTTTCACTATCTCAGAGAAAGCTTTCTGGCTCTCATAGACTTTCCTGGGGTGCTATTTTTAAGTATAGTCATGATAACATTATCAAGTGATCATGTATTTCAGGTCTGCTTTCCATTTTGTGCTACGGTCCAGGGGGAAAATTATGATGTAGTAGTAATGTCATTGAGCTAAAAATCCAGTAACCCAGACTAATACCCTGGGGACTTGGGGCCAAATCCCAGCACAGCAGCTAGTGGAGTTTAAATTTAATTAATAAAATCTGGGATTGAAAGTGAGTCTTCATAATTTATATCAGCAATGGTAACCATGAAACCATCATCAATTGTTGGGGGACGGGGGGGAGTAGTTTGCTGTTTAATCTATAGAATTCGTAACAATTCCTATGGTGCAGAAGGAGGCTATTTGGTCTATTGAGTCTGCACCAACTCTCTGAAAGAGCACCCCCCCCCACCCCCCCCCCCCCACCCCCCCCCCACCCCCCCCCACCCCCCCCCCCCCCCCCCCCCCCCCACCCCCCCCCCCCACCCCCCCCCACCCCCCCCACCCCCCCCCCCCACCCCCCCCCCACCCCCCCCCCCGCCCCCCCCCCCGCCGCCCCCCCCCCCCCCTCCCCCCGCCGCCCCCCCCGCCGCCCCCCCCCCCCACCACCCCCCCCCCCACCACCCCCCCCCCACCCCCCACCCCTGCCCCCGCAACATCCCCATAATCCTGTGCGTTTACCATGATTTATCCACCAAATTTACACATCTTTGGACACTAAGGGGCAGGTTAGCATGGCCAATCCACCTAACCTGCACACCCTTGGACATTAAGGGGCAATTTAGCATTGCCAATGCACCTAATTTACACATTTCTGGACACTAAGGGGCAGTTTAGCATGGCCAATCTACCTAGCCTGCACATCTTTGGACTATGGGAGGAAACCGGAGCACCCGAGGGAAACCCGCGCAGACACAGAGAGAACGCACAGACTCCACACAGACAGTGACCCAAGCCGGGAATTGAACCCGAGCCCCTGGCGCAATGAGGCAGCAGTGCTAACCACTGTGCCACTGTAGACAATCAGGGATGGGCAACATATTTTGGCCTTGCAGTGATACCCACATCCTGTGAAAGATTAAATAAAAAGAAATGTTTTTAATTCAGTATTTTCTGCAAGGCTGAAGAAACTGAATTCTCTATATCCTGTCTATCTTGTTCTGGGGACTTTGATCCTTAAGGCATAAGTGTGCTTTAATCACATTTGATGTGATTTTCAAAAAAATCCTCACAGCTATTTTAAAAAACCCTTCCTTCGAATCCTTTCTCCTTCACTTAAGTTTTTTTATACATCATGTTTTCTTTATGTCTCCCATTAGGCTGCTGGGCTAGTGTGCATTATATCTCATGCTTTACTCCACACAAATGGCTGGAAATCCTCTTTCAGGCCTTTGCTCTGTGTGGAGAAGCTCAGAGATAATTCACTCTGTTAATTCTCCCCTTCCCGAAACAGAACCATTTACCTGGTACTGAGTGCCTTCCTCAGCAGGAACAACTGAAAGGAGAATCTCTCCATGTCCCATATTGCAGATGTTAAGCTGTGGCCATTGCTTTGTAGCTAAAAGCTTTAAGGTTTTTAAATTCATTCTTGGCATGGGGAATTAATGGTTTGTAAATTATTGCCGGTCCTTAGTTGCCATGACTGTGTGTCTCATTAAGCAACCTCAGAGGGTTCTTCAGAGTCAGCCATGTTGATGTGGGATATGAACCACATTTTGATACAGCACAGAACTAGGCCATTCGGGCCATCGTGTCTGCACCCTGGTTCAGGTAAAGGCAGCAGGTTTCCACTAGTGGAATGCCAAAGGCATCAGTGCTGGGGTCACAATGATTTACAATGTATATTAATGACTTGGACAAGGGAAGTGAATGGACTCTTACCAAGATTGTGGATGACACAAAAATAGGTGGGAAGGCAAGTGGTGTGGATGACAAAAAGTGTCTAAAAATAATATAGACAGGTTAAGTGAGTGGGCAAAAACTTAGCAGATGGAATATAATGTAGGAAAATGTGAACTTATGCACTTTGGTAGGAAGAGTAAAGGAGCTGAATATCACTTAAATGGAGAAAAACTGCAGAAAGCTGCAGCACAGAGAGATTTGGGGACCCTCATGCATAAATCACAAAAATCTAGTGTGCAATTTGATTTGATTTATTATTGTCATGTGAATTGGGATACAGTGAAAAGTACTCAACGGCCGCGGCTGCGGCAGCCCCGAAGTGTTATTTTTGCAGCCTAATGAAACACCCTCGACAACGCTGCCCGGCAAGGGAGGTGTTCTGCTCAGGGTGTGGAAAGAAAGGCCACTACACGAAAGTCTGCAGGGCAAAGTCGAAACCGAATAGCGCAGCATGCGACCCGAGGGAACAGAAAACCCGATCGCCATCAGCCACGTGGGAGTCAAGGGAGCCGCCATCTTGGACACCAGTGACCACGTGTGAGCCCGGGGAGCCGCCATTTTGGACACCATCGGCCACGTGGGAGTCAAGGGGGCCGCCATCTTGGACGCCGGCTGATGACTCTTCGGGATCGTTGGTGGCAGCGATCCAGCTGGACCAGTCTCGTCCACATCAGCTCGCCAGGTCTATGATGGACATACAGGTAAACGGTCGCGCGGGAAATTGTTTGTTTGACAGCAGGAGTACGGAGAGCTTTATCCACCCCGATACTGTGCGTCGCTATGCCCTTTCGGTACGGCCAGTCAAACAAACCATTTCCTTGGCCTCAAAGTCCAGCTCCGTGGATGTCATCGGGTACTGTGTGGTGACTCTTACGGTTCGGGGGACCGAGTACGCAAATTTTAAGCTCCTGGTGCTCCCACACCTCTGCGCTCCCGTACTCTTAGGCCTCGATTTCATGACACATCTTAAGAGTGTCACGCTACAGTACAACGGGCCTCTTTCCCCGATCGCTGTCTGCAACCCACAGTTCCTGGACTACCCACCGCGCACCACCTGCGGCCTTTCGACCCTCCAAGTCACCCCCCCACCGCTATTCGAACACCTCACCCCCGAGTGTAAGCCCATTGCCACTAAGAGCAGACGGTACAGCGCGGGGGACAGGACCTTCATTAGGTCCGAGGTCCAGTGGCTCCTGAAGGAGGGGATCATTGAGGCGAGCACCAGCCCCTGGAGAGCGCAGGTGGTAGTAGTCAAAACTGCGGAGAAACACCGGATGGTCATCGATTGTAGTCAGACCATCAACCGGTACACGCAGCTGGATGCGTATCCCCTTCTGCGCATATCTGACATGGTCAACCGGATTGCGCAATACCGGGTGTTCTCCACGATCGACCTCAAATCGGCCTACCACCAGCTCCCCATCCGCCCGGAGGACCGCAAATATACAGCTTTCGAGACGGATGGCCGCCTCTACCATTTTCTTAGGGTTCCCTTCGGCATCACCAATGGGGTCTCGGTCTTCCAGCGTGAAATGGACCGAATGGTGAACCAGCACGGGCTGCGGGCTACCTTCCCATACCTGGATAACATCACCATCTGCGGCCATGATCAGCAGGACCACGACGCCAACCTTAACAAATTCCTCCGTACGGCCGCTCTCCTGAATCTGACCTATAATAAGGAGAAATGTGTCTTCCACACTCTCCGCCTCACCATCCTGGGATATGTGGTGGAAAACGGGATCATCGGCCCCAATCCCAACCGCATGCGCCCCCTTATGGAACTTCCCCTCCCGACCACGCTTAAAGCACTGAGGAGATGCCTGGGCTTCTTCTCATACTACGCCCAGTGGGTCCCTAATTATGCGGATAAGGCCCGTCCGCTGATCAAATCCACCCTTTTTCCCCTGTCGGGAGAGGCCCGCTCGGCCTTCAACCGCATCAAAGCGGACATCGCAAAGGCCACGATGCACGCTGTGAACGAGTCAATCCCCTTTCAGGTGGAGAGTGATGCGTCTGACTTCGCCCTGGCCGCCACCCTCAACCACGCAGGCAGACCCGTAGCCTTCTTCTCACGAACCTTTCAGGGCTCGGAAATCCGACACTCCTCGGTCGAGAAGGAGGCTCAGGCCATCGTCGAAGCGGTGCGACACTGGCGCCACTACCTAGCTGGCCGACGGTTCACCTTGCTCACGGACCAACGTTCAGTGGCTTTCATGTTCAACAATGCGCAGAGGGGCAAGATTAAGAATGATTAGATACTGAGGTGGAGGATTGAGCTCTCCACCTACAATTACGATATCTTATACCGACCCGGGAAGCTCAATGAGCCTCCAGACGCCCTGTCCCGCGGAACATGTGCTAGCGCGCAGGTGAACCAACTACAGACTCTCCACAATGACCTCTGTCACCCGGGGGTCACTAGGCTCTACCATTTTATTAAGGCCCGTAATCTGCCCTATTCTGTTGAGGACGTCCGGTCTATAACCAGACACTGCCCGGTCTGCGCAGAATGTAAGCCGCACTTCTATCGGCCGGACCGGGCACACCTCATAAAAGCCGCCCGCCCCTTTGAATGCCTCAGCGTCGATTTCAAAGGGCCCCTTCCTTCTTCTGACCGCAACATCTACTTCCTCAACGTGATAGATGAGTACTCCCGATTCCCCTTTGCCATCCCCTGCTCGGACATGACCTCGACCACGGTCGTCAAGGCCCTGCACGGCCTCTTCACCCTGTTTGGGTACCCCAACTATATCCACAGCGACTGGGGATCCTCATTCATGAGCGATGAGCTGCGTCAATACCTGCTCTCCAAGGGCATAGCCTCGAGTAGGACTACCAGCTACAACCCCAGGGGTAACAGACAGGTGGAGAGGGAGAACGCAACAGTCTGGAAGGCCGTTTTACTAGCGCTACGGTCTAAAGGCCTTCCAGTCTCCCGCTGGCAAGAAGTACTCCCCGATGCACTACATTCGATTCGGTCCCTCCTGTGTACGGCCACCAACGCCACCCCACACGAGCGGATGTTTGCTTTCCTGAGGAAGTCCTCCTCGGGAATCGCACTACCGTCATGGCTAGCGTACCCAGGCCCTGTTCTGCTCCGGAGGCATGTACGACCTCATAAGTCGGACCCCCTAGTTGAAAAAGTCCAGCTCCTCCACGCCAACCCCCAATATGCCTATGTGGCATACCACGGTGGGCGGGAGGATACAGTCTCTGTCCGGGACCTGGCGCCTCCGGGTGCCCCGGAGCCCACTATGACCCCCCCACCCCACACCCCAAACCCCTCTGTTCAGGTAGCACCAGGTCCGCTTACATCTTTGCCTATTGTACGCAGCTCGCCTGAGCCCCCGGAGTCACCACGCAGGACCAGACCAGAAGGGACAACGGCGGACTCGAGTGGCTCCACCCTGCCACCGGCAGCAACACCCCAACCGGTACTGCGGCAGTCACAACGACTGGTCAAGCCGCCCGACAGGCTGAACCTGTGAAGGGACGACGCCTCGCCTCAGCTTGTGACTTTTCTATGTATATATGCTCCTGTACATATGGTTCCACCCACCCCGCCGGACTCTTTTTTAAAGGAGGGGTGAATGTGGTGAACCACTGTTAGTACATGTATGTGCCTGGACACACCCATGCTGCACCTGGCCCGAGACTCCTCCCTTTCCACCTGAGACCCCTCCCTTTCCACCCAGAGTGGGGTATAAAGGTGATGGTCCCTCCTCCTTGCCTCAGTCTAGACCAGGTCAGCTACAAGGGTGTGCTCCTGTTCTCTGTGAATAAAAGCCTATTAGTTTCCCTCACTCTCAGAAGTCTTCACGTCGTAATTGATAGTGCATCAGAGGATGATCGTGGAGGAGATGTTGTTGCCTATTTTTACTGATTGCAGTCTGTGGGTTAGGAAGTCAGGATCCAGCCACAGAGGGAGGAGCAGAGCCTCAGGCCACGGAGTTTGGAGATGAGTTTCAGAGGAATAATGGTGTTGAGCTGTAGTCAAGCTGTAGTTCAGCAGGTATTTGGGAAGGCAAATAGAATGTTGGCCTTTATTTCAAAGGGAATGGAGTATAAAAATGGTGAAGTCTCGGCTAAAACTATACAAGGCACTAGCTGGACCACACCTGGAATACTGTGAACAGTTTTGGTCTCCTTATCAAAGGGAAGATATACTGGCAATGTAGGCAGTCCAGAGAAGGTTCACTAGGCTGATCCTGGGTATGGAGGGATTTTCTTATGAGAAGAGGCTAAGTAGTTTGGGCCTATACTCATTGGAGTTTAGAAGAATGGAATACTGTCCCCTTGCCTGGGTGAGTGCAACTCCAATAGCACTCAAGAAGCTGGAGTTCACTAATGTAGGAATTCAGTCTCACAGGAATCTCAGTTTGAGTCACATCATAGACTGGTTCATGCGAAATTCTCTTGTCTTGGGGACAGCTATTAGTTTTACCCATTTAGTGAACATTTTGAGGATATGAAGATCACGTTTAACTTGACCGCAGCAAAGTAACCCAGATTAGTGAGTGGGCTGCTGAGTGGCCCTCATTGATCCCAGTGGGCCGCAAGATTGATATTGGGATTTGTTCACTCACCATGACCACATGAATAAGATTAACTACATTTTATACACACCGGCACGGTAGCACAGTGGTTAGCTCTGCTGCCTCACAGCTCCAGGGACCTGGGTTTGATTCCCGACTTGGATCACTGTCTGTGTGGAGTCTGCATGTTCTCCCCGTGTCTGCGTGGGTTTCCTCCGTGTGCTCTGCTTTCCTCCCACAGTCCAAAGATGTGTGAGTTAGGTGGATTGGCCATGCTGAATTGCCCCTTGGTGTCCCGGGCTGTGTAGGTTAGAGGGATTAGTTGGGTAAATATGTGGGGTTACAGGGATAAGGCCTGGTTGGGATTGTCGTTGGTGCAGACTCAATGGGCCGAATGGCCTCCTTCTGCACTTTTAGAGTTTCTATGGTTCTATGGAATTGAACCCAGGTCCCTGGCGCTGTGAGGCAGCAGCGTTGTGCCGCTGCCCTTAAATCATACCCAAGTGTCAGGGAATTGCTTTACTGTAACATTGTAACCTGCAGTAATAGGACACTCATTGAGATGTTGTTGTTACAATAATTCTGGAGTTGTTGCAATCCTGCTGCACGTGGCCATAGACTTAAAGGAACATTTTATTTTGTTGGTAAATGTTGCTCAGTTTCATTTTCGGTGATTTAAATTCCGGTGACACTCTCTCTTGTGCCGCTGCTCCCCGTAAACAGCGGCTCCAGCAGCCCCGCCCAGCCGCCTGGCAGTGACTGGAGGCCGGCCAGCGGAAGGAGAGTGAAGCCCCCACCCCGGAACCGGCTCCCAGCTCTGCTCCATGGCTGCTCGGGAGGAAGTGGCTGCACTCGGAGCTATTTACAGCGGAGACTTCCAGTTACTGGCGGAATCAGGTGAAGCATTGCAGCACGTTGGGGCACTGGGGTTAAATCTGCAATTCCTACGCTGGGAACACTGGGGTTCCTGATCTCACTGGGATTCCTGCAGCTCAGACACAGTTACAGACACTGGGGTTCCTGATCCCACTGAGACTCCTGCAGCTCAGACACAGTTACAGACACTGGGGTTCCTGATCCCACTGAGACTCCTGCAGCTCAGACACAGTTACAGACACTGGGGTTCCTGATCCCACTGAGACTCCTGCAGCTCAGAGACAGTTACAGATACTGGGGTTCCTGATCTCACTGGGATTCCTGCAGCTCAGAAACAGTTGCAGAGACACGGGGGTTCCAGATCTCACTGAGATTCCTGCAGCTGAGACACAGTTACAGACACTGGGGTTCCTGATCTCACTGAGAATTCTGCAATTGTTGCAGTTCAGACACAAAATGAGAGGGTGGTGAAGAGCGCAGAAGGGGGCTGTTTGGTGTCATGTTTAGGGGAGGCAATGGCCTAGTGGTCTTATCGCTAGACAATGAGTTCATAAACTCAGCTAATGCTCTGGGGACCCGGGTTTGTATCCCGCCACAGCAGATGGTGGAATTTGTATTGCATAAAATAAATCTGGAATTAAGGATCTACTGAAACCATTGCTGATTGTCGGAAAAATCCTCTCTGGTTCTCTAATGTGCTTCAGGGAATGAAATCTGCCGTCCTTACCTGGTCTGGCCTACATGCGACTCCAGAGCCACAGCAATGCGGTTGACTCTCAACTGTCCTCCAAGGGCAACTAGAGATGGGCAATAAATACTGGTCAGCCAATGACGCCCATTTCCCACAAATGAATTTTAAAAAGTCTGTTTCTCTGCAAGCACAACTCAGCCAGTTCCACTCCCCCACCCTTTCAATTTAGTCTTGGAATTTGTTCTCTTCAGGTAATTATCCTATTCCCTTTGGAAAGCCACGATTGAATCTGCCTCCCCCACTTTCCCAGACAGTGAATTCTATATCCTGCTGTGTAAACATGATTTTGTTCATGTCACCGATGCTTCTTTTGACAATTGTCCTTTGGTTCTCGATCGTGCTGCCAGTGGGAAGAGATATGAAGCATTGAATAAAAACAGAAAATGGTGGAAAACCCATTAGTATTCATGAGGATTGGGACCTTAATCATTCAGAATAAAATCTATGGAGTAAACCAAACGCCAAGCTTGGTAGCATTTGACAAGGAGCTTCACTTAGTTAAATGCGGTGTTGCTCTCCTATCGCCAACCCTCTAAGTTGCATTCCTTATCAAATTTATATGAAAGATAGAAATGTAGCACCTTTCATGACCTCAGAGTTCCCAAGTCCGGTCCCGGTCCATTCTTCAACCCTGTTTGTAGAGTATACTTTGTCTTGCCTTTCATGGGTTAGTGTCATGGGAGATCAATGGCTTTGATTTGATTTGATTTATTATTGTTACATGTGTTAGTATACAGTGAAAGGTATTGTTTCTTGCGCACTATACAGACAAAGCATACTGTACATAGGGAAGGAAAGGAGAGAGTGCAGAATGTAGTGTTACAGTCATAGCTGGGGTGTAGAGAAAGATCAACTTAATGCAAGGTAGGTCCATTCAAAAGTCTGATGGCAGCAGGGAAGAAGCTGTTCTTGACTCAGTTGATACGTGTCCTGAGACTTTTGTATCTTTTTCCTGTCGGAAGAAGGTGGAAGAGAGAAAGTCTGGGATGCGTGGGGTCCTTAATTATGCTGGCTGCTTTGCTGAGGCAGTGGGAAGTGTAGACAGTGTCAATGGATGGGAGGCTGGTTTGCGTGATGGACTGGTTTTCATTCACGACCCGTTGTCGTTTTTTTGGTCTTGGTCAGAGCAGGAGTCATACCAAGCTGTGATGCACCATAGAAAGATTATTTCTGGTTGTATCTGTAAAAGTTGGTGAGAGCTGTCGGGGACATGCCAAATTTCCTTAGTCTTCTGAGAAAGTAGAGGTGTTGGTGGGCTTTCTTAACTGTAGCGTCGGCATGGAGGGACCAGGACAGGTTGTTGGTGATTTGGACACCTAAAAACCTGAAGCTCACACCATTTCTACTTCGTCCCTATTGATGCTCATTGCGTCTTGGAAGTGCAGCAGAGAGGGAGAGATTCGCGAGAGGAGTGCTGCGGGTAAGCGCTGTTATTTTTAACTTACTTTTTCGCGGGTTTTTTCTTTAAAAATATCTAAACCCGGAAGTGGTCGCGCAGGGAGGTCTGGGAGAGAGAGATTTTTTTTTCCCCAATAAATTGGAACAGAGAGGAATCCCGATACTCTACACTTGTAGAGTATCCCACCCTCCCTCCTCCTCTAACCTAAAAAAAAGACCCAGTGAGAGCAGGGCTTTGGAGAAAACAGGAGGAGGAAAGGTAAGTTTAAAATTTTCATTCACTTTTTTTTCCCTGTGTGTTTAAAGGGGCAATTATGAGTGTGAGGCCAGTATGTTGTTCCCAATGTAGGATGTGGGAGGTCCTGGAGGCTCCTAGCCTCCCGGACGACCATATCTGTGCTGGGTGTGTTGAGCTGCGGTTCCTAAGGGACCATGTTAGGGAACTGGAATTGCAGCTCGAGGACCTTCGCCGGGTTAGGGATAGTGAGGAGGTCATTGACAGGAGCTATCGGCAGGTGGTCACACCGGGACCACGGGAGGAGGGTAACTGGGTAACAGTGAGGAAGGAGAAAGCTCAGTTGATGGTGAGCACCCCGGTGGATGTGCCCCTTAATAATAAGTACTCCTGTCTGAGTACTACTGGGGTGGACAACCCACCTGGGGGAAGCAGCGGTGGCAGTGTCTCTGGAGCTGAGCCTGGCCCAGTAGTGCAAAAGGGTAAGGAAAGGAGGGTAGTGCTAATTGGGGACTCTACGGTGAGGGGGTCAGATAGGCGTTTTTGCGGACACAGACGAGACTCTCGGATGGTGGTTTGCCTCCCTGGTGCAGGGGTCCGGGATGTCTCTGGTCGAGTCCCAGAAATCCTGAAGGGGGAGGGAGAGGAGCCGAAGGTCGTGATGCATATAGGTACTGCTGACATAGGTAGGAAGAGGGAAGGGGTCATGAAAAGAGAATATAGGGAGTTAGGTAGACAGCTGAGAAAGAGGAATGCAAAGGTAGTAATCTCGGGATTGCTGCCTGTGCTGCGGGAGAGTGAGAACAGGAATCGGTGGAGAATGAATGCGTGGCTGAGGGACTGGAGCAAGGGACAAGGATTTGGGTACTTGGATCATTGGGACCTCTTTAGGGGCAGGTGTGACCTGTTTAAAAAAGACGGGTGGCACTTGAATCCCAGGGGGACCAATATCCTGGCGGGAAGGTTGGCTAAGGCTACTGGAGAGACTTTAAACTAGAAAGGTTGGGGGGAGGGAATCGGAATGAGGGGACTGAGAGCGAGGAGGTTAGCTCGCAAATAGATAAGGAATGTAAACAGGGTAAGAGGGAGGTTAGACGAGTGATGGAGAAGGGAAGTGCTCAGGCTGAAGGTCTGAGATGTGTCTATTTTAATGCCAGGAGTGTAGTGAATAAAGTGGATGAGCTTAGAGCGTGGATTGCTGCTTCGAATTGTGATGTGGTGGCCATTACGGAGACTTGGATGTCTCAGGGACAGGACTGGGTGCTTCAGGTGCCGGGTTTTAGATGTTTCAGAAAGGACAGGGAGGGAGGCAAGAGAGGGGGGGGAGTGGCACTGTTGATCAGGGATAGTGTCACGGCTGTAGAGAAGGTGGACGCCGTGGAGGGATTGACTACGGAGTCTCTGTGGGTGGAGGTTAGGAACAGGAAGGGGTCGGTAACGTTGCTGGGTGTTTTCTATAGGCCGCCCAATAGTAACAGAGATGTTGAGGAGCAGATGGGGAAACAGATCCTGGAGAGATGTAGGAATAACAGAGTTGTCGTGATGGGAGATTTTAATTTCCCAAACATAGATTGGAATATCCCTAGGGCTAGGGGTTTGGATGGAGAGGAGTTTGTTAGGTGTGTTCAGGAGAGTTTCCTGACACAGTATGTGGATAAGCCTACTAGAGGAGAGGCTGTACTTGATCTGGTGCTGGCTAATGAACCTGGACAGGTGGAGGATCTCTCGGTGGGTGAGCATCTTGGGGATAGCGATCATAATTCTATCTCCTTCACGATAGCATTGGAAAGAGATAGGATCAGGCAGGCTAGGAAAGTGTTTCTCTGGAGTAAAGGGAAATACAGTGTCATCAGGGAGGAAATTAGACGGGTAAATTGGAAGGAGGCATTCTTGGGGAAAAGGACCGAAGGAAAGTGGAGGATTTTCAAGGAATGTTTGTCTGGAGCTCTGCATGACAACGTTCCGATGAGACAGGGGGGTGTTGGTAGGGTACGGGAACCGTGGTGCACGAAGGTTGTGATGAACCTGGTGAATCAGAAAAGAGAGGCGTACAGAAGGTTCAGAGAGCTAGGAGGTGTTAAGGATTTAGAGGAGTATACGGGATGTAGGAAGGAGCTTAAGAAGGAAATTAGGAGAGCGAGAAGGGGTCATGAGAAGGCCTTGGCGGGTAAGATTAAGGAGAATCCCCAAGGCTTTCTACAAATATGTCAAGAGTAAAAGGATGAGATGTGAAGGCATAGGACCCTTAAAAGGTGAAGGGGGAAAAGTTTGTGTGGAACCGTTAGAAATGGTGGAGCTGCTTAATGAATACTTTACCTCGGTATTCACGGTGGAAAGGGATCTGGGTGGTTGTACTGCTGGTTTGCGGTGGACAGAAAGGATCGAGCATGTGGACATAAAGAAAGAGGATGTGTTGGAACTATTGAATGGCATCAAGGTTGGTAAGTCGCCGGGACCGGATGGGATGTACCCCAGGTTACTGTGGGAGACGAGGGAGGAGATTGCGGAGCCTTTGGCGATGATCTTTGCATCGTCGATGGAGACGGGAGAGGTTCCGGAGGATTGGAGGATTGCAGATGTGGTCCCTATATTCAAGAAAGGGAACAGGGACAGCCCGGGAAATTACCGACCGGTGAGTCTAACCTCAGTGGTTGGTAAGTTGATGGAGAGGATCCTGAGAGACAGGATTTATGATCATCTAGAGAAGTTTAGTATGATCAAAAGTAGTCAGCACGGCTTTGTCAAGGGCAGGTCGTGCCTTACGAGCCTGGTTGAGTTCTTTGAAAATGTGACCAAACACATTGACGAAGGAAGAGCGGTGGATGTGGTCTATATGGACTTCAGCAAGGCGTTCGATAAGGTCCCCCATGCAAGACTTCTTGAGAAAGTGAGAGGGCATGGGATCCAAGGGGCTGTTGCCTTGTGGATCCAGAACTGGCTTGCCTGCAGAAGGCAGAGAGTGGCTGTGGAGGGGTCTTTCTCTGCATGGAGGTCAGTGACCAGTGGGGTGCCCCAGGGATCTGTTCTGGGACCCTTGCTGTTTGTCATTTTCATAAATGACCTGGATGAGGAAGTGGAGGGATGGGTTGGTAAGTTTGCTGACGACACCAAGGTAGGTGGTTTTGTGGATAGTTTGGAGGGATGTCAGAAGTTGCAGCGAGACATAGATAGAATGCAAGACTGGGCGGAGAAGTGGCAGATGGACTTCAACCCGGATAAGTGTGTGGTGATCCATTTTGGCAGATCCAATGGGATGAAGCAGCAGTATAATATGAAGGGTACCATTCTTAGCAGTGTAGAGGATCAGAAGGACCTTGGGGTCCGGGTCCATAGGACTCTTAAATCGGCCTCGCAGGTGGAGGATGCGGTCAAGAAGGCGTACGGCGTACTGGCCTTCATTAATCGAGGGATTGAGTTTAGGAGTCGGGAGATAATGCTGCAGCTTTATAGGACCCTGGTTAGACCCCACTTGGAGTACTGCGCGCAGTTCTGGTCACCTCATTACAGGAAAGATGTTGAAGCCATTGAAAGGGTGCAGAGGAGATTTACAAGGATGTTGCCTGGATTGGGGGGCATGCCTTATGAGGATAGGTTGAGGGAGCTTGGTCTCTTCTCCCTGGAGAGACGAAGGATGAGAGGTGACCTGATAGAGGTTTACAAGATGTTGAGAGGTCTGGATAGGGTAGACTCTCAGAGGCTATTTCCAAGGGCTGAAATGGGTGCTACGAGAGGACACAGGTTTAAGGTGCAGGGGTGTAGGTACAGAGGAGATGTCAGGGGTAAGTTTTTCACTCAGAGGGTTGTGGGTGAGTGGAATCGGCTGACGTCGGTGGTGGTGGAGGCAAACTCGTTGGGGTCTTTTAAGAGACTTCTGGATGAGTACATGGGATTTAATGGGATTGAGGGCT
Source organism: Mustelus asterias (assembly GCF_964213995.1). Lineage (NCBI taxonomy): Eukaryota > Metazoa > Chordata > Chondrichthyes > Carcharhiniformes > Triakidae > Mustelus > Mustelus asterias. The sequence goes on along the minus strand of NC_135808.1, from coordinate 118,795,714 downwards.
ATAGATAGGCCTAGAGGTGGGGATGTGATCGGCGCAACTTGTGGGCCGAAGGGCCTGTTTGTGCTGTGGCTTTCTATGTTCTATGTTCTATATGTAGACAGGGACATGTTCACTACACTTCCTGAAGTTGATGACTATCTCCTTCGTTTTGTTGACAATGTTCACCCATATGAAAGTATTAATGAAACACTTGTAACTTCTGTAATAAAAGGGATTTACTGCGGATGCTGAAAAACAGAAATGCTGGAAACTCTCAGCAGGTCTGACAGCATTTATGAAGAGACAGAACAGAGCCAATGTTTCGAGTCTGGATGACTCTTCATCAGAGCTGGTTTGATTCATCCAGACTTTGAAACGTTAGCTCTGTTCTTTCTCTCCACAGATGCTGTCAGACTTGTAGGTTCTAGCTGAAGGTCCAAAATTGAAATGTGTTGAGTGTCAGCCTGGGCCCTCTCATCTCTGACTCAGTAAAGTAAAGTTTATTTATTAGTCACAAATAAGGCTTACATTAACACTGCAATGAAGTTACTATGAAATTCCCCTAGTCACCACATTCCGGTGCTTGTTCAGGTCAATGCACCTAACCAGCAAGTCTTTCAGACTGTGGGAGGAAACCGGAGCACCCGGAGGAAACCCACGCAGACACGGGGAGAACATGCAAACTCCACACAGACAGTGACCCAAGCCGGGAATCAAACCCGGGTTCCTGGCGCTGTGAGGCAGCAGTGCTAATCACTGTGCCCCAGTAGCTCATGAGATGAAGTCTCACTCATCAGGATGAAGCCCGGAATTGAAGATGACACTCCAGTGTGTTACTGTGGAAGGGCTGTACTGTTGACAATAAGATGTTAAACCGAGCCGATATCTGCCCCTTCACGTGGACCTCATGACACTACTTGGAATTTTCCTGGAATCTTGCCAGGCATATATCCCTCAATGAACATCATTAGAAACAGATAGTAAGGAAAAACAATATTGTCACACTGCTGTTTGTGGGACTTTTCTTTCTGTGAATTAACTGTTGCATTACAATAGTGACTAAAGATAAAATGTACTTAATTGGAAAACACATAAGAAAGCCATGAAAAATGCTTTACAAATGCAAGTCTGATCTTTCTGTTATGTTCCCCCTCATTTTCGAGCATCTCAAATTAGTGATCCTAACAGATATTGATGTTCTCATAGAATCCCTACAGGACAGAAGAAGGCCATTAGGCCCATCGAGTCTGCACCGACCACAACCTTACCCAGGCCCTATCCCCATATCCCTATGCATTTATTCTAGCTAGTCACCCTGACACTAAGGGGCAAGTTAGCATGGCCAAAGCATCGAACCTGCACATCTTTGGACTGTGGGAGGAAACCGGAGTACCCGGAGGAAACCCAAGCAGACACAGGGAGAACGTGCAGACTCCGCACAGACATCGACCCAAGCCGGGAATCAAACCCAGGTCCCTGGTGCTGTGAGGCAGCAGTGCTAACCACTGTTCTAGTTTAGGATTTAATCCACCTATTGTGAGCAAGCAGGCTGGCGAAATTCAAATGGGGCACACCATTTGACTAACCAGCCAATGAGTGCTATAAAGGCAACTTGGATAGAGCTACCTGGCCTTTCAGCATTGAGTTATCAGAGATCAGAGGCTTCAGGGTTTTTCCATAGAGCTGTATGCTGGACATTCTTTGACTTGTTTTGATTTATTATTGTCCCATGTATTGGGAAATAGTGAAAAGTATTATTTCTTGTGCACTATACAGACAAAGAGTACATAGGGGAGAAGGAACTATTATTTAAATGGTGAAAAATTACAACATGCTACTGTGCAGAGGGACCTGGGGGTCCTTATGCATGAATCGCAAAAACTCAGTTTGCAGGTGCAGCAGGTGATCAAGAAGGCAAATGGAATATTAGCCTTTATCGCGAAGGGCATGGAGTATAAAAGCAGGGAGGTCTTGCTGCAACTGTACAAGGTACTGGTGAGGCCGCAACTAGAGTACTGTGTGCAATTTTGGTCCCCTTATTTGCAGAAGGATATATTGGCCTTGGAGGGAGTACAGAGAAGGTTCACCAGGTTGACACCAGAGATGAGGGGGTTAGTTTAAGAGGAGATATTGAGTAGATTGGGCCTGTACTCGTTGGAGTTTGGAAGGCTGAGGGGAGATCTTATAGAGACATATAAGATAATGAAGGGGCTAGACAGGGTAGAGGCAGAGAGATTCTTTCCACTTAGAAAGGAAACAAGAACTAGAGGACACAGCCTCAAAATAAGGGGGAGTCAGTTTAGGACAGAGTTGAGGAGGAACTTCTTCTCTCAGAGGGTAGTGAATCTCTGGAATTCTCTGCCCATTGAAGCAGTGGAGGCTACCTCGTTAAATATGTTTAAGGCACAGGTAGATAAGACTTCTGATCAATAAGGGAATTAAGGGTTATGGGAAGCGGGCGGGTAAGTGGAACTAAACCACTATCAGATCAGCCATGATCTTATTGAATGGCGGGGCAGGCTCGAGGGGCTAGATGGCCTACTCCTGCTCCTATTTCTTATGTTCTTATGTTCTTATGAAAGGAGAGGGTGCAGAATATAGTGTTACAGTCATAGCTGGGGTGTAGAGAAAGATCAACTTAATATACGGTAAGTCCATTCAAAAGACTGATGGCAGCAGGGAAGAAGCTATTCTTGAGTTGGTTGGTATGTGTTCTCAGACTTTTGTATCTTTTTCCCGATGGAAGAAGGTGGAAGAGAGTGTGTCCAGGGTGCGTGGGGTCCTCGATTATGCTGGCTGCTTTCCCAAGACAGAGGGAAGTGTAGACAGAGCCAATGGATGGGAGGCTGGTTTGGGAGATGGACTGGACTTCATTCACAACCTTTTGTAGTTTCTTGCAGTCTTGGTCAGTGCTGGAGCCATACCAAGCAGTGATACATCCGGAAAGGATGCTTTCTATGGTGCATCTGTAAAAGTTGGTGAGAGCACATTGAGACGGCCATTGTATCATTTGTATCAGTAGCCTCCACTGACCTGAACGAACATGTTTCTGTCAGGTTGAGGATGTGCTGAAAATGATACAACTGTTTTTTGAAAAGTTGAATTTATTTCTGCCTTGCCTTTCTGGTGTTTTGTAGGATTCTTGCGATGGGGCAATGTCATTGCACGTCTGATTATACAATCACGGGAACACTGCTAGCATTCCTGCAGCCAGTTACAATGGAGACAGAGTTTGCAGTACAAACTCTATCAGGTCAGCCAGTTTGCAATACGAACTGTACCGCAAACTCTGTCAGGTCAGTCACTGTCTCCACTGCAACTGGCTGCAGGAATACTAGCAGACTGTACTGAGAGTTCACCTCTCTCTGAAAGTACTCTTACTTTAATTCGCCAAACTATTACGTTTTTTGTTTGTGAGGAGAAGTTTCAGTTCCCAACTCTAACTTTGCAATATTGAGCTTATCTGATGTGTTACAGAATCCGAGGGGATTACTTTCCAAATCCACGCCACCTGTGAACACCATGCAAAGAAAATCCAGTTAGCCGTCACTTTCCAGCTATCGCCTGGGTATCCGTCATGCCTCCCTGATATCTCCATCTGCTCGGATCAGCTTACCCGCAAGCAGTGTTGTGATTTGAAACAGAGCCTATTGCGATATGCACAGACTCTACTCGGCCAGCCTATGGTTTATGAGTTGGTGATGTGGCTCCAGCAGAACTGCGAGGGTGCCACCGAACGGGTCACGGTGGACAAGTCCAGTGAAAGTGATGACCCGCAGCAGCAATGCAGCTCACATGACGCTGTGTGGATGGCACTGGTGCATTTAGATCACATGAGAGCCAAAGCAAAGTACATCAAAAGCATAGAGAAGTGGACCTCCGACCTCAGACTCACAGGAAGACTGATGTTTATGGGCAAACTCATATTAATTATTTTACAAGGACAGAGGAAAGATATCAAGGTGCTTACCATCCCTTTCGGATTTCCTTTGCTAATTGATCAGGCCTTTTTTTTGTTTTTTTAAGTTACGTTTTGTGGTTTAAAAAAAAAAATTCTTCTCCTGTCAATTTTCTGCCCTTGATCTGACTCGATGGGCCGACTGGCCTAATTCTGCTCCTTTGTCTTATGGTCTTATGACCTTCTGGAGTTGTTGCTGCTGCGTGATTTTGTAGGCAAGCGTTGGTAACTTCCTCAAGAGCCCACAATTCAGTGGTGAACTGTGATCAGCTTAGACAGCAGAGATCAGTTCTGTCCTTCTCTCTCGTAAGTAGACACACAGGTTCTTTGAGAAAACCCACTCGATATGATGAGAATCGGGCCACTCTTTCATAAGTTCATAAGATATAGGAGCAGAATTAGGCCATTCGGCCCATCGAATCCACTCCGCCATTCAATCATGGCTGATATGCTTCACATCCCCATTTTCCTGCCTTCTCCCCATAACCCTTCAACCCATTATCAATTAAAAATCTGTCTAACTCCTCCTTAAATTTACTCACTGTCCCAGCATCCACTGCACTTTGGGGTAGCGAATTCCACAGATTCACAACCCTTTGGGAGAAGTGGTTTCTCCTCAACTCTGTTTTAAATTTGCTATCTCTTATCCGAAGATTATGACCTCTTGTCCTAGAATGCCCCACGTCTACTTTATCCATATCTTTTATCATCTCGTATACCTCAATTTGATCTCCCCTCATTCTTCTAAATCCCAGTGAGTATAGGCCTAAACTGTTCAATCTTTCTTTAACTCCAGCTTGCTGAAATCACATTCTTGACCTAGTGCATCTCCGCTTGAGATCAGTTCACTTTGAACAGACCAAGGATCCAATTGGAACCTTACTAGTCTGTAATGTTAAGTTGTACACTCGGTAAACTTGCTGAATTATTGACACCGTTACATTTTATTTCCAGAATCCTTACACTGCGGAAAGAAGCCATTCAGCCCATCGAACCTGCACCGACAACAATCCCACCCAGGCCCTATCCCTGTAACCCCGCATATTTACCCAGCTAATCTCCCTGACACTAAGGGGCAATTTAGCATGGCTAATCCACCTAACCTACACATCTTTGGAACCACCCAAGGCCAGAATCGAACCCGGGTCCCTAGCGCTGTGAGGCAGCAGTGCTAACCACTGTGTCACCGTGCCGCCCAAGATAATCTACCTGGATAACTTTTATTTTAGTGGCTATGTGGCTGGTGGAGATGAGCATACGCTGTGAAGAATTTGAGTCTGTTAAACAAAACTCCTACAAAACTGCCTGTTAGTTAGAAGTGACCAGGTGAGGGCCAAGATTTGATGAAATTCGCCACAGTCAAGCTGTTATTAAAATTAAATTGCTCACAATATTACCTACATCTTCAGCTTTGTACACTTAATTTGTGTGTTCTTTTGTTCTCAACATGGAAGGACTATCTGGTTCTCCAGAAAACCTCTAAGGTGGATGTGGATTCCAGCGGCAAAAGATGCAAAGAGAAAATGATCAGTGTTCTCTGTGAAGAGAAACTTCAAGCAGGACAGCTCAGGTAGAAGCCGTCTATAGACATCATGCTCCAACGTGCCAGAGTAGATTAATTGTTTCATTCTGAATATTGGATGAGAAGTACTGATATTGGAAAAAAATGTATTTCCTTTTTAGGCTTACAAGCTTTGCTGTGAAAGAGTTTCCATCAGGGGCTGAGATGCATCAAGAATTTGAAGCTCTGGGCTTGTCAGACTTGTATGACAAGTTTGTAAGGTTTTAAAAGCTTCCCGCAACAGACTCGATTGAACATTCTAAGAGCACAGTGCTGTGACTTTGTGAAGCAACGGATAATTTCAGTATGTCTTAGTTTCACCGAATGGAGCCAGCATTTTGCTAATTTTTGATGACCATACAAGTCCACGAAATATGAACTTTAATCTTAATGTAAAGCTTTGCAAGATGTAGTTGAAGAATATAAAGTACGTGAAATACATTGTTGTTTGAATTTGTGAATAAAATGAGTGGATTTAAATGCATTTTTTTTTCCAGCTAACTTGTAATGTATACTGAATTTATGTTTACAAAATATTTGGTTTTTATGACTGCAGTTATTAAGCAGCATCGACATGGGAAAGGCACTTGTGCAGCAGTAGGTTTCATAATTGCGGAAAAAGTTTGAGTTTTTTTAAATTAAAGTTTTTAAAGTTAGTGAGTGGGAATAAATTTGTTTTATTGACGCTGGAAATGTGTCTATAGCAAGGAGACCTGAGGATTGTGTGCAGTGCTCAGCAGCCAGAGGCGCAAACTTGGGACGGAATTTTACCGGCACATCCGTCCGAGGTTCGTACGATCCCGCCCGAGGCCAATGGAGAATGCCGGAATCGGGGCGGGTGTGCTGGTAAAATTCCGGCCTTGTTCTCTGCTAGTTTGGTTACCTTCTATACGAGGGTTTCACACTGATGCCTCTGCACTGGTCATTATTTGCCACCCATCCCTAATTGTCCTTGAGAAGGTGGTGGCAAACCACCACCTTGAAGAGCAGCGGGCAATCTGGTGCATGTATACCCACAGTGCTGTTAGGGAGCGAGTTCCAGGATTTTGATCCAGCAACAGTCAAGCAATGACAATATAGTTCGAAGTCACAATGGCGTGTGGCTTGGAGGGGAACTCGCAGATGGTGATGTTCTCATGCATCTTCTGGCCTTGTCCTTCTACATGGGAGAAGTCATGGATTTGCTGTCAAATGAGCCTTGACAATACACACTGCTACCACTGCAAGCCCATATTGGAGGGAATTAATGTTTAAGATATTGGATGGGGTCCTGGTCAAGCAGGCTGCTTCGCCTTGGATGATGTCAAGCTTCTTGAGTGGGGTTAGAGCTGCACTCATCCAGGCAAGTGGATCACCCTCCTGACTTGCATCTTGTAGATGTTGAATAGACTTTGGGAGTGAGGAGGTGAGTTGCTCTCTGCAAAATTCCCAGTTTCTGAGCTGCTTTTGTAGCCACAGTATTTATATGGGTATTCCAGTTAAGTTTTTGATCAATGGTCATCCTGGGATATTGATGGTGGGAGATTCAGTGATTGTAATGCCATTAAATATCATTAGGGATTGTTAGCTTGTCTCTTGTTGGGGATGGTCATTGCCTGATACTTGTGTGGTGTGAATGTTACATGTCATTTATCAGCCTAAACTTTAATGCTGTCCAGGCTGCAGCATGTTGATATGGACTGCTTCAGTGTCTGGGGAATAGCAAATGGAACTTAACACTGCAATTACCAGTGAACATCCCCACTCTTGATCTCATGATGGAAGGAATGTCATTGATGTAGCAACTGAGGACGATTGGGCCTAGTACGCTACCCTGAGGAACTCCTGCGGTGATGTCCTGAAACTGATGAATGATCTTTAAGACCACAACCACCTTCCTTTGTGCCAGATATGACACCAACCATTGGAGAGTTTTCCTCCTGATTTCCATTGACTTAAATTTTGCTAGAGTTCCTTGATGCCACCCTCAGTAAAATGCTGCCTTGACATCAAGGACAGTTACTTTCATCTCCACCTGGAATTTCATCTGGAACTCTCCACCAAAGGAAACCATTTTATCCTGTCCACTCTTATCTCTTTGGCCTCAACTCACTCAAGTCACCTCTCAGCCTTCTTTGTTCCAAGGAAAATAACCTCAACCTATCCAATCTCTCCTCATAGCTACACTTTTCTAGCCCTGGCAATATTCTTGTAAACCTCCTCTGCACTCTCTCCAGAGCAATTCCATCCATCCTGTAATGTGACCAGAACTGCACACAATACTCCAGTTGTGGCCTCACCAGTGTTTTATACAATTCCAACATTATATCCTTACTTTTATATTCTACACCTCTGCCAATGAAGGAGAGCATTCCATATAGCTTCTTTACAATGTTGTCTACTTGAACTGCTGCCTTCCATCACTTGGCTGATGATTGAGAGTACATTGATGGGGCAGTAATTGGTTGCATTACATTTGTCCTGCTTTTTGTGGACTGGCTGTACCTGGGCAATTTTCCACAATGCCGGGTAGGTGTCAGTGTTGCAGCTGTACTGGAAACAGTTTGGCTCGTGGCATAGCTAGTTCTGGGGCACAAGTATTACAACCAGGATGTTTTCAGACCTATCACTTTGGTTGCATTCACTGCCTTCAGCCATTTCTTCATATCAATTGGAGTGAATCAACTTGGCTGAAAACTTGACATTAGCGATGCTCGGACCTCAAGCACTTCTGGCTGAAAATTGTTGTAAATGCTTCACTCTTATCTTTTGTGCTGACCTGTTTGGCTCTCCATCATTGAGGTTGGGGATATTTGTGGAGTTTCCTCCTCTTGTTTAATTGACATTCATTAATCGACATGGCAGCACTGAAGAGCTTTGATCTGATCCATTGGTTGTGGGATGGCATGGCTCTGTCTATCACATGCTACTTCTGCTGTTTAGCATGCATGTAGTTCTGTGTTGTAGCTTCACCAGGTTAGCACCTCATGTTTAGGTATGCCTGGTGCAGCTCCTGGCATGCCCTCCTGCACTATTCATTTAACCACGGTTGATCCCCTGGCTTGATGATAATGCTAAACCATGAGACTAGAGATTGTGGTTGAATACAATTCTGCTTCTGATAATGGCTCATAGTGCATCATAGATGTCCGGTTTTGAGCTGCTAGACTTTTCTGAATGTATCCCATTTAGCACACAATATAGTGGAGGATATTTGGGCGACACGGTGGCATAATGGTTAGCACTATTGCCTCCCAGCGCCAGGGACTCAGGTTCAATTCTGGCCTTGGATGACTGTGTGGACTTTGCACGTTTTCCCCATATCTGAACAAAGAACAAAGAAAATTCCAGCACAGGAACAGGCCCTTCAGCCCTCCAAGCGTGCACCAACCATGCTGCCCGACTGAACTAAAACCCCCTATCCTTCTGGGGACCATATCTCTCTATTCCCATCCTATTCATGTATCTGTCAAGACGCCCCTTAAAACTCACTATCGTATCTGCTTCCACTACCTCCCCCGGCAGCGAGTTCCAGGCGCCACCACCCTCTGTATAAAAAATCAGCTTTGTATATCTCCTTTAAACCTTGCCCTCACACCTTAAACCTGTGCGCCCTAGTAATTGACTCTTACACCCTGGGAAAAAGCTTCTGACTATCCACTCTGTCCATGCCCCTCATAATCTTGTAGACTTCTATCAGGTCTCCCCTCAACCTCCATCATTCTAGGGAGAACAAACCAAGTTTCTCCAAACTCTCCTCATAGCTAATGCCCTCCGTACCAGCCAACATCCTGGTAAATCTTTTCTATACCCTCTCCAAAGCCTCCACATCCTTCTGGTAGGGTGGCGGCACTATATTGAACACTATATTCCAAGTGCGGCCCAACTAAGGCTTTTATATCTGCGTGGGTTTCCTCCGGGTGCTCTGGTTTCCACCCACAGTCCAAAAATGTGCAGGTTATATGGATTGGCTATGCTAAATTGTCTCTCAGTGTCTTGAGATGTATAGGTTAAGGAGATTAACAGGGTTAATTTCTGGGGTTATGGGGATAGGGCCTGGGTGGATGTTCTGTCGGAGAGTCAGTACAGACTCAGCGGGCCGAATGGCCTCCTCCTGCACTGTAAGGATTCTATGATCCCCACTGTGAATAGCAGCAGCCTTCCTGTTAAAAACATAATGGCTGGAATTTTACCGCCCCACCTGCCACAGGAATTGGAGCGGGCGAGGGGCGGACAATGGAAAGGTCCGTTGACCTCGGGTGCGATCTTGCAGTTTCGGGACGAGCGAGGCCGTAAAGTCCTGCTCAACTAGTTTAATATTAAAGGATCAAATATGGATACAACAACAACTTGCATTAATGTAGCATCTTTAACCAAGTAAAGCAGAGTAAATACATCTAAATTATAAAAACACTGATTATGGAATGGTAACAAAATCTTTATACCATTTCAAAAATGCAAAATTGGTAGCCAGTTTTAATTGTAACCATACAATATCATTTTGCGATATAATACCAATCTTTAGGATTCACCAGATAGCCACGTTTAAAATACACTCTTGCTTTGTTAGATTTGACTTGGCTTTTTGGCCATTTTCAAACTTCCACACTTGTTAAAGTCATTGTTATAGGGAAATAAGGAATGATAAAAGCCAAGATACCCATTGTACCTGTGTCCCATTGGTGACAATGAATATTAGCATTGCCAAGATGGACCAGTTGATAATGTACAGAAAGACAAAACCAATTGTCCTGGCCAGAATACAAGAAGGAAAATATATATCTACATCAACCCAGCTACTCCTTAAAATTAGTTTTTAATGGGTAAGGCTTTACCCTGACTAGACATGATTCATACCAAAGGAATGTATAACCTTTAGAAAACCAGCAGGGGCCTCGTTATCTTTACTAATGTTCCCCATGACTGCCAACAATCAAATCCCAAAGAAATACACCAACATGCTTTTACATTTCTAAGGCAGAGCTCTGGCCACTGGAGACAGTGGCCGGTTTTTTATGACCTCGCTTGGGCGAGGCTCGTAAAATCCTGCCCAAGACCAATGGAGAATTCCGTTCTGCGAGCCGCGCCTGCCTCGATTCCGGGGTGGGCCAGGTGGTACGATTCCAGTCAGTATGTCTGCAAGGGACAAAAGGGATCCTAATTCCTCTATTAAACCCCTCAAGATTCCAGACCTGGGAAAATACATCCTCTGTCTAACATCCAGGTGAAGAAGTGGGAGATATGACCTCCCCAAGCTGCTAGAACCTGTAATATTGCTGTGTGGAACAGAACTCAGGCAGTTTACCGTTTTACCATGGAGCAGGTAGCAGCACAAGAGCTCTGTCCAGGTAAATTGCCTGGCCCCCATCTACACTGTGAATTACTGGGACACTGAAACTTCTGTATCGGCGCCTTCAAGCTATTGATCTTGGTGTGCCTTCTCCCAACGCGGGAAGTCCTTGCTTCTGGAAAGACAGATCACCCTGCAACAGTTTCAGCCTCTGAAGGAATAAACCATTGGACTTTTTAATTCTGGACTCCAGATTCACGTGAAACCATAACTGATTTTTTATTGTGGTCTTGCCCTGTACCCACTTCCCTTATCCCGCTTTTACTGTCCGAGTGCAAAAGAGGCGGATGTTGTGAAAACTCCTTCCTGCGTTCTGTGTGAGTGTGAAATAAACCAACCCCCTTATTTCACCTTATCTCGAGTTGGCTGTGGGGTTATTAATTGGGGATCGGATCATGCCAAACTGACGGGTTGGGAAAAATACGCCACCACTGATAAAGGAGAAAATCAGAAATCAAAACAGCTTTCAGTTTACACACGGGTAATGAGAGGAGAACTCAGGACTGTTTAAATTAATCCCCCTCCTGTCTGTAACACAATGTCGTACTGGAACCCACATCTTCATCCTTTTATTTGCCATTTTATTGTCTTACCAGGAACACCAGCGTTCTTTTCTCCTTTGTGGCACAGTTTGTTTGCAGGCTGGAGAGAAAGTCTATGCCTTGGATTCCTTTCTTCCAGCTGTGCTGAAAATCCTCCTGTTACTTTTGGAGTTTTTAAGAGCCCCCTCTTCAATCATGGTGGCACTGCAGATAATATTTTTTTCATGACGCTTTCAAACGATCTGCAGTTATTTTCGACTTTGACCCCGCATCCGTATGTGATAATGGAATTTTCTGTACACATTCACAATTGGCAACAACACCTCTAAATGAAGCCAGGTACTCGAAACCTCATCTATTCCTACTGCTAGTTAGTGCATGATCATTTCTTTTTTGGACACATCGTGTCTACACCCGGTTCCCTGATAATTTATAAAGGTCCGTTCTGAATGTTTCTGCAGGATTTCTGTTCTGTTTTTGTGAAGTTTGGTTCACGTGGAAATTACATTTCTCTGGATGGGGAACTGCCCATCCAACTTTCCCTATCACAATTGCCCATGCTTTTCACTTGCATTAGTCAGTCACGTTGAATGATGCGAGTACCTCCAACACAATCACGCTTATCTTTTTGTTTATTCCTTTTCGTGGGCTGTGGGCGTCGCTGGCCAGGTCAGCTTTTATTCCCCACCCCTAATTGCCCTTTAAGAAGATGTTGGTGAGCCACCTTCTTGAATCGCCGCAGTCCATGCGGTTTCGGTTCACCCACAATATTGATCTTATTCTATTCCCAATTTTAGTGCCAGTCCTGATGCAGTACTCTTGCTGCAACTCTGCTATCCCTCAAACTTGGGGAAAATAGAATGTTGCTGCGGAAATGTGCAGAAACTTATCACAGTAGGAGGCCACTTGACCCACCATCCTCTCATCCCACAGCCTCATAATTTCCTCTGATTCAAATATTTGCTTAAAATTTGAATAAAATTCAAACATCATCCTTGACCTTGGCATCAGGGAGACAACATACCATCCTGGAGTGACATCAAGAAACACCGTTGGAGGGATGTTATTAATTTTAAAAATTGAAATTTTGCACATTTCCAAGCATCTTTTTCTACAAAACGCCCACACTAAAATTTATAATGATGAATTCCTCCAAATAAAATAATAGATCTAAACCTAGAATAACCCGATTCACTCTCAGCCAACCTCTCACTGTGATAACACAAATCTTTTTTTCCAGTAACATCCCAACAAGGGTTCAGTACGTTACTTACACTACCCACATAGTGAAGCAGCATTTCAATATTCTGGGATGGCATCTCAATAGCTACGTTTCTTTAAACAAAAACGAAATGTCTAATTAAGGAGGCTAAAATCAGTCACATACCGCATGTGTTCTGTGCACAATGTAATTTGTGCATAATTTCAATTAGGAAGTAAGTTTTGTGGTCAAGTGATACAGGTAACATGCTTATATAAGAATGTAAAGAACAGCAGGAACAAGCTCGTCCTCCCTGACCTACGAAAGACCTCATTGTGATATTTTCATATGCAAATTCATGCTTGCAGCTGAGTTCCACTTCACATGAAACAGGGGCAAGCACAGGTCCTAGTAATGATCGGTTGTTCGTCTGGCTAGCTGCCAAGCAGTTGCTAGGCAGCCACATTCACTTCAGGCTGCGCGGCACTGGAGAGTTTTCCTTGGTTCCCTCCAGTTTTATGCATAAAGACTTCCACGAGCGACACCGGATAATTATTTCCACTTTGTGAAAAAATCGCAGTCTCCAGTCTCCGTGCCTTGCCGAACGAGGGAATGAATTCTGAAGGTTCGATCTACATTAACCCTTCGCCCTCACCTAGAGTTTAGGCTTTCGGTTTAAGTATTCACCACTGTGGTATGTAAGGCGAACAAAATTACTTCTGTTCCTAAATGAGATGGGTGAAAAAAACATCTTAGCTATTTACTTACCATAAACTACTTCCCGATTTTGGAGTGAATCTTTCTCAAACTTCTTTATAAAGTAAAGTTTATTTATTAGTCACAAGGCTTACATTAACACTGCAATGAAGTTACCATGAAATCCCCCTAGTCGCCACACTCCGGCACCAGTTTGGGTCAATGCACCCAGGCACGTTTTTCAGAATGTGGGAGGAAACCGGAGCACCCGGCGGAAACCCACGCAGACACGGGGAGAATGTGCAAACTACACACAGACAGTGACCCAGGCGGGAATCAAACCCGAGTCCCTGGCGTGGTGAAGCAGCAGTGCTAACCACTGTGCTACCGTGCTGCCTCTCAGTGCCTGCTCTAGTGCTCATCTTTGCAACATCGCTGATTAGGCAATGCCATAGAACCATGCATGGTGGCACAGTGGTTAGCACTGCTGCCACACAGTGCCAGGGACCCGGGTTCAATTCCTGGCTTGGGTCACTGTCTGTGTGGAGTTTGCACATTCTCCCCGTGTCTGCGTGGGTTTCCTCCGGTTGCTCTGGTTTCTTCCCACAGTCCAAAGATCTGTGGGTTAGGTGGATTGACCATTCTAAATTGCCCTTTAGAGTCAGGGGGACTAGCTAGGGTAAATGCATGGGATTATGGGGATAGGTCCTGGGTGGGATTGTGGTCGGTGCAGACTCGATGGGCCAAATAGCCTCCTTCTGCACTGTCGGATTCTATGATTCTAATTCACTGGAAGCCCTTTCCAGTTAAGGGTTCAGCTCACTGCAACGCATTGTGCAGCAAGTAACCTGATTCAGTGGGACTCATGAAATAGGCAAGGCCACTTAACCCACAAAGTGAGATCTCTTATGGATAAAAACAGCAACTCAGAAAGGTGGAGGCTGAGGGGTGACCTAATGGAAGTGTACAAAATAACGAGGAGCCTAGACAGGGTAGACAGGAAAGACTTGTAACTTACCAGGGAGCATGGATTTCAGGTGATTGGTAGAAGGATTAGGAGGGACATGAGAAAAGTCTTTTCCTTCTTCAGTTTTTTTCTTTCTCTTTTTTTTGGCTGGCACAGGCATGATGGGCTGAATGGCCTTTCTCTGTAATCTTTCTATGGTTCTATGGGCATTGCCTACAGGGATGTTGCAAAGGTGAACACGAGAGCGGGCGAGGGTTCACCCTTGTTTTGACTGCTTACGGTAAATAAATAGCTGTTTACTTCACCCTTCTCATTTAGATATGGAAGTAAGTTTGTTCTCCTAACATCCTACAGAAGTAATAAATAAGCATGAATGTGTTGTGCTGAGGCCACATGAAAAGCACTTGAACATAGTTGCCTCATTTTTCCTGACAGTGACCTCTGATAAATTTGAAAAGTGACCACAATACAGTACATTCATGAGAGAAAATGCTGAAAAATCTCAGCAGGTCTGGCAGCATCTGTAAGGAGAGTAAAGAGCTGACGTTTCGAGTCCAGATGACCCTTTGTCAAAGCTAAAAGGCATAGAAAGTGGGAGATCTTTATACTGCAGGGAGAGGGAATGAAAGATGAGTCATACCTTTTAGCTTTGACAAAGGGTCATCTGGACTCTCAACGTCAGCTCTTTTCTCTCCCTACAGATGCTGCCAGACCTGCTGAGATTTTCCAGCGTTTTCTCTTTTGGTTTCAGATCCCAGCATCCGCAGTAATTTGCTTTTATGCAGAACATTCATGTCATTTATGTAATCACGGTATGTGAAGGGGGACAATTTTCTTCTCCACACAACTGAAGCGGTAACAAAAACACTTTTTTTATTTACTTAAGGCATAGTCAAAAATACTTAACTGCAAGGTCTTGGAGTGCATCGCTCCTGATCGTCAATCCAAACTTAATCAGTGGCTCTGACGAAGGGTCACCCAGACTCGAAACGTTGGCTCTATTCTCTCTCCGCAGATGTTGTCAGACCTGCTGAGATTTTCCAGCATTTTTCTGTTTTTGTTTCAGATTCCAGCATCCACAGTATTTTGTGTTAACCAGTGGCTTCCTTGGCCATTGCAATGTCCACCTTTGCAAAAACGTGACCTCCAACCTCCTGTCGAAAAGTTTATGCGTTATGTTGAGATTTTAATTCAATTTAATTGTCAAAGCCGCAAGTTCCCCTCCAAGCCTCTCACCGTCCTGATTTGGAACTATGGGCAGGATTTTCCAGATCCCCCAGCATGTTTTCCAGCGGTGGAGGACGCTTGCCATTGGCCACTGGCAGGATCCTCCGGCCCCGCCGCCGTGGTGTCTACAACATTTGGCATGTCTCGTCCATCCCTCACCTTCAGCGAGACCAGAAGAACCCGCCGGTGGGAAGGACTGGAAAATCACGCCCTATGCCGCCGCCGTTCCTTCGCTATCACTCGGTCAAAATCCTGGAACTCCAGTCGTAACAGCACTGCAGCGGTTCCAGAAGGTGGGTCACCACCATCTTCCTAAGGGCGATAAGGATGGTTAATAAATGTTGGCCTAGCCAGCGAAGCTTGCATCACATGAACAAATAAAAGAAAGACAATTTTGGCACCTTCACAATCTTAATAATGGCTTTTTTTTTTGCCGATAGTTCTTATTTTCTCAGCTCTGGGCAGGGGTAAAGAGCTTAGAGACAACTAGCACTAAAACAAGGCAAATGGTCATGGGAGCATAGAAAATGTATGGCGCATAGAAAATATATAAGGAAGCCATTCGGCCCATCATGTTTGTGCCAACTGAAAAGAAACTATCCAGCCGAATCCCGCTGCCCAGCTCTTGGTCTTGCAGGTTACCGCACTCCAAGTGCATCTCTAAGTGTTCTTCAGAGCTCTTGAGAGTTTCTGTGGCAGTGAGTTTCACACCTGCACCACCCCCTGGTTGAAAGAAATTGCTCCTCGACTCCCCTCATGTCCTCTCAATTATAGATCTCTCTGCTAAGGGATATAGGTCTTCCCTATCCACTCTGTCTCGGTTCCACATATTCTTACACACCTCAATTACATCTCCCCTCAGCCTCCTCTGTTCCATATGAAACATTCCCAGCCTATCAATCTTTCCTCAAAGGTAAAATGCTCCATTCTGGCAAAGCCCTTTAGGGTGATCTTGCCAAATAAATTCTAACTGTCGAACGAGCAGGAAAATGCCCATTTTTTGGGCGGGCTCCCATACACTATCTTAGAGAAAAAAATCTCAAATGTGATTCTCGCCAGTAGGAGGAGTGAATGGAATCTATTCACGCCAGGAAACTAGCTACAGACTGTTAGAGGGCGCTATTGCACATGTGCCCTGATCTCCCAGTGCACTACGTACAAGACTACATAGTGCACTGGGAATCTGTCATTTCCCCAACCCTTCTGGATATCTCACCCCCCACCCCCTGATCATCCTCCCAATCGCGGTCCACTCTCAATCGCCGCCCCTGATCGTGACCCCTCATGGCTGATTGCCGCCACCAATATCCCCCCCTTCCGGAGGATCGCTGCCCTTGATTCCCCTCCCCTGGCAGATTGCCACCTCTGATTCCCCCCCAGCTGATCACCATCCCCAACTCACTCCCCCATGGCCAATTGCCACCCTGGTGACCCCCAGTGCAGAGTATGCAGTTTCTCATGCCCTGCCTCCCCTTCAGGCCTTGACCCTTCAGGCCCCTCCCCTCCCCTTAGGTCCCACCCCCTCACCTTAGGCCCTGCCTCTTGGCACTGCCATGTGCCCAGTGAGCAATGCCAGGGTCCCGGCATCCCAATATTTATTGTGCAATTCTTCCCATCGAATCAGCCTGGATCCAATGCTGGGCACGGCTATTAGGTGCCTATTAATATACCTCAGAACATCGCCCAGGGCAATATATAGCCAATGCAGATGCCTTGAGCTGACTGCCGCTACCCACCAGCCTACCTTCTCCTCCAAAGATGGATGAAGTCGTCATGACTCTGAACTTCATGGACACTCTGCCAGTATCTGCCAAGCAAATCCAGGCATGGACCCAAAAGGACCCTATGTTGGCAAAACTACATCACATCATACTTAAATTCTCTAAATATCAGGAGTTGAGTATAGAAGATGGCATCATCTTGTGGGGAGACCCTGGGCGTGAGTACATGCAGACTTTGCAGGGCCATTTATGGGCTCCATGCTTTTAATCTATTCAAAACTCAAAATGGAATGATGCATACTGAATGGCCTCTACTACCTCTTACAATACCACAGAGAACCTCCATCAATCTTTTAGTATGCATGGTATGCCTGAGGTTCCCCTGATAGACAATGAGGAATTTCAGACCCTACAAGTGATGTAGATGAGGCTATAGGCAAAGTGATGGAGAAGGTCCCATTATCATGGGAGCTAGGGGGAAACCCTCGGACTCGGGGTGGGGGGCGCGAGGGGTGTGATAGCCCCCGGGAGGTCCATGAGGAATCATTGATTGATCTCCCTGTAATGCTTATTGAGTATGTGTTCCCCTGGTAACAGGCAGTGGCCTGTCCAGCTGGAACTCATGACCTGAGCCTTTTGTAAGGCAGCTCCAGGACTCCAGGACTGGGCGGCACGGTAGCACAGTGGTTAGCACTGCTGCTTCACAGCTCCAGGGTCCCGGGTTCGATTCCCAGCTCGGGTCACTGTCTGTGTGGAGTTTGCACATTCTCCTCGTGTCTGCGTGGGTTTCCTCCGGGTGCTCCGGTTTCCTCCCACAGTCCAAAGATGTGCGGGTTAGGATGATTGGCCAGGTTAAAAATTGCCCCTTAGAGTCCTGAGATGCGTAGGTTAGCGGGATTAGCGGGTAAATATGTGGGGGTAGGGCCTGGGTGGGATTGTGGTCGGTGCAGACTTGATGGGCCAAATGGCCTCCTTCTGCACTGTAGGGTTTCTATGATTCTATGAAGTCAGTGAGCATAGGGCTGATGGATTAATAGGACTAATTGTGAGTTTGGATACAGGCAGAGGGTTTTGGATGGCCTTATGCTTACAGAAGGTAGAAGGTGGGAGGCCAGCTACAAGATCCTCCTGAAGCCACACACCTTCATGACTTGGAAATATATTAGCTGTTCCTGCATTGTTGCTGGGTCAAAATCTTGGAACTCCCTCCCTAACAGCACTGTAGTTGTATCTACACCTCAGGGACTGCAGCGGTTCAACAAGGCAGCTCACCTTCTCAAGAGCAGTTGGGAATGGGCAATGACAATGCTGGCTTAGTCAGCATCACCCACATCTTGAGAAAGAATAAGAGAAAACACTGATTACATTTTAGAATGTATTTAATTGGTAGTGAAGGGATTTGAAACATTCTGAGGACGAAAGGTGCTAAGTAAATGGAAGCTTATTCTTCCTTTCTCGCTCTCATTCTCATGTTGACACTTTTGTAGTTAATGTGAATATTGAGAAGGCTTTGGTCATTAGCAATGAATTACTTAGCTACTTTTCTTTTGATGTGGAGATGCTGGCGTTGAACTGGGGTGGGCACAGTAAGAAGTCTCACAACACCAGGTTAAAGTCCAACAGGTTTATTTGGAATCACGAGCTTTAGGAGCACTTATCCTTCATTGTGGCCTGATGAAGGAGCAGTGCTCTGAAAGCTCGTGATTCCAAATAAACCTGTTGGACTTTAACCTGGTGTTGGGAGACTTCTTACTTTTCCTTTGGAAGAGGGTTGAAAAAGTCATGTTTGATCAATATTTGGTCATTGGCACCTGTGATCTGATGCCATTCATAGAAATCATAGAAACCCTACAGTGCAGAAAGAGGCCATTTGGCCCATCGAGGCTGCACCGACCACAATCCCACCCAGGCCCTACCCCCATATCACTACATATTTACGCGCTAATCTCTCTAACCTACACATCTCAGGACACTAAGGGGCAATTTTAGCATAGCCAATCAACCTAACCCACACATCTTTGGACTGTGGGAGGAAACCGGAGCACCCGGAGGAAACCCATGCAGACACGAGGAGAATGTGCAAACTCCACACAGACAGTGACCCAAGCCAGGAATCGAACCCAGGTTCCTGGAGCTGTGTAGCAGCAGTGCTAACCACTGTGCTACCGTGCTACAATGCTACCATTATTAGGAGGTTGCCAATGGTGAATTGGCAAGTTACATATAAGCCATGTTTCTTACAGTATTTGTTAGTTGGTCGATTATCAGATTCCGGATAATGCTAATCTGAGGAATGTTTATCGTTGAATGGTTTATTTTCCCGACGACAGACGGACCTCAACCTCCAGTGTGTGAAATATAAACTGATGAGTAACAGTGAATGGTCGGATCTAGTTATTGCTTTGTTGAGAAAGTATAAAAGTTGATGTATAAAAATGCTGAAAGAATTCAAGGTGCGGTGAGTCACACGCATAAAGAGTATAATGGCATATTAGTCCAGATAATCAGATACTAAGGATCCTTTTTGTCCTCAGCAGGAAGTATAATGACTTAATTATAATAGAAAGAGTGAAATCTGTTCCTGTAGGGAAGTCAACCATTCAATTCAAGTCACGTATGAACTATTTTTAGTAAAGTAAATGCTTATTGACTTGTTACATGTTAATATTCTGTAGGTATCCCATATTGCAGAGGGTGTATAAAAGGTACAGATCATAGTTTATCTCCTGCATCCGTGTATTAAAATATAAAATCGATGCTGATTTCTTACTGCTTCAGTCTACTCTTTACAGAATTGAGTTCTCAAATGTTTCCTTGATTTTTATTTTTAATATTTCAATGTTGAATATCAGGCTTCCTTGATCACCAATAAATGTGCATTCTCCATTGCTTAGCAACCAGCTGGTTATGTAATCCCTAACCGTACTGTCTGCTCAGATATTTCTCCGCATTCAAACCAATTGCGTTTGCATCAGTGTGCCATTGCTCTGCCAATTTTGGAGACTCATCATTCTTTCCTGTGTGTTTGTTTCTTCCTCTTTCTTCAGCATCTAAACATGATCATATTTGTCTTCTCTCAAGCCAGCTGCCATTTCTGTTCCCCTTCCTGCCGCACCAGGACTTGATGGTTTGAGTTATAAGGAGAGGCTGGATAGACTGGGACTTTTTTGCCTGGAGCGTAGGAGGCTTAAGGGTGATCTGATAGAGGTCTACAAAATAATGAGAGGCACAGATAAGGTAGATAGTCAATATATTTTCCCAAAGGTAGGGGAGTCTAAAACTAGAGGGCATAGGTTTAAGGTGAGAAGGGAGCAAATCAAAATGATGTAGAAGGGCAATTTTTTCACACAGAGGGTGGTGAGTGTCTGGAACAAGCTGCCAGAGGTAGTAGTAGAGGCAGGTACAATTTTGTCTTTTAAAAAGCATTTAGACAGTTACATGGGTAAGATGGGAATAGAGGGATATGGGCCAAATGCGGGCAATTGGGACTAGCTTTGTGGTGAAGACTGGGCGGCATGGACAAGTTGGGCCGAAGGGTCTGTTTCCATGCTGTAAACGTCTATGACTTGTATATTGGCCGGACCTTTCCGGCTGGTCACACCAGTGGGACTCTCTGGTCCTGCTGCAGTGAACGGAGTTGTGGCTGAGTGCCAAATTCTCCGTCCTCACTTGCAGCGACAGCAGAGCGTGAATGGCCAGAAAATTCCATTATCTTTCCTCTGTTTGAATGATGTTGTCTTCTATCAATGTCCACAGCCTTCTAGTTACCTTTTAACGGTGCGTTAGTAATTGGTAAAATCTTCATCTCCCACTTCTACTGTTGTGACTTTGAACCATCATCAACTCTGGACCGGGATTCTCCGACCTCGCCCGCGGTTAGGATTCTCTGGTCCCGCTGCTGTGAACGGAAATTTGGCTGAGCGCCAAATTCTCTGCTCTCGCTGGCAGCTGTAAGTGGGGCGTACGAGACTGGAGAATTCCGGCTCTGGTGTCTATGTTGAAAGCATTTCAATGCAGGTCGGAGTGGGTTATTTAAGCTCCATATAACTCATTAGTTCGGCCAATTTTGAATATTGTGTGCTGATTTGGGCACCCAACCTTCAAAAGGTTGATTGTATTGAAGATGGATGAAGGAATAGTAATGAGGATGTCATGGTGAAGTTGGGAGAATTAGATTTGTTTGAGATGGGCTTTGATTCTCGTCTTTGAAATGCTCAAAGACATGGATAATGCATGTTCGAAGATTTATTTTTAAATCTTGAATTGTGAACATGGAACTGGAGACTGAACAGAAAATCAAAAAGTATCCAGCAAGAGTATAACATTGTGCTCAGATTCCACCACCTTATAAATATATTGTGGAATTTCCCAAAACTAATGATCTTTAATTAATCTTCAGTCTGCATGTTCTACATTAAAAAATTCAAATAATCAAGGCTGACACTGCAGTACAGTGCAGGGAGTGCTGCATTATCAGAGGTGAGACTTTATCAGGTGTGATGATAAAGAATGTCTACTCTTTTTGAGCAACGTAAATTCTCTATTAAAATAACTTGTGTATGCTGCTTCAACAGTTTGTGCCCTCTTATCAATGTTGACTTGGGCTTTTCTTCAAAGTAAGTTGTTTCTATCTTGGAGGAAAGGAACAATATATCTGGGCATGTGACACAGAAGGATTCCGTCCACTATTTTCACCATTTGTTGATGCACAGGAACAGTAGTAGAATGTTCAACCCACCGAGGCTGTGGGGTGGCACGGTAGCACAGTGGTTAGCACTGCTGCCTCACAGCGCCAGGGACCCGGGTTCGATTCCTGGCTTGGGTCACTGTCTGTCCGGAGTCTACACATTGTCTACATGGGTTTCCTCCCGGGGCCCCGGTTTCCTCCCACAGTCTGAAAGACGTGTTTGTTAGGTGCAGTGGCCATGCTATATTCTCTGTGTATCTGAACAGGTGCCGGAGTGTGGCGACTAGGGAATTTTCACAGTAACTTTGTTGCAGTGTTAATGTGAGCCTACTTGTGACACTAATAAACACATTTTAAAAGTTCAACCCTTTGAGGCTGTACACTCATTCAACCAGATTATGGTTCATCTGTTTCTTAACGCCTTTGCTTCATATCTCTGCCTAACAAATCATAGAAATCATAGAAACCCTACAGTACAGAAAGAGGCCATTCGGCCCATCGAGTCTGCACTGATCACAATCCCACCCAGGCCCTACCCCCATATCCCTACATATTTACCCACTAATCCCTCTAACCTACACATCTCAGGACACTAAGGGCAATTTTTTTTTTTAGCATGGCCAATCAACCTAACCCGCACATCTTTGGACAAAATCTATCAATCTCAGTTTTAAAATTTTCAATTAATCTAGCCTCAACAACTTTATTGGGGTGAGAGTTCCAAAATTCTGCTATACAGCAGAGTGATGAGACGTAACTCTGGAGTTCAATTTCACGTTAACATAATATGTTAATTTAGCAGTGTATTCTGTCCTGCTTCTGTACAATCTTAGTTCTTACAAATAAATTTAACTTGAAGGTTAGCCTACAGTCCACGTGAACACCAGTGGTAAAATAAAATTGTTAATCCTATAGCATATCATAAATTTTGGATTGTAGGTGCGGCTTTCACAATGTAAGCCACCTTTAGCTGTAATCATATCGGGTGGAATTTTCCTATCTGCGGAATAAGTCCTGTAATGGGGGTGGGAATGTGGAATGTTTCCTGCTCTGGAGGTCGGAAGGGAAACGCACCAAATCCTCCGTCCCTGACCTCATTAATTATGCAACTGGTGTTTAGCGCTATATTCCGTGGTGGGGCAGGCCTGGATGACACGTAGTCTACTGTCGTATCTGAGCAACCATATTGAAAATTGCCCAATATCGCTGACACACTATTGAACATGGAAACATAGGACATAGGAACATAGGAACAGATGAATTAGGAGCAGAAGTAAGCAAATTCAGCCCTTTGAGCCGGCTCCGCCATTGAATCAGATCATGGTTGATCTCTCTCTGGTCTCAGATCCACCTCCCCACCTGTTCCCCATATCCCCTTATCCCTTTTTTAAAATTAGAAATATATCGATCACCTCCTTGAATCCAGAAGATGGACCTCCTGAGAACGAAGATGGATCTCCAGGACATTCTGAGGCTGGAAGGTGGACCTCCTCCAGGACACCAAAGTTGGAAGGTCCACCTGTAAACGTCCTCCCCACTCACTGCTGTGGTGTTCCGGGGTCTAGGGTTGCCGATGGCCTCCGTCCCGAACTCCAGAGGCGCCCCCAGGCTTTGTTCAGATGAGTCCTGACATCAGCACTTCGCTGATGTGGGGTAAATACATGGGATTACAGGGATAGGGCCTGGGTAAGATGCCCTTTTGCAGAGTCGGTGCAGACTCAATGGGCCAAATGGCCTCCTTCAGCACTGTAAGGATTTTATGAATGGTTTGGGATCTAGTTCAGTTGGAACAGAAAATCAATGGAGTCAAACTATACTTGAACAAAAGTTACAGGCCAACCTCAAGAATCAAAAGTTTTTTAACATGAACTTTTATAAGCAGGCAGAAAATACTTTATGTTCTGATTATTGCACACTTCCCAGCCTTAACCATTTGGTTACTAAAAGAAAACTGCTTGAGTAATACAGTAGGGTGTGGACAGACTTACTTTCTGGCATTTATTCATTGTGAATCATTATGGTCACCTTGTATTTGGAGCAGGTGGTGTATGCTCGGTTATCATTGCTGTCTACTTGAAAAACCTTTGGCGTGGGCTGCTTTTCTATTGGGACACTCATGTAAAGAAAGCCACGGATAAATTAATGTGACACATCGAGGGAACAAATCTATATCCCATACCTGTGTAGCAATCTTTGTCAAGAAGGGATTTAACAAAATCATTACCAGAACATGCCCATGGTCATACACTGTGCTCCTTTTCTCTAAGGATCACAGTTGTGTTAATCCTATTGCAGTGACACTGAGATAAGGACAGAGTATTACTTTTAGACCTCAAGGTAGAATTTAGTCTCACAAATCAGGCCTACATGCTATTGGTGAACATATCCCCCAAATTATTTTTAATTTAATTCTTTTTATTGTCTAGGCCAAGATATGTGAGCAGAATTTAATATCCAAACTCATAATTTTGACAGCTACAATAAATGCAAACCATTACATATAATTAGCTTTTTAAAACTACGTTTAATAATTTCTCTTGCAAGAGCTAAAGGAGATTATGCCCGCAGGTTAATTCATTTGTATGCAAATTGTGAAATGCAAACAAAATAATATAATGATATTGTACATCATATCAACTGATTTCCAGAGGTTTGTGCTACCTCTGAAACTCCTCAGTTCCACAATATGAACTGTCATTTATATTCCCTCATTTGTCTCCAAATGGTTTTATCCCTGCAGACTTTAACCAGGGATTAGAATTAACAGTAATTAGCTTCAGGCTGCAGGAACATGAGTTGGCTACTGATTTTCAGTGATTAGAAGCCCAGTTTGTTGCCTGTTCTCAACCTGTAGAGAACCTCACATTAATGGCTAATGCCTGCTGCGTTGTGCTTGCTGTTTCAACCTGTGCTGAAGGCTGTTTTTCTTCTATCACATGAAGAAGAGTATTGGTTAAAAATAGGAAGCTAGATTTATAGGTCCAGATTTTACTGTCAATGGGCAAGCATTGGTACCCGTCGCTGACCTCCAAGAAAGTTTCCCACAAAGACATGTGGGAAAGACTCTGCAGCATGGGCAGCAGAATGGCACAATGGTTAGCACTGCTGCTTCACAGCGCCAGAGACCCAGGTTCAATTCCCGGCTTGGGTCACTGTCTGTGTGGAGTTTGCACTTTCTCCACATGTCTGCATGGGTTTCCTCCAGGTGCTCCAGTTTCCTCCCACAGTCCAAATATGTGCGAGTTAGGTGCATTGGCCATGCTAAATTCTCCCTCAGTGTGCCCGAACAGGCACCGGAGTGTGGCGACTAGGGGATTTTCACAGTAACTCCATTGCAGTGTTAATGTATGTCTACTTGTGACACTGATAAATAAACTCTAAAACTTTCCTGAGAAGTTTAAATCTGGTTTTGAGTCAGTGGGTTCTACAGGCATCCAGCAACACTGGTGTCATCAAGCAAAGTAATTAATCAAGTATTCCCACAGACAGAAAACCAGGAAATGAAATGCACTGATCATCCCTCACTTTTTAATGTATTTTTCCAGAGAACGGAAAAATGATAGGGGCATACACGTGGAATTAAAATAGAAGCTTAAGTGTCATAAACAAGCACATATTCTTTTTAAAAAGATGTACAATTCTTTTAATATAATGGAGATATTTTACATTCTCCAAATATAAAATTAGTTTTGCAGAGCCAGAGTCAGTGGTAATTATTAACTTGGTATGTTGTTAAAAACCCAGTTCACATTTCAGTCAACATAGTGTAACTTCTTCAATTTTTTTTAACAATAAAACCGATAGGGTAAAAAGGAGAACTGTCATCAGTTCAGTGATTTCTAATTGATTTCTATCTGCAGGAACTTCAATGGAGAAGTGTAAGAATCACTGACAGCAACTTAAGGATTTTTACAATTAATGGCCAGTGTGTGAAATCCAAAAGTTGCTGTCAATTTCAGAGGTCTAATAATGGTGAGCCCTGGCAGTTTTGCTGTCATTACTACTCAATCTCTGGACCATTTGCCCACCACGAAATCGGAGCGGGCGAGGGTCCGACAACAGAAATCTCAGTTGACCTTGGGCGGGAATTTCCGGTATCGCCGGAGCAAGCCCGTAATATCCTGCCCTATGTCTGTCCAAGGGAAGAGAGGAGAAACTATTTCCTGTAGTGGGGAAGTCCAGCACAAGAGACAAAGGCTGGAATTCTCCAACCTCACTGTGGCTGGGATTCTCCGGCCCTCCTGCAGTGAATGGAGATTTAGCTGAGCGCCAAATTCTCCGTTCTCACTGGCAGTGGTGGCAGGACGTGCGAGATCGAATTCCAGCCATAACCTTTAAATCAGAGTTAGCAGCAGCGGGGGGGGGGGGGGGGGGGGGGGCATGATTTGGGGTGATGTTAAGAAGCATTTCTTAACACAAAGCATAGCAGTAATTTGGAACTCTCCCATCCAAAGGTTTTTGAGGTTAGGGTCTTTGATTTGATCTGATTTGATTTATTATCAGCACATGTATTATTATACAGTGCAAAGTATACCATTCATAGAGAAGGAAAAGAGAGAGTGCAGAATGTAGTGTTACAGTCATAGCTAGGGTGTAGAGAAAGATCAACTTAATGTGAGGTAGGTCCATTCAAAAGTCTGATCGAAGCAGGAAGAAGCTGTTCTTGAATCGGTTGCTACGTGATCACGGATTTTTGTACCTTTTTCCCGATGGAAGAAGGTGGAAGAGAGAATGTCCGGGGCGCGTGGGGTCCTTGATTATGCTGGCTGCTTTTCCGAGGCAGCGGGAAGTGTAGACAGTGTCAATTTTGGGAGGTTGGTTTGAGTGACGGACTGGGCTTCGTTCACCACTCTTTGTGGTTTATTGCGCTCTTGGACAGAGCAGGAGCCATACCAAGCTGTGATACAATCAGAAAGAATGCTTTCTATGGTGCATCTGTAAAAGTTGGTGGAGTCATAGAGGACATGCCAAATTTCCTGACCCTCCTGAGGCGTTGGTGGGCTTTCTTAACTATAGTGTCGACATGGAGGGACCAGGACAGGTTGTTGGTGATCTGCACACCTACAAAATTGAAGCTCTGTACCATTTCTACTTTGTCCCCATTGTTATAGACAGGGGCGTCCTCCACTACGCTTCTTGAAGTCGATGACTATCTCCTTCATTTTGTTGACATTGAGGGAGAGATTATTGTCATCACACCAGTTCACTAGGTTCTCTATCTCATTCCTGTACTCCATCTCGTCATTGTTTGAGATCCAACCCACTGCGGTGGTGTCATCAGCAAACTTGAAAATTGAGTTGGAGGGGCACTTGGCCACAGAGTTATAGGTGTATAAGGAGTATAGTAAGGAGCTGAGGACACAGCCTTGTGGGGCACCAGTGTTGAAAATGATCGTGGAGGAGCTGTTGTTGCCTAGCCTTACTGGTTGTGGTCTGTGGATTAGGAAGTCGAGGATCCAGTCGCAGAGGGATGAGCAGAGCCCCAGGCCACAGAATTTGGAGACGAATTTCTTAGGAATAATGGTGTTGAAGACTGAGCTGTAGTCAATAAATTGGAGTCTGGCATAGGTGCCATTGTTATCTAGGGTTGAGTGTAGGGCCATGGAGATGGCATCTGCTGTGAACGTGTTGTGGCGATAGGCGAACTGTAGTAGAACCAGGCAGTCTGGGAGGCCAGAATTGATTCGTGCCATGACTAACCTTTCAAAGCACTTCATAATGATTGGTATCTTGGTAGGACGCTCTTGAGCTTGGCCTGATTGAAGTCCCCAGCTATGCTGACCAAGGCCTTGGGATGTTTTATCTCAAGGCTATGTGTGGTGGTGTATATTTCACGGTCTTCACGTCCGTGTGGGGTGGGATGTAAACTGCTGTTTGGGTCAGTTGAACATTTCAAAACTGGGATTCATTGATTTTTGTTGAGTAAAGGTAGTAAGAGCTACAGAACCCAAGATGGATGGATGGAATTAAGATACAGTCCAGTCATGATTTAGCTGACTAGTATGACTGGCATGAGGATCTGAATGGTTTAATGTTCTTATGTAACCTGAGCTGTGAATACTAAATTTAGAGGGTATATGCACTGTGTTTTCTTTGAATGTTGAATGGTCAAAACGTTGGCATAGATGTTTTAAGCCAGTCCGAAAGCTCCCATGATCAAGCTTAATTTGCATTTGGTTCCACCCAGTCAGTGAGTGTAGTAGTTTATAGTTTATTCAGGTTTCTATTGGTGGATGTTAAAAGATAGTGAAGCCACCCTTGCTGGATTGCAGTCAGCCCCAAGGATCCCCACTAGTGTAAATGCAGGGAGAACCATATTATTAGTGTTCAATTGTACCATTCAGAATAAAGTAATCACAGACTAATAGCACAGAAAAAGGTCAACATTTTTGTTGATTTTAGCCAACTTGAGCAATGCCTAATTGTAAGATATGACTGATAACCTGTGACTATATAATTGCATTACAAATATAATTAATGGAGGCCTGTAAGAACGTACCAGAAATAGGTTTAAAAATGAAGCAGAAAATAAGCTTCAAAAGAGTTGAAACCTTTTAAGCACACAAAAAGCATCGGTCTGCGACATTATGTGCTGGGATAAAAATAGCCAATTTTCAAATCACTATCACCGCTCATTTAATCGTTTATTCAGCAATACAATCTAAACAAAAATAGAAAGCACTCAACAAAAGCATGTGTTTAACACCAAAAGTGATTAGGCTCCAAAATGCGTTGCAGTCTCTAAGTGAGATTTGGCTGGGATTGATTGCGTTTAGTGTACTGAGCGTTAAATACCGGATAATTAGGGAACGTTTTTATGCTCGGAGCAGCCTATCTTTTTGTGTTGGGCTTAGATCAGAAAATCTGTACACCAGGACCGAGTACAAAAAAATTGGTTTATCTTACAGCATTGTGTGCATTTGGACGAATTGAATAGTGGTTTAGCCAGCAAAATGGAGTAAACGGGAACTAAATGGAAAATGGTTCAGTACACTGGGTTGCTTTACAATAGGAGTGATTTGTGAAGTGTTTTGCTCCACCACTACTTTATAGCTGCATCAGTGTCCTTATTGTTCTGGAGCTGTCTGCATTCTGTGCTTCTAGTTTATAGCTTTACATTTCTTCGCTCACAATGCATTAAAGCACGGACGACTATTACTTGAGAAAGCAACATGGTGAAAATATTCTAATTCATCATAAGTTTTTTTTAACGAAATGATAACAGAGAGAAAAGGATCTTAATTTGCTTTAAGTATTCTCAGCCACCATAAAACACATTAACCACCTTGTCATTGGCATTGATTCTGTGTGGGAACTATTTGTTGTGTAGTGGGAGGACAAAATAAGTTATTGCTTAGGTAGACGTGTTTTCATATCTGAGTGGCTCCAGTCTCAGAGAAATGATCATTGCTTTTCATGTGCAGATCCGATCAATTAAACATTAATCTTTCCCCACATGGGCAGGTACATATGGGTCCGGTGACAATATTGTGTAACTGACGCCAGAGGAGAGACAATTTCAAGTAAGATTACTTTATTTTAAAGTGTATTTATTAGTCACAAGTAAGGCTTACATTAACACTGCAGTGAAGTTACTGTGAAATTCCCCTAGTCGCCACCCTCTGGCGCCTGTTTGGGTCAATGCACCTAACCAGCACGTCTTTCAGACTGTGGGAGGAAACCAGAGCACCCGGAGGAAACCCACGCAGACACAGGGAGAACGTGCAAACTCCACACAGACAGTGACCCAAGCTGGGAATCGAACCCGGGTCCCTGGTGCTGTGAGGCAGCAGTGCTAACCACTGTGCCACCATAAGGATGACTATCAATATCGACTTGCCAAGTATTTTCTGGCTTGGCATTAGTAATTTTTCAAATTGATTTTATGAATTGTTTGCATTTTTAGAAGAAAAAACTTGCATGTGACAAAATACCAAAAACGTGTTGATTTGTACCCAGTTGTATTTATTCTTTTACTAGGACTTGGAGGCCAAACTTCTGCACTCAGGAAACTCAGTTCTTATTGACTAAAGCTGTCATTCGCACTGTGACAGAATCAGGCTTCAAGATACATCTTGAAGAACTTAAATAGCTGTCTAAGCAATAGCATTTCACCCATCTTAATAAAGACACAAGTGTCACTGCACCCTTGTCACTAGCTGCCTTGATATCCAGAGAAGCAATGTGCACTTTCAGCCTTTATATGCCATGCAGTTCTATGACTGTGAGTAGCAAGTGATGGAGTCAGTTGTTGAGTGACACCTCTTTCTGGACATTACTTTTGGTACCTTTCAGTGCTTTGTGATTGTGAGGGAGTGATTGGTGAAGGCAGCTATCATGGCTGACCTCAGCCTTATTGTTTCATCATGGGACAGCTCTTGCGAGCTTTCAGTCTTCAGGGAACAAATCCCCGGTGGCACGCTGATGGACGAAAACCAAAGGAGAGTTGAAAGATCACTTTGCATACAGTTCCAGCTGGTTTGCTGCCATGGCTAATAACTCAGCTTGTTTCGTTCCAGACACCGCAAGGTCTCGATCAATCAAGCTTATTAAAAGTGCGTAGGTGGTTCACTGGGATATTTCTTAATGGTGTTCATCTCGAAAAAAACGTACATTGTCAAATACAATTTTCCTCTAATGAAAAATGCAAGCATTGGTTTTGGTTTTTAATATTCCATTACCAGTTCTGTCAAGACATTTTACCAGACGACACATGTCATGTGTATAATACACCCTCAAATCTCTGATAGGACTGGCATTGTTTATCGTATAAACAAATCTGGTCCCTCAGAATTACTATTTAAGATGAACCAGATAGTTTTGAAGAACTTAAATTGTCCCTTTGTATCAGGGATGGGGCTACTAAACCTGGTTGGACCCTGCTCCTAGGGCATTGCCTGTGTCTGTAATGATATAAGCCAATATCTCACATCCTACCATAATGTGAAATAATGTCCTTTGCCTAATATAGCAACTATCTTGGGATACAGCATATGAAGGTTTTTTTCGCAAATCCAGTATCAGGAGTAATTAGAGAATTGTTGGTCACCCTGAAATCTGTACCGCTATTGAAATGACTGCGGAAAAACGGGTGACACAATGACACACTGCTGCCTCACAGCGCAAAAGACCTGGGTTCGATTCCGACCCTGGGCGACTGTGTGGAGTTTGCACATTCTCCCTGTGTCTGTGTGAATTTCCTCCGGGTGCTCTGGTTTCCTCCCACAGTCCAAAGATGAGCGGGTCAGGTTGATTGGCCATGTTAAATTGTCCTTAGTGTCAGGGGGATTAGCAGGCTAAATAAGTGGGGTTACGGGGATAGGGCCTGGCTGGGATTGCTGTCAGTGCAGACTTGATGGACCAAACAGCCTTGTTCTACACTGTAGGATTCTGTGATTCTATGATTCTAAACCAGAATGATTCATGTCTTCCAGCCAGAATAAGTTCTATCAAAGGATATGCTGGAGAAGAAGGCTGCTACATCTTACAGCTGACGGGTATCCCTTTCTGAAGAGTAAGTGAATGCAGCCTGGGTGAAGATAATAAAGAGTAAATGTTCACCTGTGACCCGATCCTGGGATGAGGGAAGAGGAAACGTGATAGGCTCAGAAATCTTAATATGGTCAGTACTTACATTAATTTTACAATATTGCCTCATACACATCTTACCAGCAGCTCACTGTAAGCTTGGAGAAGTGTCTCAGAGTGAAAAGGCACAGCACCTATCCACTTACCTTCCAAATGCTCAGCTATGTCCCTGTTTTAGCATTGCACTCTGAATTGTTTTCATGTGAATGCCTTATCCTTTTGTAATGATCCCAGCTGATGTTACTACATCAGGTGCCAGGGCGGAACCCGGTTTAATAGACCATAATTTATATTTTTTGCTCAGAAACGT
Organism: Mustelus asterias; assembly: GCF_964213995.1. Lineage (NCBI taxonomy): Eukaryota > Metazoa > Chordata > Chondrichthyes > Carcharhiniformes > Triakidae > Mustelus > Mustelus asterias. The sequence continues at coordinate 118,763,948 of NC_135808.1, read as the reverse complement.
GGAGGGCAGCTATTGAGCAGAGTCACAGGAGTCTGCTTAACAAATGAATAAAACATTTACTAAACAAGAAAAGATGAACGATATTACACTACACTTTTACTTTTATAGATAAATACAGATTCATAAAGATAACACAGGTTACAAAATCTATTATATACTTTAATATTCACAGTAGATACACAGTGTATGTGAACCAATAATGATTCTATGGTCAGAGACACCATATTCTGCAAGCAAGTGACAGATGCCACCCAAAACAGATGCTATGGATTTCTCATCAACTCCCTCTAGATGCTTGTCACACCACAGGCCCACCAGAACTTAAGCTTTCACAAGAGGCTTTCCAATCTTCATTCTCAAAATATTTGCTCTGGGATTTTCTCCCAAGATGACACTTTCTCTCAGATGTCTTCATAAGGATCTATCACCAGGGTTTCGATCTCTCCTTCCGATGTTCCTCTTCCCACCATTGCCACATGCATTCAAGCCTTGCCTTCCGTGTAATCGTTCTTGGATACTCGGCCATGCCAACAGAAAACCACTGCTTCACAGGCCTGTAATAAGGAGTCACAAACTTTTGGCAGTCTCCCATGACCTTCTGTCTTCTGGCTTCTTGCAAGTCCACTTTGCGTTGATTCTGTCCTTCCCAGTTTTCACTCTTTAATTGGGAGCCTTTTCCACTGCTCCCTACTTTAAATTTACTGAACAGGATCTGTTCCAGATTCCCTGTCCTTGTCCTTTGACTTAACTTAAAGGTCTTGTTGGACCATTCTCCTTTTCCTTTAGGACCTGCTCCCTGCAGTTCCCTCTTCCACAGAGTGTTGACAAACTGGCATCTCCCTTCAGATCCAGAACTCACTCGACATTCACATAATTTAACTACTTTAACTTTAGGACAACTCGACTAAGATTCTTAGACTTATTTTCCTCAACAGTCTGCTAGAATGTCCAACTGGAGAGAGACTTAAACTGCTCCCTTCACCTTAGAGCATAATCACCAACTGACCTCAAGCTACTTTTCTGTTTCTCTGTGTCTGTGTGGGTCCCCTGTTGCTAAGCAACAGCCCACTTTTCTTTATTTTGAATTATAGAATCCCTACCGTACAGAAGGACGACATTTGGCCCATCGAGCCTGCACCAACAACAATCCCACCTCGGCCCTATCCCTGTAACCTCACCGTATTTACTCTGCTAATCCCACTGATACTAATGGGCAATTTAGCATGGCCAATCAACCTAACCTGCACATCATTTCAAGGGTTGTAAAACTTCATTAAAAATGGAGGTTAATACAAACAAGCCCACAGACTTACAGGCAACTTTTTAAAGTGAAACCAAAATTTAGGTTCCCCCTTTATTAACACAGAAGTACAGAAATATTAATTAAGCTTAAACTTAAAGCTAAAATTTTAACTTAAAGCTATAGCCTGTTCTTTACACCCAAAAATATAAATACAACTTACTTATCTATTTCCTTACACTTTAATCTGTGAAATATGACAAGGAACAGACACCATTCACGTAATGGAAGATACACAGGTACAGTGGTTAGCACTGCTGCCTCATAGCGCCAGGGACCCAGGTTCAATTCTGGTCTTGGGGCACTGTCTGTATGGAGTTGCATATTCTCCCTGTGTCTGCCTGAGTTTCCTCCGAGTACTCCAGTTTTCTCTCACAGTATAAAGATGTGCAGGTTAGGTGGATTGGCCATACTAAATTGCTCCTTGGTGTTAGGGAGATTAGTGGGGTAAATATGTGGATTTATGGGGGTAGGGCCTGGGTAGCACTGTGGTCAGTGCAGCCTTGATGGGCTGAATAACCTCCTTCTGCGCTGTAGGAATTCTATGATTTGATATGAATGTTCAGCCATATACCTGACTGTAATGACTTTAATCAGGCAATTGAGGTGGGCCTGTTAGATTTTGAACTCCCTGATTAAGGGCCAAATTGAGGGGCAATCAGGGAGCCTCTTGCTTTGCACTTAACCAGGAGTGTCTGTTTCTCTGGGACTCCGAGTGTAGACTGCTGACTAATAGCACTCTGTATGCTGTTGTCAGACTTGTAAATAAAGGGATTTTGGTGAAGGTACTTCTGCCACTGAGGACTTATTACACTGACAAAAATATTTATCAAAAGCACCAGACAATGCTTTAACCCTTCACCTTCCTCATTAAGGATCTTCCTGGATTAACCACCTCGGTTATATCTAATAGTAATTGATGACCAACTTCGGCTGACCAACCTGTCTCGCATCAATCAGTATTTGCATTACCTCCATCTCTCAGAATCCTCAGAGGCGACTCAATAAACAAATAAAACCATTCTGGCCAATTATCAAAGACATTGACGAAGTCATGAACCTTTTATGAGCCTTAGAATCTAAGTTAACAGATCTCAAATTAAATATTGAGCACACACACACAATTAAATAGGACCAATTGACAAAGTAAGTAAGAAGTTACAAAGTCACATCAAAGTAGTTCAGCATTAAATCTTGTTGATTCTAAATTTACAATTGCGATCAGTGTCTGAGGTTGATATAAATTGGTAATATTAGACTCTAAAATCGCTGACAAGTTAATGGTGTAATAGCACCAATCCGTCGGACAGATTAATGTCTGTACACTTGTAGTTAGCATTGTTTGCAGAACTTTTATGAACTTGTCCTTATGCGCTGGCGTGGTTAAACTAATTGCTTTTCCTTCCTCTGGGAGGATGGTGTTAGAGACATCACAGTGATGTACGTCTATCTGTCACAGTGCTACCTGTTCCTCTTGTATTCTCAGTGCTTCTTGTATTTTCAGTGCCTTGATAAATTGACCTTCCTTGCTGGTAGCTGTATCAGGCCGAACTTCTGTTAAATCTCACTCCTCTTGATCTCAGTACTTATATCTGCCAGTTGATATGACAATGCAATCTTAACTTCTCTTACCCTTTCCTTTCCCTGTCAGAAATAAACTCTCTTACTAGACAAAGTGCTACTAAAATAACTAGAACTGAACCAAGAATTAAGGATTGAGGACTGAAATTGAACTTTCGGTTCAAAAATATCAGTTTATGTACCTAAATTTTTCAAGAAAGCTCTCCAATCTACTGACCTCCCTGAGTGACGCATGTGTTAAAATAGTTCTCAATCACCTCACACTGTCTTGTTGATCCCCCCGATGGCCTTCAAATCAATGAAACACTTAGACATACTCGGTCTCTTGCCTATTCCCTGGTTTCAGGTTTTTAAAGATCCAAGTCGAAACAAAGCACAATATATTTGTACAGAAACTGCTGGAAATACTCAGCAGGTCTGGCAGCACCTGTGGAGATGGAAGCAGGGCCCAGGTCGAACAGCAAGTGCTTGAAGATGGATGGGTAAATGAATAGGGAGGGAATAGAGGGATACGGACCGAGTAAGGGCAGAAGGTGTTTTTTTTAGTTTAGTTAGGGCATCATGATCGGCACAGGCTTAGAAGGCCGAAGGGCCTGTTCCTTGTGTGTACTTTTCTTTGTTCTTTGCTCTTTGGAATGATCAAGCAGGGAAAGGGAAGAGGGGAAAGGAGAATGAAAAGGAAGATTTGTGATCGACTGGAAGGCAGGAGAAATTAAATGACAAAAGGGGGTGACAGTGAAAGGCACTTGTTTACTTTCTAAACACTCCCAGTTCTGATGAAGAGCCACAGATCTGAACCATTTCTCCCCGTGTGGAAAAAGCAGCGACTAATTGGATAGCTCTTCCAATGAACTAGCACAGGCAGGATGGGCTGAACTGCCACCTTTGTATTGTATTGTTCTATGTTAGGAGATTGGTTAGGTGATAGAAATAATGGGTGGGTATTGGATCGGAAGGAAGTAACTAATTATTTCCCCTGAATAGGGCGACATGTTGACGCAGTGGTTAGCCACAGCTGCCTCACAGTGCCAGGGACCTGGGTTCAATTCTAGCCTTGGGTGACTGTGTGGAGTTTGCACATTCTCCCTGTGTCTGCGGGGGTTTCCTCCGGATGCTCCAGTTTCCTCCCACACTCCAAAGATGTGCGGGTTAAGTTGATTAGCCACGCTCAATTGCCCCTTAGTGTTGGGTAAATACGTGAGGTTGTGGGGATAGGGCCTGGATGGGATTGTTGTCAGTGCAGACTTGATGGGCTGAAAGGCCTTTTTCGGCACTGTAGGGATTCTAAGATTCTACGAGAATTCATGCTGGAGCTTCAGTTATATTACACTGATGGCATAGATAATGCAATAAAGAGCCATATATTCAAGTTTACCAATGACACAGTAGGAATAGGTGGACTTGGAAGTATTGCAGATGAGAGAATAAAATTGCAAAGCGATGTTGATACATCAAGCAAAGAGGTGCAAGCTGTGACAGATGGATTTAAAAAAATTTATTCATTTGTGTCACATGGGCGTCGCTGGCTGGCCAGCATTTACTGCCCATCCCTAGTTACCCTCGGAGGGCAGTTGAGAGTCAACCACATTGCTGTGACTCTGGAGTCACATGTAGGCCAGACTGAGTGAGGACGGCAGAACCCAGGTAAGTGTGGCATTGTTCATTTCAGACCAAAAATGGATAGATCAGAATATTGTTCACATGTTGAAAAGCTAGGAATAATGGAGGTCCAAAGAGAGTTAATGGCCCACTAAAATATCTTAGTGCAAAAAAAATCAACCTAATGGGATATTAGCTTTAGTAATTAGAGAAAAAAAGTGAGGACGTTTTGCTACAGCTGGACCACGTTAGACCACATCCGGAATACTGTCTACATTTCTGGACATTGCAAAGATTACTTTGATTTGATTTGATTTATTATTTTCACATGTATTAGTATACAGTGAAAAGTATTGTTTCTTGCATGCTATACAGACAAAGCATACTGTATATAGAGAAGAGAAGGAGAGGGTGCAAAATATACTGTTACAATCATAGCTAGGGTGTAGAGAAAGATCAACTTAATATGAGGTAGGTACATTCAAAAGTCTGACAGCAGCAGGGAAGAAACTGTTCTTGAGTCGGTTGGTACGTGACCTCAGACTTCTGTATCTTTTTCCTGACGGAGAAAGGTGGAAGAGAGAATCCCTACAGTGCAGAAGGAGGTCATTCGGTCCATCAAACCTGCACCAACAACAATCCCACCCAGGCCCTATCCCCGTAGCCCCACGTATTTACCCTGCTAATCTTCCTGACACTAAGGGTCAATTTAGCATGGTCAATCAACCTAACCCGCACATCTTTGGGGTGTGGGAGAAAACTGGAGAACCCAGAGGAAACCCATGCAGACATGGGGCGAACGTGCAAACTCCACATAGACAGTCACCCAAGGCCGGAATTGAACCCATGTCCCTGGTGCTGTGAGGCAGCAGTGCTAACCACTGTGCTACCGTACCACCCAACGATTGTTGATTGTCGGAAAGACCCATCTGGTTCATTAATGTCCTTTAGGGAAGGAAATCTGCCGTCCTTACCTGGTCTGGCCCACATGTGACTCCAGAGCCACAGCAATGTGGTTGACTCTCAACTGCCCGCCAAATGCTGGCCAGTCAGTGATGCCCATGTCCCACAAGTGAATAAAAAAAAAGGAGGTTCACCAGGATGTTGCCTGGGATGGAACATTTGAGTGATAAGGAAAGACTGGATAGGCTTGCATTGTTTTTTCTAGAACAGGGAAGGCTGAGGTGGAACATGATTGAGATGTATAAGATTATGAGGGGTCTAGATAAGGTGAATAGGAAACAGGTGTACCCCTTGGTTGAGGGGTCAATCATGAGGGGACATAGTTTTAGGGTAAGGGGCAGGAGATTCAGAGGGTATTTGAGAAAACATTTTTTCACTCAGAGGGTGGTGGAAATCTGGAATGCACTTGAATGGAAGGTAGTGGAGGCTGGAAACCTTACAACCTTTAAAAAGTATTTGGATGAGCACTTGAAACATCATAACGCCCAAGGATATGGGACAAGTGCAGGAAAATGGGATCAGTGTGATTTTAGTGGCAGTTATTGTCGGTGCAGACTCGATGGGCTGAAGGGCCTTTTCTGCACTGTATGACTGTTGTAGGGAAAAATCCCTTGTACCAGTGCATTCAAGGAGGTCGAGTCGCAAGGCAAGGTTCAAAGCGTTTTTCTTTATTGTACAATTACTGGGATCCCAGGGAGACCCCCGTAGCCAGCTTAGAAACAGTTGCTTGGCCACGTTGATCTCCACAGTTACACATTTGCTCTGGATATTTATAGGAATCCAAATTCGAGCGGGAACATTTGCTCATACATTTTTACAATACCTAAAAAGTGGCCTATCTGGTCAGGAAGTTCCCTGGTAGACTTTGTCAATTTGCATCGGTATGGTGTGTGTCCGTGTTAATGGGACTGCCTGTTCTTGCCCCGGTGTTTTAATGTGTTTCCCATTATCCTCTCGATGCGTCCCCTTATCTAAATCGACCTCTGATGTTTTGTGTCTGTATTCTATGCTTGCGAGATTAGGTGTTAATGTCATTTTGTCCTGCTGTGTGTAGGGGGATTTAATCTAATCTTTTATTCTTTTTATCCTGGTTTATTAAGTTTCTTTGCCTGCCTTGGCCATGTTATTCCCATAATATTTTATTTACAGTACAGTTATGCCATATATCCCACTGCCAGGTCTTGACTCGCAGATATCCCGATCTTCTGGCCAAGGGCCGTTTTAAAATGCAGCTTCGTGCTGTTGCTGGGCAGAATAAGGATCTTTTCTCGGCTTTGAAATTAAAGGTCTCTCAGCTGTGCAGAGCTTCGTGCTGTTGCTGGGCAGAATAAGGATCTTCCATCAAACTTGAATTAAAGGTTTCTCAGCTGTGCAGAGGGGGATTTAAACGAATGTCCATTCGGGTGTTCCCCTCTGCATTGTGGGCACGTTATGAATGGTGCCAATCAGTCCGATAAATGAATATGTTTAATGAGGTGAATATTGATGAGATAATAAAAATATGGCTTTGGAAAATGGCCTACTTCAATGACTAAGCTTGCATTTCCTGGAATATAGAAAGTTAAGGAGATTTGGAGTAAAAAGAAAATACGACAGAGAGAAACTTTTTCAGCTGATGGTGTGTTTAGACAATAGGTCATAACCTTAAAATCTGGGCCAGGCCATTCAAGAGAGAAGTTAGGAAACAGGTCTTCACACAAACCTGTTATAAAGTATGGAACTCTCTCCCACAACAAGAATTAGATGCTAATTCAATTCAACATTTTAAATCCAAGATCAATAGATTTTATTTGCTGGGTGAGGATATAAAATGATGTTGAGACAAGGCAGGGTGGATGGAGTTGGAGAGAGATCAGCCATGCTCTCATTGAATGGCCAGAGAAACTCCAGGAGCTGAATGCTTTATTCCTGTTTTTATGTTTCTTTGATTTGATTTGATTTGATTTATTATTGTCACTCGTATTAGTATATAGTGAAAAGTATTGTTTCTTGTGCGCTATACAGATAAAGCACACTGTTCATAGAGAAGGAAACGAGAGGGTGCAGAATATAGTGTTACAGTCATAGCTAGGGTGTAGGGAAAGATCAACTTAATGCGAGGTAGGTCCATTCAAAAGTCTGATGGCAGCAGGGAAGAAGCTGTTCTTGAGTCAGTTGGAACATGACCTCAGACTTTTGTATCTTTTCCCCAACAGAAGAAGGTGGAAGAGAGAATGTCTGGAGTGCGTGGGGTTCTTAATTATGCTGGCTGCTTTTCCAAGGCAGCGGGGAGTGTAGACAGAGTCAGTGGGTGGGAGGCTGGCTTGAGTGATGGACTTATAATGGGCAATAATGTTTGTGTAGTGTTCAATTGTTCGGTGCTGCTTATGTGCGTCCGATATCTGTTTTCTCTGCATAATTAGCTAAGCCTTGGTGTGGTTACTGAGAAAAATAAACTAATTTTTGGGAAGTAGCTGGAAGCGTAAGAGTGGACATTTTAAAACATTGAATAAAACTGTGTCTGCAAACATATCACCTAGTGTGTATCATCTCTGCGTATCTGCATGGCAGAAAACACAATAGTTATGATAATAAATTAGCTTCTGGCCTGTAGTTTTGAGAGCTTGTTCCTTATTACTATAAGGAATGTTTGAGCCTTGATTATTAGATTAGTAGCAGTCCTTTCCTTTTTCTAGTATCTAGCCCCCATTCTGAGAATATCCTGAAGGCATTTCCAAAATATATGTATGATGTACATTCAAAGGCTTGGAAAAGGTAGTCAATAACTGGGATCCTTTGCTACTGATTGAAGCAGGTTGTTCTCTTTTCCATCCATTCCATTACAATGATCCTGGTGCAGAGACCCACAACACTACAAGTAATAACCAACCACATTATTCTAATAGGAGATAACCAGGGCCTGATTATATGAGCTGTCTCCACCCAATACAAGCCAGTGCTACTGGTGTTAAATTACTGGCAGCTTGGCATATCACTAAGCACATATAACACTATTATTATTACAGTAGGGGTGGTATGGTGGCACAGTGGTTAGTACTGCTGCCTCACAGCGCCAGGAACCCGGGTTCAATTCCAGCCTTGGATGAGTGTCTGTGTGGAGTTTGCGCGTTCTCCTCGTGTTTGCGTGGGTTTCCTCCGAGTGCTCCGGTTTCCTCCCACAGTCCAAAGATGTGTAGGTTAGATAGATTGGCCATGCTAAATTGCCCCTTGGTGTCCCAAGTTGTGCAGGTTAGAAGGATTAGCCATGGGAAATGTGTGGGGTTATGGATATATGGCGGGGGAGAGGACCCAGGTAAGATGCTCTATCAGAGAGTCGGTGCAGACTCGATAAGCTGAATGGCCTCTCCTGCACTGTAGGGATTCTACAATTCTAATATAGTTTTAGCTCAAATGTAGCTACAGATCTGCTCATCAAGAACAGTTCTCTGGACTAGAGCTTGTTCATTTGAGATAATTCCATTTATTTGATTTAGTGGAAACTAACTTGAAGTTAGCTAGCAGCCATAGTAGTTATTTAAGATTGTCAAAAAGCAGCTAAAGTGCCAAATAGCTGGAACAAAATGTTCATCTTGAAGCTCTCTGCATGGGTTTGGGATCTCGGCTAACTAAGTAATGAGGGTTAATGGATGAGCAGCTCTTAAGCCTCTGCCAATGCAGCTGGGGGGTAAACAAGAGCAAGTAGGTAATTCATCCTCTCATTTTCACCTGCCTGTGGGGAGTACATGGTCCCTGCCTGCCTCCTGCGAGGAATCAACATCCTAGGTCCTGAACTTGCAGTATGCAGAGAAACAGGCCACAGACCTGAACCAATATTTGTATTCTAACAATGTAGAGAGAATCTGTAGTGAGATTTTAATTTTGTATCTAATGGTCTGACTCAGGATAGTCATTTAGTGTGTTACACCTTTGAAAGCATATCACACTTAATCTGATGAAAATACAGAAATTCCACAGGATTAGTACAGGGGAGCATGGTGGCACAGTGGTTAGCAGTGCTGCTTCACAGCACCAGGGACCCGGGTTCGAGTCCGGGACTGTCTGTGTGGAGTTTGCACGTTCTCTCCGTGTCTGCCTGGGTTTCCTCCAGGTGCCACAGTTTCCTCCCACAGTCCAAAGATGTCCAGGTTGGGTGGATTAGCCAAGGTAAAATTCCCCCTTAATGTCCAAAGGTGTGTAGGTTAGGTGGTTACAGGGATAGGGCAGAGGAAGGGCCCGGGTGAGATGCTCTTTTGGAGAGTCACCGCAGACTTGATGGGCCGAATGGTCTCTTTCTGCACTGCAGGGATTCTATTGAGGGCTGAATCACACACACACAGCTTAAATAACAAATATGGTGGATTTGGATCTCATGCACATTTTAAAAGCAGACAATTATGAATAAGAACTTCCAATTTAGGGTCTCAACCAGCCTACCCCAAACAACATTGGAAACATATCCAATGTTTGGTTTACCCTGGTAGGTATGTAAGACAGGTGTTAGACCCCCTTATTAATATATTCAAAGGGGGGTCTAACATCTATTTTGGGACCCAGACTGGAAAAATGGTTTGACCAGAACACCTGAAACTGCCTAGTCTGCTGGAATCTGGATTAAAGTGGTCCAAAGGCGCAATAAACAGGCCGCTTGTGGCTGCCACTAATAATGGGACTTCACCTGACTCCACCTTAAAATTGTGGGTCACCCGTCCTCCCCACTCCCACTATCCTAGCTGGCTGATCTTGTATGCAACAACCTCTCCCACCTCCCCCATCACTAACCCCCTCACCCACCTGCAACAAGACAGCTGTGCTTGCCGACTAGAATCCTAAAAAGACCAAATTGCCGCAGATTGCATCTTGGTTCAGGCACGGTCTAAGTTTATTTATTAGTGTCACAAGTAGGCTTACACTAACACTGCAGTGAAGTTACTGTGAAAATCCCCTAGTCGCCACACTCCGGTGCCTGTTTGGGTCCAATGAGGGAGAATATAGCATGGCCAATAATGCACCTAACCAGCACGTCTTTCAGACTGTGGGAGGAAACCGGAGCACCCGGAGGAAACCCACGCAGACACGGGGAGAACGTGCAGACTCCACACAGACAGTGACCCGAGCCGTGAATCGAACCTGGGGGTCCCTGGTGCTGCAAGGCAGCAGTACTAACCACTGTGCAATCTATAGTCACAGAGTAATTGCCCATTGTAATTGCGTTGGCAGGCTGAGGAAGGAACCCTATATGGTGAATTGTTTGGTGTAGTCGTTTTTTTAATAGCCGCATTGACTCAACAAGGGGAGCTTAATCATAAACAGTAAGAAGCTGTGCAGCCTCAGCAGAAGAGCAGCTCTGATTATTGCATTTGTTCTATTTAAAGAATGACATTCATTAATTCAACATAGAAAACCTAGATATCTATCAACCAAGAAAGTGAGCAGCCATTGATTTAGTTGTCATTTTATCACTGACTGTTAAGAATATAGTGCACTTAGAACAAACACAGTTTCTTTCAGTGTGACTGATTTACCTTGTTATTTTGTATGTTTTTCATAGTAGTCTAGCAATTATTGATGAATTTTATTTTCATCCTGCCAACCTCTTGCTTTCCACCAGTGTCATTTATTGTCTGTTAAAATACATAATAGAAGTCTGGTCTGTGCACATTTGAGGAAGAGCCTCTGGCTGGGTTATATCTCGGTATGAATTTCCTTTTCGACCAAACGCATAACGAGACTTTTAACGCTATATTTAATAAACGGGAGAGCTATAGAGGGAAATAGGCATGTGCTGACAAAAGGTGATTTATTTACTGTCAGTTCAGTGCGGTGAAATGGATTGTGACAGCCACGGAGACACATGTCTGCTATCCTGATTTCATACAGGTTGTTAATTTAAATCAAAGAACGTATTCATATTGCAGTTATGAGTCCATAAATCAGAGTTTTACTGAAATAGGTCGGGTAAGGTAAAAATAAGCAAAGACCGCAATGATAATGTTAACAAGGATTTGAAGCGCAGTCGTGACACGGGGTTTGAAGCCATATTAATTGCTTCAACACTCATTTGGAACCTCCGCACATTGCCTCTGCGTTCTGCATCCAAGATATGAAAGCGGGTCAAGTATGTACGTTTCTCAGATGCAACAATTATCAGTCCCTTTTTTACAGAAGCAATTCTTGTCACAAACATTATGTGTAATTATTCAGTGGAAAAGCAGGCTGCGGAGGGAACACTGTCCTTGCAGTTTACAAGCACGCTGCTCGATGAATTTGATCAATGCTTTTCATTCATTAATGGGAGGTGGGTGTCGCTGACAAGTGTTTATTGCCCACCCCTAATTGCTTTTGAGAAGGTAGTGGTGAGCCGGCATCTTGAGTCAGAAAATCAAAGAATAGTTACAGCACAGAAGGAGGCCTTTCGAGCCCTTGCCAATTCCCCATAAGAGCGGTTAAGCTAGTCCCACTCCTCCACCTATTCTCCGTAGCCCCTGTTAATAATCTTTCCCCTTCAGGTGCTTATTCCATTACCCTTTCAGACAGTGTAATCCAGCTGGTAACCATTCACTGCGTAAAAATTCTCCCTTGTATTGCCTTTGGTTCTTTTGCCAATCACTTTAAATCTACTTCCTCTACTTCTTGACCCTTCTGCCAACAGGAGTTCCTGTGGTGAAGGTGCTACCACAGAATTGTTAGGTGGGAAGTTCCACACATTTGATTCGGGGATGACAAGCAAAAGGCATTATTTTCAAGACAAGATGAGGGGAGCATGCAGCTGATGGCGTTCCAATATGTCTGCTACTGTTGTTCTTCTGGATGTACACCTTGGCATTTTAGTTGGTAGTTACTGTAATGCATCTAGTAGATGGTGTGCATTGTTGCCACTTTGTGCCTGTGGTGCAGGGAGTGAATGTTTATTGTGGCGCAGATGGGGTACAAACAAATGGATTGCTTTGTCCAGGATGGTGTTGCGCTTCGTGAGTATTTTTGGACATGCACTCATCCAGGCAAGTGGAGAACATTCATCACAGTTTGTGCCTTGTAAATAGTAGACAGGTTTTGGGGAGTCAGGAAATGAGTTACTCGCTGCAGAAATCCCAATCACTAGATCTTCTCTTGTAGCCACAGTATTTATGTGGTCCAGTTCAGTTTCTGGCCAAGAGTGACCCTTAGGATGTTGATGGTGGAGGATTCAATGACGCTAATTCCATTGAATGTCACTAGGGATTATTAGATTCTCTCATTTGGAGATGGTAATTGCCTGGCATTTGTGTGGTGCAAACATTATTTGCCACTTCTTAGCTGAAGCCTGAATTTGCCCAGGTGTTGCTACATGTAGACACAGACTGCCTCAGCATCTAAGGGTTGTGAAGAGCCACAATATCATTGATAGCAAACATCCACACTTCTGATTTTATGATGGAAGAAATGTAATTGATGAAGCAACTGAAAGTGGTTAGGACCTAGGCCACTATCCCAAGGACTCATGCAGGGACCTCATCCCGGGGCTGAGATGATTGACCTCCAAGAACAGCAAGCATCTTCCATTGTGCTAAGTATGACTCCAACTAGTTCCTTCCCTCCTCCCCATTGACTTCAATTTTACTAAGGCTCCTTTTTTTAACTCATTCATGGGACATGGGTGTTGCTGGCTGGCCAGCATTTATTGCCCATCCCTAGTTGTCTGAGGGCAGTTGAGAGTCAACCACATTGCTGTGGTTCTGTAGGCCAGACCAGGTAAGGACAGCAGATTTCCTTCCATAAAGAACATTAGTGAACCAGGTAAGTTTTTCCAATAATCAAAAATGGCTTCATGGTCATCAATAGATTCTTAATTCCAGATTTTTGAAAGTTGAATTCAAATTCCACCATCTGCTGCAGCAGGATTCGAACCCGGATCCCCAGAACATTAGCTGAGTTTCTGGATTAATAGTGATAATACCACTAGACCATCATCTCTTTGAAGTCATATGTGATCTAATGCTGCCATTATTCAGAGAAAGAGTAAGAAGTCTCACAACACCAGGTTAAAGTCCAACAGGTTTATTTGGGAGCAAGTTTGCTACCAAATAAACCTGTTGGACTTTAACCTGGTGTTGTGAGGCTTCTTACTGTGTTCACCCCAGTCCAACGCCGGCATCTCCACATCATTATTCAGAGAGTCATAAAATCCCTACAGCAAAGAAGAAGGCCATTCAGCCCATCAAGACAGCACCGATTGACTAATAGTCATGTAAAGTGTATGTACACTGCTCAGCTTCCTTATTGATGAAAATGTATACCTTCATAAGCAAGAAGATCTTAGGAATTCAAAGAAATTTGCTGAGTGCTAAAGGAGCATTTTAAAACCATCAAATAACTTGTATTTATATAATACCTCATTACATCTCAATAAGCTGTACATTTATAATATGTGATGTGCATTCTGATCTCTGCCAAATGCATATCCTTATAATTAATATACATATGCTCCAATCATTAAGGTCCTGATTCAAAGAAACCAATAAGTAATTGTGGTGTAAGTTTCTAACAGTTGCATAAAGTAAATGGTTGCTTTGAGAATTCTCAAAGCACTTTCCTGTGCTCAGTAATCTTATAACAGCTCCAGAAATTACTCTTGGTTGGTCTGAAGTGACAGAATAATTTAATATGCACAAATAACTGTTGTGTTTTGTAACAGGTTTATTTATTGTACAAGAAACCGGTCATTCATAAGGGATTTGGTAAACACGTTGTGAGTCCATTTATTAAGACTGGACACACGAAAACAGTTACACATCGGTAGAAAGTTTGAAGACATCAGAGCTGTGTGCGCTGTGCTCTGCTCAAAGCAAAAGTGAAACTAAATCTGGATCACTTGACATATTTCCCGTCTGGAGATGTCAGGCTGATATACCTGAAAGGCGTATTACAACACCCCCCTTTTTAAAGATACCTTCCCCCTTCCAAAGAAATATAACCATTTACCATATGTACATAGAACCATAGAAACATAAAAACAGGAGTAGGCGATTCAGTCCTTCAAACCTTTTTCGTCATTCATTTTGATCATGGCTGATCATCAAATTCAATATCCTGATTCCCCCCCTTCCCCCATATCCCTTGATCCCTTTAGCCGCAAGAGCTATATCTAATTTCTTCTTGAAATCAGACAACATTTTGGCCTCATCAACATTCTACAGTAGTTAATTCCACATATTCGCCACTCTCTGGGTGAAGAAATTTCACCTCACCTCAGTTCTAAAAGGTTTACCCCTTATCCTCAAATTATGACTCCTAGTTCTGGACTCCCCCACCATTGGAAACATTCTTCCTGAGTCTACCCTGTCTAACCCTGTTAGAATTTTATAAGTTTCTATGAGATCCCCTCTCATTCTTCGAAACTCCAGTGAATATAATCCTAACCGACTTAGTCTCTCCCCATATGTTTATTTACCATTATCTGACTGCATAGAATGAATGAATCTGTGAGTACGTAAGGCTTGGTACACCCAGATCTTGTCATGGTAACTTTGTCTGTAGGTTTCTTTAATTGCCGACAATGATCTGTGGGATTGTCATGCTTTGATGTTGCATTTGGTATTTTGTCCAGATCAATAGGTTTGTACAGTGATTGAGGAGTTGGAATGGATATGGGGTGATTCTCCCATCCCGCTGCACTGCAGTTGTAGTGCAGCGGGCCTGGAGACTCGATCGGAGGCTGTTTCGCAGGCTCTCTGTTAGGCATCACGGCCTCCCCGAGTCTCTGGCAGCTGGAGTACCGGCGGCATCAGCTCAGCACCAGAAATCGGCGGGGAGCTGAACAAATTATAGTAATGTTCATTACCATCTATTTTACATTTCATTCGTGGGCCCGGGACTGAAATCTCTGGACCCGCTAGTGTCTCCCCTCCCTTGCCACGAGTGGTTCACTCCAGCGGGGTTTACAATAGGTCCCCATTTGTAGGGAGCTGGCGGCCCGATCCCGCTGGAGTGAAGAGGGGGCAATTGAAGCGCCCTCAGAGAGTCGGATGCCGGGGGTGCTCTCTGGACATTACCAACCTGGCAGTGCCAGCCTGGCCCCCTGACACTGCCCAAGGGGCAAAGTGCCAATGCACAAGGGGCATCTTGGCACTGCCCACCAGGCATCGGGCAGTTTCAAGGGGGAGGGGGTCCTAGTGGGGCGGGGCCTCAGGGCGGGAGATCGGTATAGGTGGGGGGGGGGGGGGGTCCTGCTGCCTCTCTGCTCTCGGGCTGAGTGACAGAGGGAGGGAGGCCAGTGATCAAGGGCATTGGGGTTGGGGGGGTGGTGTCAGCCTGCTGGGAAGGTTGGATCTGTAGGGGGGTGCAGGACTGTGTGGGCAGATTGGGGCTGCTGGTGTGTGGGGATCGGGAAATCGGGGCTACGGGGGTGGGGGGGAGATCAAGGCAGACCGGGGGCAGTGGGGGGTGGGGGCGTCGAGGCTGGCCTGGACGTATCTGGGAGGCCAGCATTCAGGCTGTGTGTGTGTGTGTGGGGGGGGGGGGGGGGGGGGGGGGGGGGGGGGGGTCGGGGGGCGGTCGCATGGCTGGTGATAGGGGGGTCATGGGGCTGGCCAGCAATTGTGCTGGCCAGTGATTGGGAGGCTGACAGTGTGGAGCTACTGTGCATGCGCCGATCTCGGCGCTGACAGATCGGTGAAAGTGGCCCACTCAGCGCTATGCTGCCGGCCTCCCCAGCGGGAATAGGCCCCACCCACAGATATTTGGTCTGATTTACGCTACTACACTCTGCAGTGCACAGAATGTGAGAGATACATTTTGAAACTCCCACTGAAAAAAACAGTGGGATTTACTCCAGTCTTTGCGCTATTTCGATACTTAGAATTCTTTTGGGGAGAATCGCCCCTCCCCCCTCCATCCTTGGTTATGCTTCACTCTTGCGGGATTGTGTGTAATGGCTTCATAGGATATTGGTTCTGAACAAATCCTTGTCAGCTCAGTTGGTTGCTATGTATATTCCAGTGTGATCCTGGATGCGAACCCATTGTCCCAACTGTAAACTTGGAAATGCTGCGCCTGCATTTTTATCATGCATTTTGTCATCTTCTCTTGTAGTTTTGAAAGTTGCTCTCTAGCTTCTGAGAGAGTATAATGGATAAGTTTGTTTTATTTATTTGTTTATTAGTCACAAGTAGGCTTACATTAACACTGCAATGCACTGCATTGTAGTTCCTGTGAAAATCCCCTAGTTGCCACACTGAGCAATGTTTGGATACACTGAGGGAGAATTTAGCATGGCCAATGCACCGAACCAACATGTCTTTTGTGGGAGGAATGTGAGAGGAAACTAGAGCATCAGAAGGAAACCCCCGCAGACATGGGGAGAACATGCAGACTCCGTACAGACGGTGACCCAAGCCAGGAATCGAACCCTGGTCCCTGGTGCTGTGAGGCAGCAGTGCTAACCACTGTGCCACCGTGAGAGGAAGTCAATTGTTGTGCAATGATCTGCCAAACATGGGTTCTGCCGGTGATGTAATAGCTGCACTCTCAGATGTAACACTGCAATGTATACATCTTGCTTGGTCTGTCTGTATTTGAGAATAAGAGATTTCACCATGCAAATTATTCATTCAGCCAGGCCATTATATATAGGGTCATGAGGAGAGAGGTAGTATAACCAAAATTCCACTTCTTACGATGTCCTGAAATGGCTTACCGATAAATTGCGGACCGTTATTAGTAATAATCTCTCGGCACACCAAATAAACTGAGAGTGCACATAACTGTTGTGCTTGGTGTATTGAGCGATTGTTAGATACTTGGTAAAGTAATTGATAATGATGATGAAGTCAGTGTTATGAATGAGGTTAGATGATACCAAGTATGGATAGTGATCTTACATGGAATCAATGGTTCTTTGTGCTGACTTGGCCTATGCTATTGACATGCCTTATACTTCTTGACAGCGCCTTCAATGTCATTGTTAATACTCAGCCAATAGGTTGTCTCTCTTGCGAATCTTCTCATCCAATCCAATACCAGGTACCACAGATGATGACTTGCCTGTCTACAGGAATACCTCCCCAGGTGATGCTTCGCTAATGCCAATAAAGACTGATCACTGAAAGTAATGGGCCCGTAACCTCCGAGCTCCCCAGCGCCATATTTCAGGGGTTCCCCAATGTTGTGCTGGGATATCCCCTTTGGATGTTCATAGGTAAGGTCTGCAAAGCAACTGTCCAGAAGTGCAAACTTACTCTGGACAATTGCCCAGTTCTGGGAACCATTCAAAAATGTGATTTAAATTGAGGACTTCGAATGGTTCCGACTGGATTACACCAATAGTTACCCAGAAAAGGTTTGAGGCATTACAACTATTTCTAACTTCTGGGTAATTATTGCATGGACCCAGACAGATCTCCTACAGGACTCCCTCCTCACATCCAAATTCTCAGGGGGTCGCTCCATTCCTTGTCTACCGGTGCATGGGACCCCACCACCCACAGACCTTTCAGGGGCCTTCACCACCCACCACAGGACCCCCCCCACCTCTGACCCCCTCTCACCGCTCAGCTACACCCCTTGGGATTGCCCTCCAACGCCACAGGGACTCTTCCACCCCACCCACCACCAGGCCTGACTGTCAACCCCATTTTCTCCCACCTCCCCCTCCTCCCACATGGCTGGCCAGATCCGAGGCTCAATTCCTTACCCTGAGGCCTGGTACCCTTCCCCATGCCCAACCCTCAGACCCGACCGCACCCGACCTGAGGTCCGACGCCCCCATGGAGGCCCAACACCCTCCTCCACACCCCCAGGTCTAACCCAAGACCCTTCACCCATTAAGGCCCGATGCCTGACACTGTCCCCCAGATTGTAAGATTGCCATGTCTATACTCATGATAATGATTGTTTCAACACTTTGAAGAGCTGTAGGCGATCTGCCTGTCACAGGAAAGGCACATCCTTTCTCAATAATTCCCTCAGTGATGAAGATTTTTGATAGTCTTGTCGTAGTACAGAACTTTCATCTTGCTGAAAAAAGAGACATCTAGTCGAAGCTTTTCATCTTGCACTCAGCAGGACAGCTCTTCAGAATACCAATAGGAAAGAGAGAATGTATACCCTCTACAGTCCTGATGAACACAAGATGAAAAGCTTTAACATCATTTCGGCAATGCTGAAGATTTTTCAGCAAAATTGGGATGTAAGGAAACAAGAAATGAAAGAGACTTAGACATCTTTGAAGATTGTTCTTATCTTGAGGAATTGGCACGACATTTATGTATCCTCCATTTTACTTGAATCAGAACATATGCCCAAACTGGAATAAATAGCACTGAGGAAATTGACTCTTTTGGTTTCAGATTCCAGCATCCACAGTAATTTGCTTTTAAATTGACCTGCTGCATCTAAATGATACATTTCTGATTCTTGAACGCCATGGGCAGCAAGGTGGCACAGTGGTTATCACTGCTGCCTCATAGCGCCAGAGACCTGGGTTCAATTCTGGCCTCGGGTCACTGTCTGTATGGAGTTTGCACGTTCTCCCCATATCTGCGTGTGTTTCCTCCGGGTGCTCTGGTTTCCTCCCACAGTCCAAAGATGTGTGGGTTAGGTTGATTGGCCATGCTAAATTGATCTTAGTGTCAGGGGATTAACAGGGTAAAAATGTGGGATTACGGGAATAGGCCCTGGGTAGGATTATGGTTGGTGCAGACTGGATGGGCTGATTGGCCTCCTTCCGCACTGTAGAGATTCTATAACACCAATCCTTCATTATGTAACATTTGCATCAATGAGTATAGATTATGACTATGTTCTTGCTTTGTTCTTGCCACAACAACAATTTCATCTGTGATACAGATATATCCTGGTATTGTGCATCGAATGCGATCCACGTGAACTTGGAAGAGGTCCTGGCTAACAGATGATCCAAAAGGATGTAATTGAAAATAGTATTGCCTAAATGGGATATGAAATGAAATCTCTTTGGACCTTTCCATCAGGAGTACTGACCAGTAGCCATGCTTGAGATCATGCTTGGAGAAGAATAACGAGGCTATAAATCTCAGAGTTAACTCTTCCAATGTGACTAGTTTGTAATAGAAATGTTTCAGAGCTGTGTTTAAACGTTGTGAATTGAGGCGTACTCTTAATGAGCCATCCTTTTTTATGACACGTGTGATCGAGTTGCATCAATCTGCGCACTCCTTTACCCATTTAATAATTCCATCTTCCTCAATCTTGTCTGGTTCGGCCTTCACTTTTCTTGTATATGGAAGCTGCACTTCCATGTTGGATCAGTTGATGGACTTGCATTCTCCTGCAGGTGTAATGTTGAAACGCCCCTGAAACTTCCAATTTTGTTTCAACATTTTGGATATTTCAATGTTAGGTCATGAACTGAGGTGGTAGGAGTAGTTTCTGAACTGCTTTGTAATGTCTGACTGATTCCATGAATTGTTACTAGTGTGAGGCCAAAACAAGCCAGTAGAACTGCAATTGCTAGACCTTTAGTTTTCATGAGGTAGAGCATCTATAACATCCGGGAGGATTGAGTGTACATATACTCCAGGACTATGGATCCCGCACATAGAATTAGTGAACTGTTGCACCCTGAAAATTTCACTGTAGTAGGTTTCTTCTGTGGATCCATGTCTTTTGGAGAGTTAGTTATCACTTGCTCCTGTGTTAATATTAGCTAATAACAAGTAGTTGCTAACTTTCTTAAAGCAGATTGTTGAAATCTTGGCAAGTGCTTCACTACAGTTTGATGGCATCTGTGTTTTCCATGACACTGATGGTGTGAAACATGTTCACTATTCTTCGTCTTGTCATGCACATCATAGTCATTTTTTGCTTTGTCAATCACCTCATTTTATGTTTCTGACAGGATACTAGATGGTCATCTTTATTGCTTGAAGCTACCCATTGTGTACGGTCTATTTGGAACAGTGCATGGTTCTTTGTAGCTGCATCAGTCTTTGCTCTAGTGCACTGCCAATGGTCCTTTCTGCCACCTGCCTTGCAGAATTGCTGGAAATATGGACATTTCCTTGGTGCATGCAGAGGGTCACACCGTCCACATGTCTTGCTAGGTTTAGATGTAGTAGTGAGTGCATCAATTATTGGGGTTGTACTTAGGACCCGTGAGCTTTGTCGTCCAGTAAGGATTGCTTCATACTTATGTCCACCCTTCAGCAGCCCTTCAATGTTGTACGTTTTGGGCTTGTCTAGCAGATATTTCTGGAATGCTTCCATGGGAGTGAATGCAATTAACTACTCAACAATTCTGTCTGTTCTTTGCTGTGCTGCCATCAACGCTCTTCTTAACCACAATCACCACCATTTACATTCCCTTTGTCTTTTTGTCAATCTCTCCCTAGCCTCCACCTATCACTGGACTTCTATCCGGCCACCTCTGCTTTAACCCCCTACAACAGTATAACTCTCATCTTATTTCCAATTTTCTTCAGTTCTGACGAAGAGTCAACAAGACTCGAAACGTTAGTTCTGTTCTCTCTGTCAGACACATGCTGTCAGACGTGCTGAGATTTTCCAGCACTTTCTGCCTGCGAGCTCTGCGATTGGAAAATCCCAATGCCTAGCTTTTCTCTGCATTTACTGACAAAGTGGTTTCTGGATTGTGTAGTTGGTTGTTAAAATGACATGAACTACTGTCGATGAATTTAACCTGATTCTGAACCATTTTTCTAATGCAATCCATATCTTTCGGGGATTCTTTAGCACTTTTTCTGATGTACTCAGCCTGTGTAGATCTTCATTCCCAATTGCAAGGTATATTTTTATTGCTTTCTTGTCTGGATCAGACACACCTGCATCAAGAAACCACAGTTCTGTGCGCTGTTGAAACATAGAACATAGAACAGTACAGCACAGAACAGGCCCTTCGGCCCACGATGTTGTGCCGAGCTTTGTCTGAAACATTTTGAATTTAGCTAGTAGATCAGCTGCATCCCAATTCAGATTGGGGAATTTTGTGGATGTTATGACAATACCCCTTTGACCTTCTTTCTCCTGTAGTACCTGGGATGACTGTCGCTGTTGTCACTTCAGCGTGCTTTTCTGAAGCTCTGTCCACAAGGACGAGTTGTGGAGGCAATGTACCATGGAGTAATGGCATCTTTGCTTTTTTAATTCACTTTATTGATCAACAACTCCTGATAGCCCTTGAAGACATTTTTAAAAAAAAATGTAGTTCATCCTTAAAGTTACAAAGCCAATGCTCAGAGTGGACAGGGCAAATCCAAATCCATTCCTAGCTTGTTCAAAAACCAAATTCAAAATCCAATTTATTTATTAGTGTCACAAGTAAGCTTACATTAACACTGCAATGAAGTTACTGTGAAAATCCCCGAGTCGCCACATTCTGGCATCTGTTCCAGTACACTGAGGGAGAATTTAGCATGGCCAATGCACCTAACCAGCATGTCTTTGGACTGTGGGAGGAAACCAAGCACCCAGATGAAACCCACGCAGACATGGGGAGAACGTGCAAACTCCACACAGACAGTGACCCAAGCCAGGAATCGAACCTGGGTCCCTGGTGCTGTGAGGCAGCAGTGCTAACCACTGTACCATCATACCATGGTCCCTATGAGAGAGAAAAATATGATTCAAGCTGACAAGATAAGGAAGTGCACCCCATCCTGGTTTGATCTGAAGCTTGATCTTAGCCAAAAGGATATTCCTTGAAGGCATATTACAACAGTAACTACTACCATTTTCTGAAGTCAACTGATTTTCTTTCATATGAATCAATTAGCGATTAGAAAAGCACACTGAGGAGGAAGTAGTTCTAGTGATTCCATTGATATTGATATTTGCATGTTATTTAAGGTGTCTCCACTCATGCACATGCATGCAAGAGTGGTTGCACTAATCTAACAAGTGCAAGCTTGTAAATGACTTGCATGGTGGCACAGTGGTTAACGCTGCTGCCTCACAGTGCCAGGGACCTGGGTTCGATCCCTGGCTTGGGTGATTGTCTGTGCGAGTCTGCACGTTCTCCTTGTGTCTGCGTGGGTTTCCTCTGGGTGCTCTGGTTTCCTCCCACAGTCCAAAAATGTGCTGGTTAGGTGTATTGGCCATGCTAAATTTTCCCTCAGTGTACCCAAACAGGCGCCGGAGTGTGACAATCAGGGGAATTTCACAGCAACCTCACTGCAGTGTTAATGTAAGCCTACTTGTAACACTAATAGATAAACTTAAACTTAAAACAATGGATATGTCATCCTGACGTATTGCATATTTATTACATTTGATATCTGGTACTTTTAACAATGATAAACAAAAAAAAATCTCACTTCTCTGAAGGTGTTGCATAGCATAGAACCATAGGATCCCTGCAGAAGGAAGCTATTTGGCCCAGCTAGTTTGTGCCTACTATCCAAAAGAGCATCTTACCCAGACCCAGCCCCCCAGTCTATCCCTGTAACCCGTTATATCCCATTGGTTAATGTTTCAGGGCAATGGATTGACTGTTCTGATGAAAGGCCATTGGCCTGAAATGACTCTAAATGGGAAATAAAAACAAAAATTGCTGGAAAGACTCAGCAGGCCGGGCAGCACCTGTGGAGTCAGAGAGGGGAAAGTCATATTGTGAACACACGGCAATGGATGAGACTCGAGGAGGATCGTGGGTTGGAGGGATGGGGCTGGGGGAAGAATGGGTGTTGACACACATGAGTTGGTGAAGCTTGCAATCCTTCACACCTGAAAGGAAGATAAGAAGTTTACTGTTAAAGCACTGAATGTACTGGCCATTTCTTTTCTATCTTTCCTTTGCAGGACTGATCTTGTCTTCCCTTATCTCTCTCTACAGGTTGCATTCGGATGGTTTTTATGTAACAATGCCTTATTTGGACACAACCTTTGTCTGTTTCTTTGTTATACCCATTACCACTGTAATGATGCCCTTTCATAGACTCCATTAGTCAACACAAAAAGGATGATGAATAAGAAATGTACAGCAGCCACATGGCTACAGCTAGCTCCTCACAATGTCTCCTTGCCTAAGAGGACTCCACTCCGTGGGGTGATTCCCTACTCTGAGCCTCCATTGGTCACCCAGGTCAGGTGACCCTTACTCTGCTGTGTTGGCCTTTGAGGGACAACCACTCTCTTTGGTTATTGCATCATGAAATCATTTGTTATTTAATCTCACCTACCCTCCACCTGATCTCAGACCTTCACCTTTGTTCTTTCAGTCCCCTTTCCACTGACTTTGAAACTCCCTCATTTCTATCTTTTTCCCAGTCTGATGAAAGATCGTTAACCTGAAATGTTAACTCTGTTTCCTTCCACAGATGCCGCCTGACCTACTGAGTTTTTCCAGCATATTTTTTTCTTCGCTAGGGATATGAGAAAATGGACCTTTCCTGTGATGGGGTAGACCCCCCTCTATTCCACCAGGCCTCATCATTACCACTTATACTTTGGCCAGAATACTCCGCCCATTGCCGCCAGCAGGGTTCTCGGGTCCCGCCAGCAGTGCACCCTCGGCCTACGGGTTTCGCGGCAGTGTGGGTGACATCATTTGAAAATTCCCTTGAGACCAGCAGGTCCAGAGAATCCCGCCAGCAGTGAATTGCTTGCTGCTTTCCACTGCTGGGAAACACCCAGCTGGGAGGTCGGAAAATCTCGCCCTTTATTTTTCTCCATTAAAAAGACAGCCAGCCCTGTTCTTGCCTCTCTTGGCCTGCTCTGGATTAGATCACTCACTCACTCCTGTGAAAATTTGGAAGGATTCAAACTTGAGCCCCTAATGTGCTCCTTATGTGTGTTAATTAACATTATTATTGCGATCCCATTCTCCCTCTACTTCCCTCCCACTTTTATAAAAACTGCCTGAGTTGGGAATGGACACAGCTGACCGGTACGGTGGAGCACGATGGTACAGTGATTAGCTCTGCTGCCTCACAACGCCAGGGACCCGGGTTCAATTCCTGACTTGGGTCACTGTCTGTGCGGAGTTTGCACGTTCTCCCCGTGTCTGCGTGGGTTTCCTCCGGAGGCTCCGGTTTCCTCCCACAATCCGAAAGACATGCTGGTTAGGTGCATTGGCCATGCTAAATCCTCCCTCAGTGTGCCTGAACAGGTGCTGGAGTGTGGCGACTAGGAGATTTTCACAGTAACTTCATTGCAGTGTTAATGCAAGCATACTTGTGACGCCAATAAACAAAATTTAACTTTAAACTTTGTTGGCGCCATTTTGTTTGTCCACCCGTTTCCATTGCAACCCACAACCCGACAGTGAAAATCCGGCCCAAGGCTTATTTCTATGAATGTCAAAGAAAGATTTTTAAAAATTTTAATAAAGTGAATAGGGAAAGACTACTTCCTCAATATGGACCAGCAGTGATGGTAGCGTAGTGGTAATGTCACTGGACTAGAAACCCAGTGACCCAGACTAATGCTTTGGCTGCATGTGTTCAAATCTCACCGATACAGCCAGGAAAAATTATAGTTCAATTAATAAATCTGGAATGAG
This sequence comes from Mustelus asterias, assembly GCF_964213995.1. Lineage (NCBI taxonomy): Eukaryota > Metazoa > Chordata > Chondrichthyes > Carcharhiniformes > Triakidae > Mustelus > Mustelus asterias. Next base: position 118,739,055 of record NC_135808.1, on the reverse strand, counting down.
ATGTTAGACTCAAAGAAAGCGAGGATGTAGCATTGAGATCAAGGATCAGCCATGATCATATTGAATGGCAGAGCAGACTCGAGGGCTGAACGTCCTGCTTCTATGTTTCTATGTTTGCATTGATAATAATCTTGAAACTCCACGTTTTATTGTTTAAGAACTCATCTGGTTCCCTAATGTCCTTCAGAGGAAGATATCTGTAGTCCTTACCTGGACTCCAGGTCTACAGAAATGTGGTTGACTCTTAACTGGCCTCTGAAATGGTCTAGCAAGCCACTCAGTTATTTCAAACAGCTACAGAAAAAAGCACCGTGGGTGAACTGACACCATCTGGACTTCAGCTGGGTCAAGAAGGCAGTTCACCATCACCTTCTCAAAGGCACAGTAAGAAGTCTCACAATACCAGGTTAAAGTCTATCAGGTTTATTTGGTATCACAAACTTTCAGAATGCTGCTCCTTCATCAGGTGAGTGGCATTCTCGCCTGATGAAGGAGCAGCGCTCCGAAAGCTCATGGTCATTCACCTGATGAAGGAGCAGTGCTCCAAAAGCTCGTGACTCCAGATAAACCTGTTGGACTTTAACCTTCTTACTGTGCCCTCCCCAGTCCAATGCTGGCATCTCCGCATCATCTCAAAGGGAATTAGGAATGGGCGATAGATGTTGGCTTTGTCAGTGACGCTTGCATTCCAAGAACAACGAAAGAAGGAATAAAGGAAACACCGAAAGAAAGGAATGGAAGCTGGTTTGGGATTTCAAAATCTCCTGGAGCAATGATGTGGGAAACAACATGGTTGAGGCTGGAGAGACGATGCGGCTGAAGGTAAGGATGTCGTGGGTGAGTCTCATTTCATTTTATTTGCTCCTGATGCCTCCAACTGCCCTGTCCAGTCAAACATCCGGTTATATAGTGTTGTATTATCTGTAAATGTCTTTAAATATCTAGAAACTAATTAGCTGGGAACCAATTGTTACATGCAAGTGTTCCGGTGGCCTTGATTCGCGGCTGCACTAGAGAATCATGAGAAGTATAATAGAACCAGTTCAATCCAGTCCTACATTGCATCAGGCAGCATGGCAAAATTAAACATAAAGGGTGGAATTTTCCTGTCCCGCCCATCATGGGAATTGTAGCAGGTGGGGGGTGGGGGTGCGGACCATGCAAAGGTTTGTTGACCTCGGGTGGGATTTTCCGGTTTTGGGGTGAGTGCGGCCGGAAAATCCCGCCTTTTCAAGCTTAAAGTGTGATTATTAACAACATCTGGGAGCCAAAAGACGACAGGAACGTAGCACATCCTCACTCATATTATTTTTAACCAATAAATAAAACGGTCAAAGAAAATACAACAAACGCTCCTTTGTTTTTGGTATCTCTTATGCTTGATCTGGACTGCTCACCGCGTTGGCCTGGAGATTAATTTCCAGTCTGGAAAGTTTAGGATAACCCTGGTGGATTGTCAATCCTGATGCCGGAACCATTGTAGCTGCTGGCCCTATTAATATCAGGTAGTGCATTTTAGAGTAATTACGGTCAAATGCAGTAAGCTGCCTTCTGTACCAACTGCACAATGATGTTTGTCCCGTAGCAATCTAGAATTTGCTTTAGGACGTTTTCCAGCGTGTGAAAAAACCGCAGCAGAAATTGAATAAGGGATTGTGCTATGGTGCACATTCGAGTTTGTTGCCTGTGCTGTTGTTTTGCGGTCTTTGTCGGTCACCCAGTACTGCAGGATTCTGAGAGTAGCAATCGATTTGATAAGTGTTGTGCCTTGCTTGTCCTGCCTGTTCCCCGGGCAAAGCATCTGCAGTTTTGAAACATGAAAACATTAAGGGTAATTGCGTGGAGCCACGAGAGGGCAGCAACCATCGCTTTATTGAGTTACCACAATCACCGGCAAAATGGTTTTCTGTATTGTTTCATTGAAATAATCGACAAACAAATTTACTGAGAAAAATTTTCTTTGTTTTTAACGGTAGCCCGAGCAATTTGAATTTCCATTGAAAACGCTGTGATCAAAATTGTCCAAGTGTCACGCTGGATAAAGGTTAATCACAATTCCTTTAGTCATTTTGAAATGACATTTCTCTTCTGTTAACCAAAGGCATGATGTTGATAATAATAATAGGCTACTCAAGATCTGACATCTGCAGGGTAATTACTGCCTTCCAGTATTTGGCCATGTATTCCATTCTACTCAAAACTGGCCTCTCTGTTATTCTCATGTTCCACTTTCTGATAGCTTTTTGTTCCTTTCAGTGGACTTTTCAGAATGGAAATTCTCAGGATACAGACGTTGACTGTTCATTTTTTTTCATTCATTCATGGGACATGGGCATCGCTGGCTGGCCAGCATTTATTGCCCATCCCTAGTTGCCCCGAGGGCAGTTGAGAGTCAACCACATTGCTGTGGCTCTGGAGTCAAATGTAGGCCAGACCAGGTAAGGATGGCAGATTTCCTTCCCTTAAGGACGTTAGTGAACCAGATGGGTTTTTCAGACGATTGACAATGGTTTTATGGTCATCAGTAGATTCTTAATTCCAGGTATTTTTTATCGAATTCAAATTTCACCATTTGCCGTGGTCCCAGGTCCCCAGAACATTGGCTGAGTTTCTGGGTTAATGGTCGAGCGATAATACCACTAGGCCATCGCCTCCCCCTAAATTTCTACTTGGCTTTGAGAAGGTAGGGTTATTCTGAGACAACCTAGCGTCCAATCCAATTCATAGGGTATTTGGCAGGCGGTGACTCCCGATATCCAATTGTCTAATATCGCTAGATTATAAATCCTGAAACTCAGCTAATGTTTTGGGGACCTGGATTCGAATCCCGCCATGGCAAGTGGTGGAATTTAAATTCAATAAAATAAAATATCTTGAATTAGGAATCTACTGATGACCATGAAACCATTGTTGTCTATCGGAAAAACCCACTGGTTGGTTAATGCCCTTTAGGGAAGGAAATCCGGCGTCCTTACCTGGTCTGGCCTACCTGTGACTCATGAGCCACAGCAATGTGGTTGATTCTCAACTGCCCTCTGAAATGGCCCAGCAAGCACTCAGTTCAAGGGCAATTAGGGAAGTGCAATAAATGCTGGCTATCCGGCACGTCCCATGAATAAATTTTAAAGAATGGGACTGTAGTCAAGAATAGGCCAGATTGAACAAGGAAGGCAAATTTCCTTATTGAAGCCTGTTAGCCATCCATTTGGATGGCAATCTGACAGCTTTGAATTTACTTGTGATCATGCCACTTTCTTACTTCCAGATTATCTTTAGAACTGAATTCAAGTTCTCCAATGCCACAGTGATGTTCCCCAGATTAATCATTCAGCAACAACTACTGCATTGCTGTCACCATCCAGGCTCCCTTCCTTTGTTATGCCAGCTTTAGACTTACATTAACACTGCAATGAAGTTCCTGTGAAAATCCCCTAATCGTCACACTCCGGCGCCTGCTCGGGTACAATGAGAGAAAATTTAACATGGCCAATCCACCTAACCAGCACATCTTTCAGACTGCGGGAGGAAACCGGAGCATTCGGAGGAAACCCACATCGACGTGGGAAGAATGTGCAGACTCCGCGCAGACAGTGACCCAAGCCGGGAATCGAATCTGGGTCCCTGGTGCTGTGAGACAGCAATGCTAATCACTGTGCCACCGTGCTGCACTTCTAGGTCAAGATTTTTTAGACAGGCAGTGCTCAGTCACACACTTCCATCACCTTCCTGTCACATTGCTCAGAGAAATGTTCCCTTGTCATAGGGTAATGTCAGTAACATTGTCACAAAACTGCATCAGTTCGATGGATAAAAGGCTCATTTTGAATATTTTTCCTTGACAGAAATAGCTTGGTGCCGCAGTGTTGCCCTTTGGTCATGTGTTCGGGTGACAACAACAAGGTGATGACTGGGGGTGAAAGATAGAATACCAAGATGCCTATGTATTTGGAGTGCCTGCACAGTTTGGAATTGTAAGTTAACACTGCTTTTTATTAACTATGCTGTGGCCATAATAATTTCTAGCTATTGTAAGCAACACACAAGTTCAAAACCTGGACTGTCCTTGCTACATCGCCACTCAAGAACCATTGTGCACAAAGTAACTACACAGAGAATCATCATTGCTTTCTGTCCACTGGTTCCGTCTTATGTCTCTCTGTTCTCTACCCACCACTCTATCTGTGAGTGCTCCTGTTTCTGATCTATTACTCTATCCGATATATTCTATTTCTCTTTCTAGCAGATTCAATAGGCACTTTCACAAGGGAATTGGATATATGCTTGAAAAATGAAAGAAAAATAGCATGCTTCAGGAAAAAGACCAGGCGAATGGGACTAATTGGATAGCATTTTCAAACAGCTGATGCAGGCATGATGGGTCGAATGGCTCTTTTGTGTACGATGTGATGTTGCACAATACTCCATCCTGATTGTATCAGCTCTAATTAAACAGGAATCATGAAAATTGTCCATCTACTTTGCCCAGGAATATAATGCATGAATTAAGCTTATTCTAGATTCAGGTTTTCAGCAAACCAAAGTTAAGAACAGGTCGGTGACAATCTTTGTGCCCCAGGTCATTTGATCATTTATTCTGCAATTCAGTTTAAACCAAAATATAATACTCATAATGATGACATACTACCATCTCCGTGACCCGTTTCGGCAGTGAACACATTTGAAACTAGACCATCCGGGAGCATGTTCTGCTTAAATTGGGAGCTTACATTAAAATAAAATCTGGAATCTAGAAAGCTAGTCTCAGTGATGGTGACCATGAAACTATCATCGATTGTTTTAAAAACCCATCTGGTTCACGAATGACCTTTAGGGGTGGAAATCTGCCGTCCTTACTTGGTCTGGCCTACATGTGATTCCAAACACACAACAATGTGGTTGATTATTAACTGCCCCCCCCCCCCCCCCCCCTGAAATGACCCAGCAACCTTCTCAATTCAAGGGCAATTAGGGATGGGCAAAGAATTCTGGCCTTTCAAGCGACGCCCACATTCCATGGAAGAATAGAAGAATGTTTGTCTTTAATCAGCATCATTGATTGGATAAGTATGAATTCTATGTTTGCATGGGGCATGGGTTAATCTGTAGTCAACTGCGCTAGGGCAAGATAAACAATGATAAAACTATGGGCCACCAAAGTCAAACTTCAGTGTACCATAGAATCCCTACGGTGCAGAAAGAAGCCATTCAGCCCATTGAGTCTGCACCAACTCTCCGAAAGAGCATCTTACCCAGGCCCAACACCCGCCTTATCCCCGTAATCCCGTGCATTTACCATGGTTAGTCCCCCTAATTTACATGTCTATGGGCACTAAGGGGCATGGCCAGTCCTCCTAACTATGGATGAGGTACCCTGACGAGCACTCAGATCCTGTGCGGATCAGCTAGCAGGGGTATTCACAGACATCTTCAACCTTTCTTTACAACAACCTGAGGTCCCTATCTGCTTCAAGAAGGCGACCATCATCCCGGTACTGAAGAAAAACCAAGCAGCGTGCCTTAATGACTATCGGCCGGTGGCTCTGGCATTCATCATTATGAAGTGCTTTGAAAGGCTAGTCATGGCATGAATCAATTCCAGCCTCCCAGACTGCCTGGATCCACTACAGTTTGCCTATCACTGCAACAGGTCCATAGCAGACGCCATCTCCCTGGCCCTGCACTCAACCCTGGAACACCTAGATAACAAGGACACCTATGTCAGACTCCTATTTATTGACTACAGCTCAGCCTTCAACACAATTATTCCCATGAAACTCATCTCCAAACTCCGTGGCCTGGGCCTTGGCACCTCCCTCTGTGACTGGATCCTGAACTTCCTAACCCACAGACCACAATCAGTAAGGATAGGCAACAACATCTCCTCCACGATCATCCTCAACACCGGTGCCCCACAAGGCTGTGTCCTCAGCCTCCTACTATACTTCTTATACACCTCTGACTGTGCAGCCAAATTCCCCTCCAATTCGATTTTCAAGTTTGCTGATGACACCACCGTAGTGGGTCGGATCTCAAACAATGATGAGACAGAGTACAGGAATGAGATAGAGAATCTGGTGAACTGGCGCGGCAACAATAATCTCTCCCTCAATGTCAACAAAATGAAGGAGATTGTCATCGACTTCAGGAAGTGTAAAGGAGAACATGCCCCTGTCTTCATCAACGGGAAGAAACAGAAAGGGTCGAGAGCTTCAAGTTTTTAGGTGTCCAGATCACCAACAACCTGTCCTGGTCCCCCCCATGCCGACACTATAGTTAAGAAAGCCCACCAACGCCTCTACTTTCTCAGAAGACTAAGGAAATTTGGCATGTCAGCTACGACTCTCACCAACTTTAACAGATGCACCATAGAAAGCATTCTTTCTGGTTGTATCACAGCTTGGTATGGCTCCTGCTCTGCCCAAGACCGCAAAGAACTACAAAAGGTCATGAATGTGGCCCAATCCATCACACAAACCAACCTCCCATCCATTGACTCTGTCTACATTTCCCACTGTCTCGGCAAAGCAGCCAGCATAATTAAGGGCCCCACGAACCCAGGACATTCTCTCTTCCACCTTCTTCTTTCGGGAAAAAGATACAAAAGTCTGAGGTCACGTGCCAACCGACTCAAGAACAGCTTCTTCCCTGCTGCTGTCAGACTTTTGAATGGACCTACCTCGCATTAAGTTGATCTTTACACCCTAGCTATGACTGTAACACTACATTCTGCACTCTCTTGTTTCCTTCTCCATGAACGGCATGTTTTGTCTGTATAGCGCACAAGAAACAATACCTTTCACTATGTGTTAATACATGTGACAATAATAAATCAAATCAAATCAACAAAACCCTAGCTATGACTGTAACATTACATTCTGCTCGCTCTTGTTTCCTTCTCTCTGAACGGTATGCTTTGTCTGTATGGTGCGCAAGAAACAATACTTTTCACTGCATGTTAATACATGTGACAATAATAAATCAAATCACATCAAATCAAATCACATCAAATCAAAACCTTCACATCTTTGGACACTAAGGGGCAATTTAGCATGTCCAATCCACATAATCTGCACATCATTGGACACTAAGGGGCAATTTAGCATGTCCAATCCACCTAACCTACACATCTTTGGACACTAAGGGCCAATTTAGCATGTCCAATCCACATAATCTGCACATCATTGGACACTAAGGGGCAATTTAGCAGAGCCAATCCACCTAACCTGCACATCTTTGGAGTGTGGGAGGAAACCGGAGCACCCGGAGGAAAACCACACAGACACGGGGAGAACGTGCAAACTCCACACAGTCGCCCAAGGCCAGAATTGAACCCTGGTGCTGTGAGGCAGCTGTGCCACCGTGTGTTACTTCTGTTGATTGCCCACGAGCGTTGGTCAAAGCGACATAGAACTGTTTCAACAGTTGAATAACAACTCAAATTGTTAATAAGAAAATAAATTACAAGCAGAGCTGTGTTCTTGCTACTTTAAAAAATCCATCTGTTTGTAACCTGGCCTATTGTCTTTCTTGTTCTTTAACATGATGCCATTAGTTGCACTGTCGCTGGACTGACTGCTGCATTGTTGTTCCACTCACTGTCATCTGATGTTTATTTTGCAGGTGGTTTTATTCAAACTTGAAGGGAGGTCCTACATACAAAAAAATCCTGGGCTTTGGAATATATCTATTTCAGCTAAATCTCTTTAGTCGCGTGAGGTAGTGTTGTGCAGTTATTTGGTAAAGAGGGTTTTATTTACAATGATCATCATTGAAAATCCTACAAAACAGCTAAAATGTCCTTCTCCTGGTTAAGGACTAATTATTGCTACATAATTGCAGAATTTATTCAATCATGATGCAAAGGGAACAATTTTAAAAATTCATTCTTGGCACATGGCCCATTCCTAGTTGCCCTAGTTCAGGGGGCAGTTGAGAGTCAACCACATTGCTGTGGCTCTGGAGTCACATATAGGCCAGACCAGGTAAAGATGGCAGATATCCTTCTCTAAAGAAACCAGATGAGTTTTTCTGACAATCAACAATGGTTTCATGGTCAACAGTCGATTATTAAATTCCAGGTTTTTTTTAATTGAATTCAAATTCCACCATCTGTCATGGCAGGATTCGAGGGTCCCCAGAACATTAGCTGAGTTTCTGGATTAATAGTCTAGCGATAATACCACTAGGCCACCACCTCCCCATTTAATTGTTTACAATCCTTGGGAAGGTAATACAATGGGTTTATTCAAACTTGAAAGGAAGTCCTAAATACAAAAAAACCCTGTAACAAGAATGTTGATATTGATGGCTGTGGATCTGCTGATAGGTTCGGTCTTATGGTGTCCTACAGAAACCATTGTCAAGAACATTCTCTTTTACTGTTTTTCAACCCACCTTAGATCTGAACGTTGGGAGAATGATCTTCAGCTGTGCGGATGACGTAGAAACGGCAATTGCCAGAAAGAGGCAGAAGAAGAATCTCTTCATTGGGGAATGGGTCAAAACATAATCTCTGGCAAATGGCACTTAACCATGGTGTTGGTTTATGCACTTCACCAGGAGGAACACCACTTAAACAAAAACAGAAAATGCTAGATAAACCCCAACAGATCTAGCAGCATCCGTAGAGAGAAACAGAGGTAACCTTTCGGGTGCATCACATGATCCTGTTTTCATTTCGATTTTGATTCTAACCAATGATAACATGCTGCGAGGGTCAGCTGACCAGCTGATCCGGTAGACAATGTAACCAATGGCGAAATGATGTGGCGGTCAGCTGACCCAGTATAAATAGAAAGCAAGTGGGGGTTGTGGGGAACATTTGTGGCCCAGGGTGTAACCCAAGTGGTTGTGTAATGAAGATTCTTTATTAAACCTTTTCTTTGATTTACTTTGTGAAGTTAGTTCTTTTATTACTTGCAATTGGAGTATCCTTACTGCCGGATGAACAACACACAGCTTTACCTATGTGTATATTCAAGCTTTCTACCTATGCATTAATGTTCTCATGTGCCTATTCTATATAAATGAACCCACAGTATGTTTGCACAATCCCTTATGAGCGAATGATGTTTATAACAGCGTAAAAACACAACAGCATTTTCCTGCACATCGCTTTTAGATGTATCTGGTGTTCTGACACTAAACTCCTACCGAGACTGAGATGTGTCACTTCTGAACAGGTTTCTACTTAGCTACTCATTTCATTAGAGCTTATACCCATAGCAAAGCTAATTTCTGTTAGTCAATGTCACTGTTTTCACACAGAGTGTATTTAAAAAACACATCCATTCAGGAGATTGCAAACCTTCAGTGGACCTTGGTTAGGCTGCATTTGGAGTATTGCATGCAGTTCTGGTCGCCGCACTACCAGAAGGACATGGAAGCTTTGGAGAGAGTGCAAAGAAGGTTCACAAGGGTGTTGCCTGGTCTCGAGGGTGTTGGCTATGAGGAGAGGTTGAATACACCAGGGTTGTTTTCATTGAAAGATGGAGGCTGAGAGGAGGTCTACAGAATTATGAGAGGCATAAACAAAGTGGATAGTCAGAGGCTTTTTCCCAGGATGGAAGTGTCAGTTATGAGGGGGCACAGGTTCAAGGTGAGAGGAGGAAAATTTAAGGGAGATGTGCGGGGGAAGTTTTTCACACAGAGAGTGGTGAGTACCTGGAACCTGCTGCCAGAGGAGGTGGTGGAAATAGGCACATTAGCAACATTTATGAGGTGTCTGGGTGGGTACATGAATAGGGAGGGAATAGAGTGATATGGTCCAAGTAAGCGCAGAAGTTTCTTTTAGTTTAGTTCGGGCATCATGATCAGCATAGGCTTGGAGGGCTGAAGGGCCTGTTCCAATGCTGTACTTTTCTTTGTTCTTTGACTTCATGTCAATATGACTTTACATCGTTTTTCTGAAAGGTCACAGACCTAAAATGTGAACTTTATTTCTCTCTCCAGAGATGCTACCTGACTTGCTAAGTATTTGCAGCATTTTCTGTTATTTATTTCAGATTGACTTGTCCACATTTTATTCCCCCCCCCCCCGCCCTTGGTTAAACTTCCAATAAACAATCCATTTTTATTCATTTTTTTGTGCCAGTATGTGCTCGTTGGGATTTAATACACTTTTATTCTTAGCTTTCATTTTATGATTAGATGTGGTTACTATGGTAACAATAATCTGAAGTCACTATATAGTGCTGGGGGTTATGGGCACCAGGTCTTAATGTGCCAAATTAAGACATTTTTGGATAGTTTTCATTATTTCCACTGTTTCTGTGCTGGGGAATATTTTTAAATCATTAACGCTTTTATAAAACTATTGAGAGCAAGACTGTAAAACCTGGACACCTGGTACAGTTCAGAATATTCGGGAAAAGTTAATATTCACCTCACAGCGTGCCACACAATTAATTACTTTGAATTTTAGTGACTTGTGCCACAGTTAAAAAAACAAGTTTCACCTGAGAGGCAGCATGTCTGACAGTGCAGCACTCCCTCAGTACTGCACTGGAGTGTCAGCCATGTTTATTTTAGGCCCAAGGCATTGAAGTAAAGAATTGAATGCTCAGCCTTCTGACTCTGAGGCAAGAGTGCCTCTGAAGCAAGGCTGGCCCATAAAAATCAGTTAAAATCTAGGTTATGCTTTGCAATTCAAATTTAAATTGATCGGTAAATTCTAATTTTTTTTTTTAACAGTGCAATCAATAACATATTTCACCTGCTTGTTCTGTTGTAACTGGAGTTGCCTCTCACACGATTACGGCGGTGGGTATGTAATAAAATATTTGAATCTTCATTAACACCACTTGAACCTAATTCAGTGGTGAGCTCAGGATACATGGAAGAGATATTTATTGATTGCTGCCTGTTAATCAGCAACATTTAAAAAAATCAATCTCTGCTGTATTTGGGAGCAGCCGTTCCAATCATCCCGCTTAATTTGACAACACTAGGAAACGACTGAATTTTAAAGCAATTGATTCTTTCAGTATTGATGAATGATCCTGGAAATAATCTTCATATCATCAATAATGGATTAATTGCATGGGCATTGCCCTCCTCAAGAAGAAAAAAGTCCTACCCTTCGCGCGTTTGCCACTCCTCGCTCAGTTTATTGGAGATTTGGGCGTTTGGGAACGTAACCATAAGCAGCCTGGGACCAGCTGCAAAAATGCGACAGCTTTCTTGTGTCAGGCTTTGCCTTCTGAAAGCATTGCTCCTGCTGGTGACTCCACACAGAGCGCTCGTACTCCATCTGTATTCTGCCCTTTGTAGGCGACAAATTGTCCAATTAGTGAACCGAAGGCGTGTGGTTGGCGGGGCTGCGCTGATGACAGAGTCCCATTGCACTGGTTCCTGTACTGCTGGCTGTTATCAGTGCGACTCGATCCAGTGCATGGTGAGCAGTAAATCAGGCGGAATGCAGTTTTGTCTGGGGATGTGAGTTAGGACAGAAAACAAAAAAACCCCCCCACACAAATTGGAAACAAGAAGATGTCGCAATTTTTTGTGCACTTTGCGATACATGGCCGAGCCTGATAAATGAGGTGTCGCTGCCTGAAAGAAAATGGAAGGAAAAAATGGTGACATGAGGAAAAATCTTTTTGTTTTTACACTGCGAGTGTTTCCGATCTGGATTGCCTGAGAGTGTGGAGGAGAATAAGGGAATTGGATGATTATCTGAAATGAAAAATAGATTGCAGGGAAAAGAACAAAGAACTGAGAACATCACAGCACAGGAACAGGCCCTTCGGCGCTCCAAGCCTGCACTGACCATGCTGCCCGACTGAACTAAAACCCCCTACCCTTCCGAAGACCATATCCCTCTATTCCCATCCTATTCATGTATTTGCCAAGACACCCCTTAAAAGTCATTATCTTATCTGCTTCCCCGGCAGCAAGTTCCAGGCATCCACCACCCTCTGTGTCAAAAACGTGCCTCGTACAAAAGGCTGGGGATTGGACCAGTTCTCAAAGAGCCAGCACACTCAATGGCCTTCTCTGTGCTATAACCACTCTATAATTCCAAATTATCAATTTTAGAATAGTTCCACCAATGGCCAGTTTTGAAATGTTTCAGATTTGAAAATGATGCATATTCACTTGAGTAAAATTTTTAGAAGAACGATGAACAAGAATGTATATTTTCTGCAGCGGTGACCTGACTTTTATTTGTGCTGCTTTATCCAGGTAGATATCGGTTGTGGATTCCTAGGGTCCTTGCGGGGGGTGGGGGCGGTTTGCTGGTCTCCCAGCGTAACTGCAGCGGGAGAATGACTGGCCAAGCACGTGGAAAACAGCGGAGACTCAATAATCATCCCATAATCTCCTCTGACCTATTGAAAGTTCCTCCCCCCTCTTTACCCCACAACCCAACTCAGTCTATTGAACATTTTTTCATATTTGCATTCCTCTCAAACCAGGCAACATCCCAGTGAAGCCATATTGTGCCCTTCCTAAGCCAATGTTGCTCACAACACTCTCTCTCATTAAGGTCTTACTAAGCTTCTGCATGGATTCGTCATTACCTTTTGGTGTTTTTATTTAAAAAAATGTCAGTGATAAAACCTTGAATTCTATTAAATTGATTTACAGCTTTATCAAACTAAGGTGCTATCTTTAGCATTCTGTGAGCCTGTATCCTATCTCTCTGGTCCTCCGTAGCACTGATTGTACTGATATAATCACTGTTATTTTTTTACAGCCAAAATGCAACAACATTAAATTCCATCTGCCACTTTTTTAGCCCATTTCCCCTATCCCATCGAAATCCCATTACGGTTTCTTTGATCTGCCAAAGAATTATCTATAACCCCAATTTTGGTATCTTTTACAGTTTCTGACACAACTCCCTCTCGGTCTGTATCAAAGTTGTTGATGCATACAGTCATCAGAATCATCCCCAGAATAGAACCGTGAGCAAGCACAACTACCCACTTCCAGTCAATCAGCAAAAGAAACGCTCTTAGCCTGCACTCTGTTTTCTACCTTCTTGTCATTTTGAATCCTAATTCCGTAACCCCTCACAGTCTCCCCTACGGCATAATCCCCAGCCTGTTCCTTTCTGCATTTAAATGTTTTCTTTGGCTCCAAAGTCTTTGTGATCAGAGTGAATATGAAGTGGTCCCTTAGTTTGGAGTTGCATAATTGAATCAGGGCACTGTTTAAATTAAGCGTCCACTTACCTGTAATCAGTTGTACACAGAGAACCCCGATCTTGACTTATTTCTGGGTCATACATTTCTGTGCATTTCCAATTGGCATTCGATAATTGTATATACATTACAGTTCACGAGAGATTCACGCAAGTGGACAGATATGGAGTGGCACTGAGACACTCTCCGGTGTAATGATATTCAGAATTCTACATTCATTCAATTGTGTTGAATATGTACAATAAGACTATGAATCACATAGTTATTGTCTAAAGATTTGTGCAGAATATGCTTCTACTTTGTCCATCCTGTTTTACCATTTAAGGGGAAGAGTAGATTATGTGTAATCTCCCTTTACTCTGCCCTAACCTCAGAACCGTGTCTTCTATTGCAGCGGTGTGAGGGATTCCATTTTTAGCATTGGACTCTGAGCATGATTGTCTGGATGTGACCAATAGCAACTGGATTGATGTTTGAAGCACAATACTTACTGGGGGCCATGTTGCCAGAAAAGATCACAAGGTCATCTGATTTGAACCCTGGTCTCAGAAGCAAAAGAAAAGTATTCTAACATATTGATGACACCATTGTAAGTCTGATATCGTTCTTCTACCTGGTTGGAAATAACGCTTCAGCTTTCTCCATGGCCTTGTAGTGCGTCAGTGTACCTTGTTTACTGTAAGGTTAGGCTGGATTTTTAGAAAGTTGAGGAGATTCCGTGAAGGTGAAGCAATGGCAGCCAGAACCCAGTTCTGATATACCCAACCCTATTACCCCAATTAAAAGGGGTGGGCTAGTGCAGGTTAAGATCCTGCACTCCTGACCTGGCTGGCTTCATAGTGGAGATAGGCATTTCTTAGACCCCCAACAATTTTTTGAAGTCAGGCAACCTTTTAAGGAATCAGAGTTCAAGGCCCCTCAAGAGGTCAGTCATAGTCTGGATGAGGGACCCTTTGGAAAAGTAAGGTCAAAAGTTCTCATCAATGCCAAACTATGCACCTCTATCCTCCTTCCATGGCCCCTCATACTCTCCAGGCCAAGCTTTGGCCCTTCTATGTTCATTCACCCATCTGCACAGAACCGATTAACCCTTTATTAACAATAGGATTTGTGAACTGGCTTTAAAAAAGTTATTCACTCATAGCTCTTTGCTTTCTTACAAATCATTTCACAACAGCCTCATAAACATGTCAATCATCCAGACTGTTTAAAGTGTCAATAGCCGAAACTGTAAGCCCTTGAAACTTCTTCATCTCGTCTAAGTAAATATTGTACAGTTGACAGAATAGACCACTGAGCAAAGATTGTCATCGAGCAATGTTTCCCCTGGGATGCAGCTGTTTCAACAGAATGATGGATTTCTCAGCTCTTAGCCAAGCCTCCTTATGCATTCTGTGTAACATCTTCCCCCCCCCCGCCCCTCGCCCCACAAAAACCCAGAACAAAATCTCCATCTTTGCTGGCACTTCCAGCTCAGTCAAGCCGGGAAATTTCCCAACTCCCGCTACCCGCCTTTAAGGAGGAAAGTCCAGCCGGTTATCAGAATATGATTAATTACTGAAGGAATCAGCCAATCATTTCATTAAACTGCTTTCAATTCCATCAGTCACAATTGAAATACATACATGGAATCTACATTTGGAGCGGAAGGGAAATGTTTTACTGCGCATTGCAAAGCAGCTTTCCATCTGTGGTGAAGCATTGCTTAATTTTAAAAAAAAGATCGAAGTGCAAACGAGAATCTAGTATGTGTCAGCTGGATTTCAGTTCAAGCCCAAGTACAGTTCCGTGTCAGTGAAAGGATTTGATGACAGGAGGTGTAGCCAAGAAAAAAAAGTATATTATAATAGCAATCATAAAAGCAAAGATACACATTATTACTGAATAATGTGCTTGAAGGCTACTTCAGTCTCCTGCTCAAATTAACCATGTGCTTATAAATTACAATCAGTAACTTTCATGGTGATTAACATGATATTAGCATATTAGTGTGTTTCAAAGCGTGCTGCCGAGGTTGCTTTCTTAATACTGCCAATTATAAGCATCAGTTAATTTGGATTCATGTGCACATGCTCAACGATTAGGTCTGTTTTATGCTCGCAGTCTCTAATTACAAAAAAAATACAGCTCAGCTCCAACAACAATGGAGCTTCATTCCACAGAACCTTTTCTGCTCCAGATCTGCCACTAGAGGCTGCTCTAACACTGCTAAATAAACAACTTCTCCATAAGCAGGCTCTTCTTCAATAATGGTGATTGTACATTTTGTGGCTTGCACCCTTAGTCTGAGGAATATGGATTTTTGGAGCTATCCACTCAAAGCATATTTCACCATGTCTGAAACTGCCGATTATTTGTCTTAGGGGCGGCACGGTGGCACAATGGTTAGCTCTGCTGCCTCACAGCGCCAAGGACCCAGGTTCGATTCCCGGCTCGGGCCACTGTCTGTGTGGAGTTTGCACGTTTTCCCCGTGTCTGCGTGGGTTTCCTCCGGGTGCTCCGGTTTCCTCCCACATTCTGGAAGACGTGCTGGTTAGGTGCATTGACCCGAACAGGCGCTGGACTGTGGCGACTAGGGGAATTTCACAGTAAGCCTTACTTGTGATGCTAATAAATAAACTTTAACTTTAATGAGTTCAACAATTTCACGTGTTTCAAGCAGCCTTCAATGACAGAATGTAGAAATAAATAGGAATTTTTTAAAAATCCAATTCAGATAATTTGACAGTTTTATTACTCCAATGAAGTGACAGATGGCTATTCCCATCTGCCTGTGGCATCACCACCTTCTCCTCAACCGTGACTTTGACTTGCATTTATATAGCACCCTAAAATGTAGTGAAGGCAGCTTCATAATACATCAAAATTTGACAGCGAACCATGTAATGATGTTCAGACACATTTCAAAAACGTAGTCAAACCAGGTAGATTTTCACCAGCACCCGAGAGAGGCAGGAAGGTTTATGGAGGGAATTTGAAGAGTTTGGGGGCAGCTGATGGCACGGTTGCCAACTTTGAGAAGTTTGCCAGCCAAAGAAGAATAATTTGCATAAGTGGTGAAAATCATGGATGCAGCAGTTCAGCGTGATGCAACAACAATCATTTCAACCCAACAGGCTGTTGTTACTAAGTTTAGCTTTGAGTTCAACAACTTCAGGCTGTGAAGTTTCTCCTCCACCTTGACCCTTTCTTTAATCCATTTTTATTTCGCCAATGTCACCCCGCCACAGGGCCATCTGTCACTTGTTCTTTAGTTCTATTTTTACTGAGCATGGACCTTTGTTCACCTATTAACGCATTCTGCTATCTTACCTTCATGCCACTATTAGCACCTGCTATTGTCCTTAACACTACCACTAACACGTCCTTTGCCTTGTGTCCTAAACATCTTTGCGCAATCTCACACCCATCACTGATATTCCATTTTGCTCCAACCCCTCTCTAACAATATAAAATATGTCACATTTCTCTCTCTCTAGTTTTGAAGGAGAGTCATACAGACTTGGAAAGTTAACTATCCACCGATGCTGCCAGACCTGCTGAGTTAATCCAGCATTTTCTGTTTTTATTTCAGAGAAGGCATGGCGGCACAGTGGTTACCACTGCTGCCTCACTGTGCCAGGGACCCAGATTCAATTCCCGGCTTGGGTCAATGTCTGTGCAGAGTCTGCACATTCTCTCCGTGTCTGTGTGAATTTCCTCCGAGTTCTCCGGCCTCCTCCCACAGTCCAAAAGACATGCTGGTTAGGTGCATTGGCCATGCTAAATTCTCCCTCTGTGTACCCGAACAGGCGCTGGAGTGTGGCGACTAGGGGATTTTCACACTAACCTCATTGCAGTGTTAATGTAAGCCTGCTTGTGACACTAATAAATAAACTTTACACTTTAGCTTTATGTTATTGGCTATGTTCCATAAGAGTTGTCCCCTTCGATACTTCAGCTAACCTTATCAGCATAACCATCAGATCATAGCATTACAGACACCGCTTGATGATACCAACTGTGTAAATTACAAATTTGACTCTGACTCATCACAACCACTAACTGGTGGATAAAAGTTTAAGCAATGGGGAAAAACCATGGATGTTACTGTGAAAGAAGCAGACAGGATGTCATGCCATGTTTCCATCATATTTGCAGGGCATATGGTGGGCGATTTATATTAAAAATAATTATACACTAACTGGCAAGATTGTCAAATCCCTCTGTAGTGGAGAAGAACATATGAGAAATGTGTGTTCAATTTAAGAGAACAGGAGCTGAATTGGGTATTATGTAGTGGTGCCCCATTGGCCTTTGTTCAAGTTTATTTATTAGTGTCACAAGTAGGCTTACATTAACACTGCAATGAAGTTACTGTGAAAATCCCCTAGTCGCTACACTCCAGCACCTGTTTCGGGTACACTGAGGGAGAATTTAGCATGGCCAATGCACCTAACCAGCACTTCTTTCGGACTGTGGGAGGAAAGCGGAACATCTGGAGGAAACCCATGCAGACACAGGGAGAACATGCAGACTCCGCACAGACAGTGACCGGGAATCGAATTGAGGTCCCTAGGGTTGTGAGGCAGCAATGCTAACCACTGTGCCACCACGCCACCCCGTGATTTTGACGAAGAGTTTATTGAATGGTGCTAGAGTTATGTCTGTCATCAGAAATGGCAATACGAGAGAGAGAGAAAAACTGTTGAAGGAGCCATGCTGTAAATATAACAACAGTTAAACTTGACCAGTCTCCAGCTCTGACGAAGGGTCATCTAGACGTAAAACCTTGGCTCTATTCTCACCATGTGGAGGTGCCGGCGTTGGACTGGGGTAAACACAGTAAGAAGTTTAACAACACCCCCAGGTTAAAGTCCAACAGGCTTATTTGGTAGCAAAAGCCACACAAGCTTTCGGAGCTCCAAGCCCCTTCTTCAGGTGAGTGGAGGCCTGAAGAAGGGGCTTGGAGCTCCAAAAGCTTGTGTGGCTTTTGCTACCAAATAAACCTGTTGGACTTTAACCTGGTGTTGTTAAACTTCTTACTCTATTCTCACCCCACAGATGCCGTCAGACGTGCTGACATTTTCCAGCATTTTCTGTTTTTGACCAGTCTCCAGTTAGACAGCTTCATAAGTCATGAAACAATGAAACAGTGTGTGAGAGGGGATGTGCAAAGTAGAATGTCAATGATGGGTGTGAGATGCACAAAGATATTTAGGGCACCAGACAAAGGAAGTGTTAATGGTAGTGTTAAGGACAATAGCAGGTGCTGATAGTGGCATGAAGGTAAGGTAGCAGAATGCATTAATAGGAGAACAAAGGTCAGTGCTCTGTGAAAGTAGAACCAAAGAACAAGTGGATCTGTTGGGGGGGGGGGGGGGGGGGGGGTGACACTGGGGCAAAAAAAAAATTGGTCTAAAGAAAGGGTCAAGGTGAAGGAGAAATTTCACAACCTAAGATCGTTGAAGTCAAAGTTGAACTTAGTAACATCAACCTGTTGGGTTGAAATGACTGTTGTTGCATCACGCTGAGCTGATGTATCCATAATTTTCACCATTTATGCAAAGTATTTCTTCTTTGGCTGGCAAACCTCTCAAAGTTTAGAAAGGACAAAAGTTTATACTTGGCACTATCTTGGTGGGAAACCCAAGGTGGTTAGAAGTGAACCTACTGACTGCGACTATTTTTTTGCAATGGAAAATGCGAAGAATAAGAATCAGTGCCCAGCATTCACATGTGTACCAAGTATGTTTTTGGAGGGGGAAGGGGTGGAGGAAATAATTTTGCTGTTAAATGTAAAATAGAATCAGGAAGCAGGAGAAAAAGGAACTTGAGTAGGGCCATTTGGTCCATTGCACCGCTCCACTATGCAACAAGAACATGACCCTTCTTTTACCTTAACTCCTCCTTGCTGCACTTTCATCATTTCCTTACTTCCCAGAAACCTATTAACCTCAGGAATATACTCGATGACGGAGTGTCTACAGCTCTCTGGGGCAGAGAATTCCACAGTTTCACAACCCTTTCACTGAAGACATTTCTCCTTATCTTAGTCCCAAGTGACCAACCTCTTACTTTGAGACTGTGACCCCGTTTTCTATATTCCCTAGCCGCGAAGATGTTTTCTCAGCATTTAACCTGTTAAGAATTTGACATAGTTTCAACTGGATCACCTCTCATTCCTCTAAACTGTAGGGATTAGTTTACTTAATCACTCCTTGCATTAAGGGATCACTGTAGGGACCAGGCTAATGAACGGTTGGGTGGGATTTTCTGGCCCTTCTTGCCAAAGGTGGCCATCACTATTCCCCTCGTAGCAGGTATCCTGGCAGTGAGGCAGGCCAGCCATTCCAACCGCCATAGACACTGAGAAGGGCGGAAGATCCTGCTGGCGGCCAATGGCGAGCCGCCTCCTCCGCCGCGATAGACACTGTGGCGGGACTGGAAAATCTTATCCTTTGTCCCTCTTCAGGGAAAGAGATTAACACTACACATGGTACGCCATATGTATCCTCACCAATACCCTGTCTAATTGTAGTCAGATGCTTTACTCTTATCATTCACCTTCCTAATTGGTTGCGATACCTGCATGCTCACCTTTTGTGATTCATGAAAAGCAGTAACTTCACCTCATAGAGACAAATGAGCAAGCTAATGAGTACAGGATTATTACATAATTGTTAAGCAGCCTGTAATTTTCCATCAGTTAATATTAATGGGCTAAAATCACCAAGCGGACACTGCAAATTCCTAAGAAATATTTGCCTCAGATTGCATGATCACCTGTCAAATCTATTGAAGACCAACATGGCTGCATTCAAAAGATATCAGTGGCTGGGCAATTGCCAATGAGTGAATTGCAGAGGAACTCCAAAGGAATTGCAAAGGAATAGCAAAGATGACGCCAGAGGATTTCTGAAGAGTGCAAGTCATTACAGACAAGGTTTTAGTTTATGGAGCGATGGTTGATCTTAAGCCCCAACAGACCAGAGCAAAAAAACTCTGTAATCTCCTTTGCGGGAGCCCAAAACTGGTGAGGAGAAACCTTCTTTGTGGCTTACAGAATTGCTATGCATGGAACACTTGTTAATCAAAGATGATTTGCCACAATGGGCAGCTGTTCTGAAGGAGACAAGCTCTAACTCTGGTGGTGTTCCCTGAATGGCCACATTGTGAAGTTCGCAGGATGGTGTGCCCTGAAGAGACCATAAGTATAAGATAGTGGGGGATGGGGCAGAATCACAGAATGATACAGCGCAGGAGCTGGCCATTCAGCCCATCATAGAATCATAGAAACCCTACAATGCAGAAGGAGGCCATTCGGCCCATCGAGTCTGCACCGACCACAATCCCACCCTGCTAATCCCTCTAACCTACGCATCTCTGGACTCTAAGGGGCAATTTTTAACCTGGCCAATCAACCTAACCCGCACATCTTTGGACTGTGGGAGGAAACCGGAGCACCCGGAGGAAACCCACGCAGACACGAGGAGAATGTGCAAACTCCGCACAGACAGTGACCCGAGCCGGGAATCGAACCTGGGACCCTGGAGCTGTGAAGCAGCAGTGCTAACCACTGTGCTACCGTGCCGCCATCATGTCAGGTCTTTGAAAGAACTACCCGATTAGCCCTACTCCTTTTCTCTTTCCCCATAGACCTGCAAAACTTTACTTTAAAGTTTATTTTATTAGTGTCACAATAGGCTTACATTAACATCGCAATGGAGTTACTGTGAAAATCCCCTAGTTGCCACACTCCGGCGCCTGTTCGGGTACACTGAGGGAGAATTTAGCATGGCCCATGCACCTAACCAGCATATCTTTGGAGTGTGGGAGGAAACTGGAACACCCCGAGGAAACCCACGCAGACATGGGGAGAACGTGCAGACTCCACATGGACAGTGACTCAAGGTGGGAATCGAAACCGGGTCCTTGGCACTGTGAGGCAGCAGTGTTAACCACTGTGTCACAAAGTACTTATCCAACTTCCTTTGAAAGTTAGCATGTGAATCTGTTTCCACATCCTTTCTGGCAGTGCAATCCAGCTCATAACAACCCACTGTGTTAAATTGATTTTCCTTGTATGCTTCTAATCTTCAATATCTGTCCTTTGCTTATTGACACTTTTGGCACTGGAAACATTTTATCCTTATTTGCTCCATGATTTTGAACACCACAATCAAATCCCACATTGCACTTCTCTAAGGAAAACAACTCCAGTTTTTCTGGTCTCTCCTTGTAATAGACGTCTCATATCCCTGGAATCATTCCTGTAAAACTCCTCTGCACTCTCTCAAAAGCCCTTTCATCCTTCCTAAAGTGTGGTGGCCCTGAATCATAGAACCGTACAGTGCAGGAGAGGCCTTTCGGTCCATCAGGCCAGCGCCAGCACCTGAACTCCCACCTAATCCCATCTGCCAGCACTTGGCCCACAGCCCTGAATGTTATGATGTGCCAAGTGCTCATCATGGTACTTAGAACATATAGAACATAGAAAGCCACAGCACAAACAGGCCCTTCGGCCCACAAGTTGCGCCGATCACATCCCCACCTCTAGGCCTATCTATAGCCCTCAATCCCATTAAATCCCATGTACTCATCCAGAAGTCTCTTAAAAGACCCCAACGAGTTTGCCTCCACCACCACCGACGTCAGCCGATTCCACTCACCCACCACCCTCTGAGTGAAAAACTTACCCCTGACATCTCCTCTGTACCTACCCCCCAGCACCTTAAACCTGTGTCCTCTCGTAGCAACCATTTCAGCCCTTGGAAATAGCCTCTGAGAGTCTACCCTATCCAGACCTCTCAACATCTTGTAAACCTCTATCAGGTCACCTCTCATCCTTCATCTCTCCAGGGAGAAGAGACCAAGCTCCCTCAACCTATCCTCATAAGGCATGCCCCCCAATCCAGGCAACATCCTTGTAAATCTCCTCTGCACCCTTTCAATGGCTTCAACATCTTTCCTGTAATGAGGTGACCAGAACTGCGCGCAGTACTCCAAGTGGGGTCTAACCAGGGTCCTATAAAGCTGCAGCATTATCTCCCGACTCCTAAACTCAATCCCTCGATTAATGAAGGCCAGTACGCCGTACGTCTTCTTGACCGCATCCTCCACCTGCGAGGCCGATTTAAGAGTCCTATGGACCCGGACCCCAAGGTCCTTCTGATCCTCTACACTGCTAAGAATGGTACCCTTCATATTATACTGCTGCTTCATCCCATTGGATCTGCCAAAATGGATCACCACACACTTATCCGGGTTGAAGTCCATCTGCCACTTCTCCGCCCAGTCTTGCATTCTATCTATGTCTCGCTGCAACTTCTGACATCCCTCCAAACTATACACAACACCACCTACCTTGGTGTCGTCAGCAAACTTACCAACCCATCCCTCCACTTCCTCATCCAGGTCATTTATGAAAATGACAAACAGCAAGGGTCCCAGAACAGATCCCTGGGGCACTCCACTGGTCACTGACCTCCATGCAGAGAAAGACCCCTCCACAGCCACTCTCTGCCTTCTGCAGGCAAGCCAGTTCTGGATCCACAAGGCAACAGCCCCTTGGATCCCATGCCCTCTCACTTTCTCAAGAAGTCTTGCATGGGGGACCTTATCGAACGCCTTGCTGAAGTCCATATAGACCACATCCACCGCTCTTCCTTCGTCAATGTGTTTGGTCACATTTTCAAAGAACTCAACCAGGCTCGTAAGGCACGACCTGCCCTTGACAAAGCCGTGCTGACTACTTTTGATCATACTAAACTTCTCTAGATGATCATAAATCCTGTCTCTCAGGATCCTCTCCATCAACTTACCAACCACTGAGGTTAGACTCACCGGTCGGTAATTTCCCGGGCTGTCCCTGTTCCCTTTCTTGAATATAGGGACCACATCTGCAATCCTCCAATCCTCCGGAACCTCTCCCGTCTCCATCGACGATGCAAAGATCATCGCCAAAGGCTCCGCAATCTCCTCCCTCGCCTCCCACAGTAACCTGGGGTACATCCCATCCGGTCCCGGCGACTTACCAACCTTGATGCCATTCAATAGTTCCAACACATCCTCTTTCTTTATGTCCACATGCTCGATCCTTTCTGTCCACCGCAAACCAGCAGTACAACCACCCAGATCCCTTTCCACCGTGAATACCGAGGTAAAGTATTCATTAAGCAGCTCCGCCATTTCTAACGGTTCCGCACAAACTTTTCCCCCTTCACCTTTTAAGGGTCCTATGCCTTCACATCTCATCCTTTTACTCTTGACATATTTGTAGAAAGCCTTGGGATTCTCCTTAATCTTACCCGCCAAGGCCTTCTCATGACCCCTTCTCGCTCTCCTAATTTCCTTCTTAAGCTCCTTCCTACATCCCGTATACTCCTCTAAATCCTTAACACCTCCTAGCTCTCTGAACCTTCTGTACGCCTCTCTTTTCTTATTCACCAGGTTCATCACAACCTTCGTGCACCACGGTTCCCGTACCCTACCAACACCCCCCTGTCTCATCGGAACGTTGTCATGCAGAGCTCCAGACAAACATTCCTTGAAAATCCTCCACTTTCCTTCGGTACTTTTCCCCAAGAATGCCTCCTTCCAATTTACCCGTCTAATTTCCTCCCTGATGACACTGTATTTCCCTTTACTCCAGAGAAACACTTTCCTAGCCTGCCTGATCCTATCTCTTTCCAATGCTATCGTGAAGGAGATAGAATTATGATCGCTATCCCCAAGATGCTCACCCACCGAGAGATCCTCCACCTGTCCAGGTTCATTAGCCAGCACCAGATCAAGTACAGCCTCTCCTCTAGTAGGCTTATCCACATACTGTGTCAGGAAACTCTCCTGGACACACCTAACAAACGCCTCTCCATCCAAACCTCTAGCCCTAGGGATATTCCAATCTATGTTTGGGAAATTAAAATCTCCCATCACGACAACTCTGTTATTCCTACATCTCTCCAGGATCTGTTTCCCCATCTGCTCCTCAACATCTCTGTTACTATTGGGCGGCCTATAGAAAACACCCAGCAACGTTACCGACCCCTTCCTGTTCCTAACCTCCACCCACAGAGACTCCGTAGTCAATCCCTCCACGGCGTCCACCTTCTCTACAGCCGTGACACTATCCCTGATCAACAGTGCCACTCCCCCCCCTCTCTTGCCTCCCTCCCTGTCCTTCCTGAAACATCTAAAACCCGGCACCTGAAGCACCCAGTCCTGTCCCTGAGACATCCAAGTCTCCGTAATGGCCACCACATCACAATTCGAAGCAGCAATCCACGCTCTAAGCTCATCCACTTTATTCACTACACTCCTGGCATTAAAATAGACACATCTCAGACCTTCAGCCTGAGCACTTCCCTTCTCCATCAGTCGTCTAACCTCCCTCTTACCCTGTTTACATTCCTTATCTATTTGCGAGCTAACCTCCTCGCTCTCAGTCCCCTCATTTCGATTCCCTCCCCCCAACCTTTCTAGTTTAAAGTCTCTCCAGTAGCCTTAGCCAACCTTCCCGCCAGGATATTGGTCCCCCTGGGATTCAAGTGCCACCCGTCTTTTTTAAACAGGTCACACCTGCCCCTAAAGAGGTCCCAATGATCCAAGTACCCAAATCCTTGTCCCTTGCTCCAGTCCCTCAGCCACGCATTCATTCTCCACCGATTCCTGTTCTCACTCTCCCGCGGCACAGGCAGCAATCCCGAGATTACTACCTTTGCATTCCTCTTTCTCAGCTGTCTACCTAACTCCCTATATTCTCTTTTCATGACCCCTTCCCTCTTCTTAAAGGATGTGAGACAACCCTCCTCTACCACTCTCCCAGATAGTGGATTCCAGACTGTCACCACCCTCTGGGTAAAAACATTTTTCCTCACATCCCCCCTAAACCTCCTGCCCCTCACCTTAAACCTATGTCCCATCGTGACTGACCCTTCAACTAAGGGGAACAGCTGCTCCCTATCCACTCTGTCCATATCTCTCATAATCTTGTGCACCTTGATCAGGTCACCCCTCAGTCTTCTCTGCTCCAATGAAAACAACCCAAGCCTATCCAACCTCTCTTCATAACTTAAATTTTCCATCCCAGGCCGCATCCTGGTGAATCTCCTCTGCACCCCCTCCAGTGTAACCACAACCTTCTGATATTGTGGTGACCAGAACTGCACAATTCTGTACTCTAGCTGTGGCCTCACCAAAGTTCTATACAGCTCCAACATGACTTTCCTGCTTTTGTCTATGCCTTGATTGATAAAGGCAAGTGTCCCATATGTCTTTTTCACCACCCTACTAACATGCCCTTCCGCTTTCAGAGATCTGTGGACAAACATGCCAAGGTTCCTTTGTTCCACAGAACTTCCTAGCGTCCTACCACAATACTACCACTGAGGACTAATCGGTGTTGTATAAAGGTTTAGCATATTAATAAAACCAAAGATGGCAGAAACTCAGTAAGTTGGAACCGGACCTGTACTGACTGTCAGTTGGTTCCTGTCATTGAGTCAGTATTGGCATGTGTTGCCCTTTTTTCATTCATGGGACATGGGCATTGCAGACTGGCCAGCAATTATTGCCCATCGCTAGTTGCCCGAGGACAGTTGCGAGTCACGTTGCTGTGGGTCTGGAGTCACATGTAGGCCAGACCAGGTAAGGATGACAGATTTCCTTTCCTAAAGCACATTCGTGAACCAGATGGGGTTTTCCAACAATCGGCAATGGTTTCATGGTCATCAGTAGATTCTTAATTCCAGATATTTTTTATTGAATTCAAATTCCACCATCTGCCGCGGCGGGATTGGAACCCGGGTCCCCAGAACATTAGCTGAGTTTCTGGATAAACAGTCTAGCGATAATAACGCTAGGCCATCCTTTCCCTTGCCAGCCATTATAGCATGAGTGACAGATATGGGGAGTTGCTGTTTTGGCTCTTGAAAGATGTTTTAATACAACATTTTCATAATATTACATGTCTCTCCATAATAGGGAGGGATTGCTGGGAAAGGGCAGCTTTTATTTTCATAGAATCCCTGCAGTGCAGAAGGAGGCCATTCGGCCCATCGAGTCTGCATCAACCACAATCCCACCCAGGCCCTATCCCTGTTACCCCATGTATTTACCCTGTTAATTCCCCTGACACTAAAGGGCAATTTAGCATGGCCAATGCATGTAACCCGCACATCTTTGGATGTGGGATGAAACCAGAGCACCCGGAGGAAACCCACACAGACACCGGGAGAATGTGGAAACTCCACACAGACAGTGACCATGCTGGGAATCGAACCCAGGTCCCTGGCACTGTGGGGCAGCAGTGCTAACCACTGTGCCAACATGCCACCCTAGTTTTCTGGGGCAAACTGGCTAACCTTCCTCCTCACTCCCCTCTGGGACAAAACTGACATTACCCCCCTTTTCTCCCTGCTCCAACCCCCACTCTGGCCTGGAAAACCTCAGCTAGAGTTTCCTACCTACACCTAAACGATGCAGAAGAAAGCAGCTAACATTTATAGACGTAAGCTTGAAGTGAGTTTAAAGCAAGGCTGCCTGTGCGAGGCAGGCACCGAGTGGAGCGTGGTTGCCTGGATAGATACAGCTGAAGAAACACTGATTGTAAAGTGCGGCTGCCGAAAGGCTGGAGATGAGTTAATTGAGGAGATTGAGAACATCAATATAGTGCAGTGTCTCCCTGTCTGAAAACAGCATCTAGCTGAAATCCATCTGAAAACTCAAAAGATCAGAAGTTGAAATATACTTTTTCTTTGCTCGAGATGGACAGAGTGCAAAAATGAATTTCCTCCAGAGATTAAAGAGCATTTCTATTTCTGAGATAAACTTCAAGATGAGGTTCTCGTTCAAAGGAAACAGAGTCATCGTCCCCAGAGACATGAGAGCAGAGATGATGCAGAAAATCCACTCCAGCCATCTTGGGATTTGAAGAAGGTCTGAGTAAAGGCTGACATGACGGCCTGGCTACAAAAATGTTAAATCCTGAGACCTACAGCTCTCCATAATTGAATATTTAATACCAATTACATAAACCAGAGACCCACAGAGGGTGCAATGACTAACGGATCCTTACGCCTTGCAAACTCTGTGTCAGGGATCACCGAGATCTTAAACAGAAATGATCATTAAAAGCCAGATGGATCAAAAACCTTCCTTGAAGTCGGAGGAATGCAAAAATCTGATTCACAGTCCACAAATAACTGCTGGAGGACTTTGAAATTTTCAAACAGCGAAATGTTTAAGACAGACGTATATTTCTGAAAGGGCAGTGGCATGTAAAAATATTGGGGGCAATTACGATCGGCTGGCAGCTCCCCGGAGACATTACGTACTGTCATGCCAACTTGAGCTAAGTGCTGACACTAGCCTAGAAGTAGGCCGATGACATGCTTTGTTAATTATATAACTCATTTGAACCACTTCTCAGTTCAGCTGGTGCTGAAATTTGGAGTCTGTGTGTATTTGTGACACTGACACATTCACTGACACTGTGAGGTATAACGACACCATGTGCGAATCCACGGGAGCTATTACGGCAATCCCTCGGCTACAAGATCCAGAATAATGAACGCGGTTTCATCGACTCCTCATATTCCAAATGACTCCAGACATTATTATGGCACTCTTTAATGAACCACAATTAATACTAACCTAATTAACAGCTTACAGTAATGATGCCACTCGAAGACCCATCGTATATTCTGGGAGAAATGCAACATATGTTGGGGACCTGTTGTACAAAGTACTTTGTCAAACAAATGGAACTGACATCGTGGGCATTCATGACAGTGGGCTCACTTGCTAGATAGCAGCCTGCTTCATGACAGGCATTCTCTGTGTTTAATAAAAGGTTTTCATTTAGTTTGAGCTGCGCGCTGTCTGATTGCTGGGCTGAGATAATAAACATTCAGAATAGGTGCTGGGTTATAGGCCCCATAAAGCTGCCTCGCTGCTGTGGGGGTCCAATGCCTCAGTCTAGCCATTAGTCCCCCCTAAACCCATCCATCACTCCAACCTGCCTATGAATGTTTATGGTAAATAGTGACCTGCTATTAATTTTCTTCTGACAAAACTGGTAGCTTTTTTTAAAAAACGTGCTCTGGTAACTTATTAAATCAGATTATATAAAAACTCCTCACATTGTGTAGTTGAATCAGTCAGTGTTATTATCCATATACTCAGGGTGTGATGGTGTAATCACATAAAATCTACAGATTGGCAACTGATCATTTTTAACACAAGCAATCTATGGGGCCTGGCTTCAGGGGAAAAGTATGATTTGCATCATTCCTTCCCTGCTGCTTAAGTACCTTTTTTTTTAGCCTCCTTCAATCTGTTTATATTTTTATGGGTATTTAAACAGTGAGTGTTGATGACATCCTCTGGGAGTTGCTGCTGGGGCCCAGTGCGTGAGGCAGCTGAGCTAACATATAGCTGAAGTGACAGTTGCTGGAAAGCCACGTGTTGGCTTACTTTCCTCAGTCTATTGGTCTCAATAGCATCAAAGCAGCACTACCCTCGACCACCCCTCCCCCACCCCTGTCCTGGCCCCTCAGACAGAGTATCATCAGCATGCACTGATAAATATTGACCCAAGGAACTGGTTGAATGAATTTCACTCTTAATGCTGATACTTTCCCTGAGGCTGATCTGCATTTACATAGATTTACAGAGAGTACGTGGTACGGAGCAGGCCATTTGGCCCAAATGGTCCATGCCAGTCCATGCTCCATGTGAGCCTCTCTACACACCTCACCTCCCTGCCCCCCCCAAACCCCTTGGTTCTTTGTCTAAACCTGTCAGCCTAATTCTCGATCTTTTCTCTTACATGTATTGGTACGATTCAACCGTCCATGATGCTATGATGAACAATAAGGTTGAAGTGGCTGTGCATTCTCCCTGACTTGTTTTGTCACAGTTTGGAATTGTTGCGATATACAGTTTGCATTCTGTAGCGGAGGGGGTTTCAAACAATGCACCATTTTCCTGTTTCCCTTTGGGAAAAAACATTTTATCTTATAAATGGGCAGCTAAAGAACTACAATAAATACCACTGCGTTTACAGTAATCCTAGAAAGGTAACAAAGCATCATTAATTACAGCACAGGTTGTTTGGAAATCCCCCTTTTGTTTATGTGACGTAATCATATGTATTTTAGTTTATTTTATTGGTGTCACATGTAGGCTTACATTAACACTGCAATAAAGTTACTGTGAAAATCCCCCAGTCGCCACACTCTGGCGCCTGTTCGGGCACACTGAGGGAGAATTTAGCATGGCCAATGCACCTAACCAGCACGTCTTTCGGACTGTGGGAGGAAACTGGAGCATTCGGAGGAAACCCATGCTAAATTCTCCCTCAGTGTACCTGAACAGGTGCCGGAGTGTGGCAACTAGGAGATTTTCACAGTAACTTCATTGCAGTGCTAATGTAAGTCTACATGTGACACTAATAAAATAAACTAAAATACATACAATTATGTCACATATACAAAAGGTTGACTTTTAATCAATCCATGCAGACACAGGGAGAACATGCAAACTCCACACAGACGGTGACCCAAGCCGGGAATTAAACCCAGGTCCCTGGCACTGTGAGGCAGCAGTGCTAACTACTGAGTCACCGTGCCAGTGCACTTAGAACCATAGAATATTACAGCACAGAAACATGCCTTTTGGCCCTTCTTGGCTGTGCCAAACCATTTTTCTGCCTAGTCCCACTGACCTGCACCTGGACCATATCCCTCCACACCCCTCTCATCCATGTACCTGTCCAAGTTTTTCTTAAATGTTAAAAGTGAGCCCGCATTTACCACTTCATCTGGCAGCTCATTCCACACTCTCACCACTCTCTGTGTGAAGAAGCCCCCCCCTAATATTCCCTTTAAACTTTTCCCCCTTCACCCTTAACCCATGTCCCCTAGTTTTTTTTCCCCCTAGCCTCAGTGGGAAAATCCTGCTTGCATTCACTCTATCTATACCCATCATAATTTTATACACCTCTATCAAATCTCCCCTCATTTTCCTACGCTCCAGGGAATAAAGTCCTAACCTATTCAACCTTTCTCTGTAACTCAGTTTCTCAAGTCCCGGCAACATCCTTGTAAACCTTCTCTGCACTCTTTCAACCTTATTAATATCCTTCCTGTAATTAGGTGACCAAAACTGCACACAATACTCTAAATTCGGCCTCACCAATGTCTTATACAACCTCACCATAACATTCCAACTCTTTTCCTCAAGACTTTGATTTATAAAGGCCAATGTACCAAAAGCACTCTTTACGATCCTATCTACCTGTGACGCCACTTTTAGGGAATTATGTATCTGTATTTCCAGATCCCTCTGTTCTACTGCACTCTTCAGTGTCCTACCATTTACCTTGTATGTTCTACCTTGGTTTGTCCTTCCAAAGTGCAATACCTCACACTTGTCTGCATTAAACTCCATCTGCCACTTTTCAGCCCATTTTTCTAGCTGGTCCAAGTCCCTCTGCAGGCTTTGAAAACCTTCCTCACTGTCCACTACACCTCCAATCTTTGTATCATCAGCAAATTTGCTGATCCAATTTACCACATAATCATCCAGATCATTGATATAGATGACAAACAACAATGCACACAGCACTGATCCCTGTGGCACACCACTAATCACAGGCCTCCACTCAGAGAAGCAATCCTCCCCTACCACTCTCTGGCTTCTTCCATTGAGCCAATGTCTAATCCAAGTTACTATCTCTCCATGTATACCTAGCGACTGAACCTTCCTAACTAACCTCCCACGCGGGACCTTGTCAAAGGCCTTACTGAAGTCCATGTAGACAACATCCACTGCCTTCCCTTCATCCACTTTCCTGGTAACCTCCTCGAAAAACTCTAATAGATTGGTTAAACATGACCTACCACGCACTAAGCCATGTTGACTCTCCCTAATAAGTCCCTGTCTATCCAAATATTTGTAGATCCTATCTCTTAGTACTCCTTCCAATAATTTACCTACTACTGATGTCAAACTTACAGGCCTATAATTTCCCGCATTACTTTTTGAGCCTTTTTTAAACAACGGAACAACATGAGCTATCCTCCAATCATCCGGCACCTCGCCCGTGGATACCGACATTTTAAATATATCTGCCAGGGCCCCTGCAATTTCAACACTAGTCTCCTTCAAGGTCCGAGTGAATACCCTGTCCGGTCCTGGGGATTTATCTACTCTGATTTGCCTCAGGACAGCAAGCACCTCCTCCCCTTTAATCTGTATAGGTTCCATGATCTCCCTACTTGTTTGCCTTATTTCCATAGACTCCATGCCAGTTTCCTTAGTAAATACGGATGCAAAAAACCCATTTAATATCTTACCCATTTCTTTTGGTTCCATACATAGCCGACCACTCTGATCTTCAAGAGGACCAATTTTATCCCTTACTATCCTTTTGCTCTTAATATATCTGTAGAAGGTCTCAGGATTATCCTTCACCTTGTCTGCCAAAGCAACCTCATGTCTTCTTTTAGCCCTCCTGATTTCTTCCTTAAGTAGTTTCTTGCACTTTTTATATTCCTCAAGCATCTTATTTGCTCCCTGTTGCCTATACATGTCATACATCTCTCTCTTCTTCTTTATCAGAGTTCCAATATCCCTCGAGAACCAAGGTCCCTTATTCTTATTCACTTTGCCTTTAATCCTGACAGGAACTCATGGGATAAAGGGGGAGGTGGCTAGATGGGTGGAGAACTGGCTTGGTCACAGAAGACAGAGGGTGGTAGTGGAAGGGTCTTTTTCCGGCTGGAGGCCTGTGACTAGTGGTGTTCCGCAGGGCTCTGTATTGGGACCTCTGCTGTTTGTGATTTATATAAATGATCTGGAAGAAGGTGTAACTGGGGTGATCAGTAAGTTTGCGGACGACACAAAATTGGCAGGACTTGCAGATAGTGAGGAGCATTGTCAGAAGCTACAGAAGGATATAGATAGGCTGGAAATTTGGGCAAAGAAATGACAGATGGAGTTCAATCCTGATAAATGCGAAGTGATGCATTTTGGTAGAAACAATGTAGGGAGGAGCTATACGATAAATGGCAGAACCATAAAGGGTGTAAATACGCAGAGGGACCTGGGTGTGCAAGTCCACAGATCCTTGAAGGTGACGTCACAGGTGGAGAAGGTGGTGAAGAAGGCATATGGCATGCTTGCCTTTATAGGACGGGGCATAGAGTATAAAAGTTGGGGTCTGATGTTGCAGATGTATAGAACGTTGGTTCGGCCGCATTTGGAATACTGCGTCCAGTTCTGGTCGCCACACTACCAGAAGGACGTGGAGGCTTTGGAGAGAGTACAGAGGAGGTTTACCAGGATGTTGCCTGGTATGGAGGGGCTTAGTTATGAGGAGAGATTGGGTAAACTGGGGTTGTTCTCCCTGGAAAGACGGAGGATGAGGGGAGACTTAATAGAGGTGTATAAAGTTATGAAAGGCATAGATAGGGTGAACGGTGGGAAGCTTTTCCCCAGGTCGGTGGTGACGTTCACGAGGGGTCATAGGTTCAAGGTGAAGGGGGGGAGGTTTAACACAGATATCAGAAGGACATATTTTACACAGAGGGTGGTGGGGGCCTGGAATGCGCTGCCAGGCAAGGTGGTGGAGGCAGACACACTGGGAACGTTTAAGACTTATCTAGACAGCCATATGAACGGAGTGGGAATGGAGGGGTACAAAAGAATGGTCTAGTTTGGACCAGGGAGCGGCGCGGGCTTGCAGGGCCGAAGGGCCTGTTCCTGTGCTGTATTGTTCTTTGTTCTTTGAACATACAAACTCTGCACTCTCAAAATTTCTCCTTTGAATGCCTCCCACTTACCAATCACATCCTTGCCAGAGAACAGCCTGTGCCAATCCACGCTTTTTAGATCCTTTCTCATTTCTTCAAATTTGGCCTTTTTCCAGTTTAGAACCTCAACCCGAGGACCAGATCTATCTTTATCCATGATCAAGTTGAAACTAATGGCATTATGATCACTGGAACCAAAGTGTTCCCCTACACACACTTCCGTCACTTGTCCTAACTCGTTTCCTAATAGGAGATCTAATATTGCATCCTCTCTCGTTGGTACCTCTATATATTGATTTAGAAAATTTTCCTGAACACATTTTACAAACTCTAACTCATCTAGACCTTTAACAGTATGGGAGTCCCAATCTATATGTGGAAAATTAAAATCCCCTACCATCACAACTTTATGTTTCCTGCAGTTGTCTGTTATCTCTCTGCAGATTTGCTCCTCCAATTCTCGCTGACTATTGGGTGGTCTATGACACAACCCCATTAATGTGGTCATACCTTTCCTGTTTCTCAGCTCCACCCATATGGCCTCGGTAGCCTTGGAATGTATTTGGAAATGCTTTCTGTAGTATCTTGTTTTAAAGGTTGAATTTGATTTGCATAACTAACTAAGTCATGCATAACTAACTAATTAACTATTTAGGGCTGAAAGGAGGAGAGATCCTTAAACTCAAAGGGTTGTGAATCCTCAGAATTCTCTTCCGCAGAGGGTTGTAAAGGTTCCATTGTTGAATATTTTTAAGGTTGAGAGAGACGGGTTTTTGTGCTCTAAGGGGATTAACAGATATGAGGAATGGGGAGCAATGATCAGCCATGATCACTCTGAATGGCAGAGCATTTGAGAAGTGCCCTACTCCTGCTCCTATTACATTCTTATCCAACTCAATGGACCAAATTAGTCATGGACACAAAAATGGGGAGAACAACAGAGACGGACGGTACAGCAAAAGTACAAATAAATGGTTAGGTTACACAACTGACCAGATACTGTTACATTCAGCTTCACACTGATAAGTGTAAAAATAATGTCACCATAGCCTGCTGGTGATTGAACCTGAGGATCACCACACCTCAGACAAGGGACAAGGCAGGGCCTTCATGAATAACTTCAGCCAGTGCAGGAACTGAGCCCGCATTGTTGGCATTGACTCTGCATCGCAAACCAGCCACCCAGCCAACTGAGCTAAAGCGAGTCCCAACTGAGAAACGTAAAGCAATGCATATAGGTCAGAAATGTGGGCCTTAAGCGGACAGTGAATAGAAATGAATTAATACGGAAACTTTAAAAGGATTGTGGGAATAATAGGCTGGGATTTTCCAGACCCCCCAGCCGCAGGAATCATCACGGGTGGGAATTTTTAGCCCTGCAGCAGACGGGTTCGGAAAATCCTGCCTATTGACTCACTTCCAAAGTGGTGAAGGATTTTCTTTTATAAGTCAGTTAATATTCGGATATGTAGCCAGCACAGCAGAATATACCCCTGCAGAGTTGGCGTTGCAATGCTCTCTGGTGAGAAAACTCATGGAATAATCATGGCCAATCCACCTAACCTGTACATCCTCTCTTCCCTACCCTTTACACACCGCCTCCGAGCCTACCTTTGGCCTTGATTCCAGTTCGACTTTTGCTCTGGCTCTGAAGTGTCTCGAGAAGTCGGGATGAATTTCCAAACAGCAGAAGTGGGATCAGGGGAGGGTGGGCCTGCAATTTCCAGACAGCGGCTGACATGCCAGTGTCCCGCCTTGTTCCCACCTCTCGGCTATCTTCCTCCTGGGCAGAGTGGGGTGTGATGGCTACCTGCCCTCGAGTGTCAGATAGCCCCTTAGATCAAACAAAGGGCCTATTAAGACTATTGGGCAGAAGCAGGCTCACATTTTCCAGTCAGCTCGCAGGCTCCCTCAGGAGGCCGGTACATAGCCAGAGGATGGAGGCAGCGTCCCGGCAGCAGACCGAGCGAGGCCAGCATACCCATCTTCCCTCATCCGCACCCCTCTTTCATTGGATAGTGAGCGCGCACAATTGGCCATTAATTGGCCAGTGGGTCAGGCGTCAGGTCGACCTGTGGGGTCAAGACCTGGATATTCACCTGATGTCAGGACTGTGACCCCAGAACTAAGATCCAGCCCGGTACATCAAATTAAGTACATGAAAGTTACATCAAATAGGCCCACAGTCAAAAAGAGAAAGTGAAATATAGAGACAGCTGATGGTGCTGCAGGCTACAATTTGTTGGCCAAAATGTCCTCTGATTTTAGTTGGAGAGTGTGATTCCAGAACAATAGCTTTTCATCTCACACTTTCGATTCTTTCCAAAGCTCAGAATTTTATACATTGGGGGCTTGTGAGAAAAAGCAAACCACCTGCTTTACAGCCATGGAGATGAGATTTTGCAGCTATTCTTAGCAGTGGTGTCACATAAACTGAGGGAAAGATTTTCGCAGTGTGTCTGTACCGACCCACACATTAACAGAGAGAAGGTCGACAGCTAATGGAGCAAAAAAAGATGGGCGATTGTATTGTTCAGGAGGAGGTGGGGGGAAAAGAAACTCTACCCTCTCCTCTGCTAATGGAAAAACAAATGTGCCGCTTCACATAATACTGAGTTCTTTATTCAGATATTCATAACATGTTGCAATGTATTTATTTTCCAGAAGGCCGGCAGCTGAATAATGCAGAGAAACAACAGGATTTGTTGAAGAAAGGGCACTCGGAGATTGACCTTCGAGTGGGACTAGATTAATCAGAGAATTTAAATGTTAAAAATCAAATGGGAAAGTATGCAGAGAGCGTGCCAGTTAATCAGTTAATCCATGGTAATATATGTATCCAAATGCAACCAACTCTTGGTAGTGGAGAGAGACATTCAGTGTAGCAGATCAGCACTAATGGATGCAGTAAATGGAGGGATAATTGAAGCAATACAGATGATCCCAGGCTGAAATGACAAAGTATGTCATCTCCAAAGGAATCGGGGAGGGGGATGGGGGGGAGGGGTGCGCGGGTGGGGTGGTGGATACAATAGAGTGCCAAGTCACTAGATAAACACAGAGATCCAGAATTAAGACTTTTATATTAACCCTTTTAACATTAATTGGCCCTGAGATTATTCGGCATTCCCCGAATGTTCAAAGGGACATTTGTAAAGCAGTTTGGTGCCTGAGTTGCAGAGTCGGGTTAGCATTCGGTCACAGCTTATCCTTGGGAAAACAGAAAAAGCTCAATGTTTTGCTTAACAATAAGGCTATTGATCCCGTGCTTAATTTTGCGGGCAGCCCAGAATTCAGCTTTCCTCCAGATTACATTTGCCTCTGCTGCCTCAGTTAGACTATTTGGGTGAAAGAGAATCTGTTTTTTTTCCTCTTTTACAAAGAAAATTCTACCTGCGGATGTATTACAGACAGATGGTTGTGCTGATGAGTTAGCCAAGTATCACTTAGAAGGAACATGCAGCTGAGTTTTAATGTTCTGCACTGGGAATTAATGAAGCACATATAGCATAAATCAAATGTTTCAGCATGTTTCCCTTTCGGAATCGTTGGCTCGTATCTGTTTTGACTTTTTCCGGGAATTATTCTGCACTGCTGGTGTGCCTCACGAACCGTTTCCATCCCTGTTCTCCGTAGCTTCACGTAGGATGCTGGAGCTCAGTAAAGAGGCTGCTGTGCGCTGAAGCATTTCAACTCTGGAAGGAATTCTATCCATCGTAGGAAAGTAAAAAGACAGATAGTTATTAGCAGCAAACAGGCGCCATTCCATGGGTAATAAATTAATTTATATCTCTTGAAATTCAACTCTCCCAAATGATTACTGATAGCAACACTAACTGATTGTGAAGAGCTAACATTATCTATTTGGATCAACCGCAGCTGTAGAAACACTGTGTGTCTTAAGCTGTTAATTTGATCTTTATATCGCCCCCCCCCCCCCCCCCCCCCCACCCCTACACCCCCCCCGCTTATTCTCTAAGTAAAGTGCAAGTGAGGCTGACAAAAAATTGAAAGGAGTCCTCAGTGGGTCAATGTCAACAAGAGACCAAAGTAAAAAATTAAATTAAAGTTTATTTATCAGTCGCAAGTAGGCTTGCATTAACACTGCAATGAAGTTACTGTGAAAATCCCCTAGTTGCCGCACTCCAGCACCTGTTTGGGTACGCTGAGGGAGAACTTAGCATGGCCAATTCACCCAACCTGCACATCTTTCAGACCATGGGAGGAAACCGGAGCACCTGGAGGGAACCCACACAGACACGGGGAGAACATGTAGACTCCGCACAGACCTAAGCTGGGAATCAAACCCAGGCCCCTGGCTCTGTGAGGTAGCAGTGCTAACCACAGAAATCATAGAAACCCTACAGTGCAGAAGGAGGCCATTCGGCCCATCGAGTCTGCACCGACCACAATCCCACCCAGGCCCTACCCCCACATATTTACCCACTAATCCCTCTAACCTACGCATCTCAGGACTCTAAGGGGCAATTTTTAACCTGGCCAATCAACCTAACCCACACATCTTTGGACTGTGGGAGGAAACCGGAGCACCCGGAGGAAACCCACGCAGACACGAGGAGAATGTGCAAACTCCACACAGACAGTGACCCGAGCCGGGAATCGAACCCGGGACCCTGAGCTGTGAAGCAGCAGTGCTAACCACTGTGTCACCGTGCCGCCACTTTATTATAGGGCAACGCAAAGTGACAATAGGAAGCGGGAGGACCAAAATAGACAGAGTTGAGTCAAACAGGCCTTTCTTTACTTTTTCTTGCTTACAGCATAATTGGCTCGCATGCAAAAAAATCTTCCGAGATGGGGATCTCTGCTAAATCCATTAAGAGCAAGAGGTGGACAAAAAAAACCTGAAAGCTGCTGGCCACGTTTCTTAATGAGTACTTTCCAACCAAAAGCTGATATGTTCATGAAGATAAAATGATCATTTCCCATTAGTGCATTTAGAGGCCACAGTAAGCCAGTTGTTATTCCCTTTTGGCAACAGAGAGAACCAATTATTCTGATACAAGATACATTGACGGGTCCACTCCCAGCTGGCAGCACTTCAATGGCTTTTACGCATTGTTCTGTGCAAACATATTAAACATATCAATTTCCGACATAAGTGTGTGCATGTGCGTGTTCTTTTGTTTTTTTTCTAAAATATTAATGTAGTTACAAAATATTGTAAAGTCAAACCTCAAGCCTGTTACAAAGTAAGGATGCAATTGTTTATTTATAACGTCAGGTATATTCCATTCTGGCAATTTACGATTGCAATACAATGTAAAACGCCATGATGAAAGCAAAAGTACTGCGGATGCTGGAATCCAAAGCTGTGGCACAGTGGTTAGCACTGCTGCCTCACAGCGTCAGGAAGCCGTGTTCAATTCTGGCCTCGGGTCACTGTCTGTGCGAAGTTTACGCTTTCTCCCAGTGTCTGCGTGGGTTTCTTCCAGGTGCTCTGGTTTCCTCCCACAGTCCAAAGATGTGCACATTAGGTTGATTGGACATGGTAAAATGACCATTAGTGTCAGAAGGATTAGCTGGGTGGATATGGGGATAGGGCCTGGGTGGGATTATTGTTGATGCAGGCTAGATGGGCCAAATGGCCTCCTTCTGCACTGTGATTTTATGACTCTAAAAAGACAATTCTGCAAAAACTCGGCAGATCTAGCAGCATCTGTGGAAAGAGAAACAGAGTTAACATCTCGAATCTAAGGGTGGTACAGTGGTTGGCACTGTTGCCTCACAATGCAAGGGACCAGGGTTCAATTTGGCTTCGGGTGACTGTGTGAAGTTTGCACTTTCTCCCAGTGTGGGTTTCCTCTTTGTCTTGACAAATTTAGGTTGATTTAATTTAGTTACATGCAGTCGAATTACTGCAATTAAAATTAACCCTTTAAACTGGCACTGCCAGCCTGGCACCCTGGCAGTGCCCACCAGACATCCTGCCACTGCCAGCCTGGCAGTGCTAGAGGGCTGTGCCTAAAGAGGGTGTGGTCTGAAGGGGTGGGGCCTGATGGAGCAGAGCATGATGGGGAAGTTGGGGGAGGTCCATTGGCGGGAGGGAAGGGGGAACTCTGCAGGAGGGGCTGATCGGTGGGGGTCACAATCGGGGTTAAGGGCAGCGATTGGGTGTGGGGTGGCGATCGTGGGTGGGGACTGTGATCGGGGGTGAGGTGGTGATCATGTATGGGGGCAGCAATTGGGGGGGATCAATTGGCTGGGGTGGTTTTCTGGAGGGTGCATGGGGGGATGATGTCTATGGTGAGGGGTGTGGGGGAGTGACAGAGAACGCCTGTGCAATGGCGCCCCTGGAGCTCAGCAGCCAGCTTCTCAGGTGAGCTGATACTCCACCCCCCCTACTGGTGAGATTCACATTACGACTTCTGTATTGCAGGGTGCTGTAAATTCATGTAACTTAACTCGCTGAAAAATCGGCCAGTTCTACACTTGGAATTTTTTTGAGAACATTCTGCTCGCAGCATCAACAAATGTCCATGTTTTCATACTGCTGAGATTATTTTTAATATCATTATCATTTGCATATGCGGTTTGATGTTTCGCCTCATAGAAAGATGCATCAATTTGAGTATGGAAATTTGAGATTTTTTCCTTAGCACGTGTTAGATCAACATTGAAATTTAAGCAACCGGTTAGATGCAGACTGCACAAGCCAGACAGTCTGAGTGTTTCAAGCTAGCAGGAGCTAGTAAATGGTATATTGTGTTAAATTCTAACAAAGTCTGTTTATTAGTCAAAAGTAAGGTTTACATTAACACTGCAATGAAGTTACTGTGAAATTCCCCTAGTCGCCACACTCCGGCGCCTGAACTGATTCTTTTATCACTCAGTGTACACGCAGTCCTGCTTAAGGTCAAATCATCTGCTTCATCAAAGTATTTAATTGTTAGCTTATTTTCATAATATTTATATTTCTGTTGGATCTTCCTAGTCTTTTGCTTTACAAGTATTAACGTTTATAGGTTCACCTTGTGTGTTGTGTTTTTTATGCTGTGACATAATTTTTGTGCCATGCTTTCCCCCATTACTTTGTAAATAACAAATCCCTGCCACATAAAAGTCAAATCCCATGCCTTAAAATTGCTACCGTATGTTTTTCGATTACTTTAGAAATGGAAGTTAAAAATGCGACATAGTTACAGTACTGACCTACAAGGTGGGTGTAAATCAAATGTCTTGCTTCTACAAAACAAAAGGGAAATGAGAAATCAAATATAAATAGTGAATAATTGTTACGATGCTGTTTCGTTGAAGCCTACCCAACTTGTTTAGTTTCACAGCAACTTCATTGTAGTGTTAATGCAAGCCTAATTGTGACACAAATAAACTTTAAACTCGAAGCTTTAAACTTTTGCTTGAAGAATTGGACATCTAACGTTTTGACTCTCTTGTCACAGTTTGAGGATACAGGGTAGACCATTTAGGACAGAGAGGAGGAGCCATTTCTTCACCCAAAGAGTGGCGAGCCTGTGGAATTCATTACCACAGGAAGTAGTTGGTGCCAAAACATTGAAGGGGCGACTAGATATAGCATTTGGGGCGAATGGGATCAAAGGTTATGGGGAGAAAGCAGGATGAGGCTATTGAGTTGGACGATCAGGCATGATCGTGATGAATGGCGGAGCAGGCTCGAAGGGCCAAATGGCCTCCTCCTGCTCCTATCTTCCATGTTTTCTATGGTTCTTTGGTTCTGTACTATTACATAAAAAAATTGAACTCCTGACATTTTTAATCTGCATCGAAATTTCAGAAGGGCTGAATTAAATTGATGCCTTTTACTGTTAACTTGTCAATATTTGGCGAGGTGGTGGCGCAG
This sequence comes from Mustelus asterias, assembly GCF_964213995.1. Lineage (NCBI taxonomy): Eukaryota > Metazoa > Chordata > Chondrichthyes > Carcharhiniformes > Triakidae > Mustelus > Mustelus asterias. The sequence continues at coordinate 118,698,265 of NC_135808.1, read as the reverse complement.
TGGTATTATCACTGGATTAGTAATCTAAAGACCCAGGACAAGATCTGGGGACCCAGGTTTGAATCCCACCATGGCAGATGGTGAAATTTGTATTCAATTAAAACTATCTGGAATTCAAGTCTAATGATGACCATGAAACCGTCGTCGATTGTCATAAAAACCCACCTGGATCACTAATGCCCTTTAGGGAAGGAAATCTGCCGTCCTTACCCGAGTTGGCTTACATTTGACTCCAGATCCACAGCAATGTGGTTGACTCTTAAATGCCTCCTGAAATGGAGGAAAGTAGGGACAGGCAATAAATGCTGGACCCAGCCAGCGACACTCATCAAATTCATTTTTAAAAATTTTCATAACACCATACCATCCATCACCACTTTATTTTGGTTTTACTTTGACTGCAACAAACCTATAAAACTGTTTTCCAGATGTCCAAGTTGCCAATGACCTGGGATGGAACAACACTTTGGGCTTAACTAATTTGTGCTCTTGAGCCACATAGATTGTGGATTCAAGCTCATCTCAGGATATAATCTCGGCTGTATTGAAGCTTGAATTGTTGGAGGGCTATCATATGGATAAGACATTGACATAAAGATCTTACCCTTCCTTGACAGATGTCAAAAATCCTACAGTTCAATATAAGTAGAACAGGAAGTTGTCTAGCCATCTGGGACATTATTTAACCTTAAACCAGCACTACTCAGCCTTTGTGTAATTCTGATGCAGATATTGCAGAGCAGTTCTCAGCAACTGTTAACATTTTGATAAAAGCAAAATATTGCGGATGCTGGAATCTGAAACAAAAACAGAACATGCTGGAAAATCTCAGCAGGTCTGACAGCATCTGTGGAAAGAGAATAGAGCCAACGTTTCGAGCCTGGGTGACATCAACATTTTATTTATTCATGAGATGTGGGCATCACGAGCAAGGGCAGTATTGATCGCTCATTCTTTGGGAAGGTGATATTGAGGTATTACCTTGTATTGACTAACAAGTACTCACATAGTACTGTGAGGGAGGGAGTTCCAACAATGTTGAAGGAAACATGATGGCTGGAATTCTCTGGCACTTCCTGCCAGCCGGATCCTCTGGTGCCGGTGAAGACAATCCCCTGTGATGGGTTCCTCAATGGCGTGACTGGCAAGCAATGCAAATTGCCTTTGACTTAAGCAGGACTGATATATTTCGATGTCAGTATGGTATGTGACTTGGAGAGGAACTTGCGTTGGGTGTTCCCATGTACCTACTACCCTTTTCTTCTGGGTGGTAGAGGTCAGGGCTTAGGGAGGTATTGTTCAAGAAGCTTCAGTGAATTACTGCAGTGCAATTTGTAGATGGTATATACTACAGTCATGGTGTATCAGTGATGGAGAGAGTGAGCATTTAGGATGGTGGATGGAATCTCAATCAAGTGGGCTGCTTTGTCTGATGGTGTCAAGCTTCTTGAGTAATGCTGTTGAATGTGAATGGGCGATGATCAGCCTCTTGACGATGGTGCTTGTGTGGCACTTGTATGATACAAATGCACCTTGACTCACTATAGAGGCTGAATATTGTCAAGGTCATATCACTGTGGTCACAGCCTGCTTCATTAGCTGAGGAGTTACGATTGGAATGGAACACTGTGATCATTAGTGACATCTCCACTTCTGATCTTATGTTGGAGGGAAGTCATTGTTGATGTAGTGGTGGAAGGTTTTGGGCCTATCAAAGAACAAAGAACGGAGAACAGTACAGCACAGGAACAGGCCCTTTGGCCCTCCAAACCTGCCTAAACTAAAACCGTATGCACTAACGGAGTCCATATCCTTCCATTCCCATCCTATTCATGTATTCGTCTAGATGTCCCTTAAATGCTGCTATCGTACCTGCTCCCACCACCTCCCTGGGCAGTGTATTCCAGACATTCACCACCCTCTGTGTAAAAAACTTGCCTCGCACATCTCCTCTAAACTTTTCCCCTGAGGAACTCAAGCAGTGATGTCCTCCCCCCACACCTCACCACCCCCACAAGAAACATCAGGCAACTTCCCCCACCCCAAGCATTGGGCACTTCCCCCCTATCCCTCCAGACCTAAAGGGAGACCCCCCGCCACCCCTCCAATGCGGCTCCCCAGATGGCCCATCCTGGCACTGACACCTGGCACTACCACCCTGGCACTGTCAGGTTGGCACTGCCAGGGCACAGTATCAGGGGAACATACCATTCTCTCCTCCCACCCGGAGGCTATGCTGATCTTTATGCCCTTGGCAGGTTCCCCTCGAAAGCTTCAAAGTTTGCAGAATCTGTTGTAACCTTCGCTGACTTGACATCACGTCGGCGAGGGGATGGGGGGGGGGGGAGGGGGGAATTCCCTACCCAGGGGAATATATGGTGGAGGGTGGGGAGAATCTGAGAACAAGGTCTCACTAAGTGCTGCCAACTTTGCCCGGGGCAAACACCAGCTGGAAAATCCCCTCTCCACTGTGTACATTTCAAAGTAATTAATTATATATGTTGAGCTTTGGGATGTAAGGGATGTAACAAGTGCTATATAAGTACGTGGCTTTTCATTAGTTCTGAACACCGCTTAATGGAGAATAGTAACCACCTGTAAGAAAATCCCTAAATCCCCCCAAACAGCTAAAAACTCACAAACTGAATTTAAATCAGTTCCCCTCTTTGTAATGATGCGTGATACTATTTCAAAGGAATTAACTTTTTTCCCTCCTATATTCCATGGAAACAAATGACACAATTCAAACCTTAACATGAACGCACATCTAAAATCCAGAATTTGTGTCAATGTTAAAGCGAGATCCAAAAAATTCAAAACAAATGAAATAAATAGAAAAGATGATATGAAATGCCAAAACCCTTGTCGTACTGATTTAAAAAAATGTAAAACTGAAAAGAATTAAAATCATCTTAGGCGTAAATGACGTATTTGCCCTTTGAAATGTACTGCATTATATCCTGTTCGTAAGTTATATAATATATTGCTAACATTAATTTAATTTTGGAACACACAATTTGCCCTTTGCTGTTTTTCTTTAGATAAAGCTAGTCGATAAACTCGATCCGCTCCAGATGGATACTTGATAACTTTTTAAACTTTACTTAAACATTTAAATGGCTATGAATGCTCATACAAATTCACATTGGCTTAGTGTTAGCATACAGGTTCAACAAGCCATTAGGAAGGCAAATAGAATATTGGCATTTATTGCAACGGAGGTTGATATCGCAAGGAAAGGAGGTCCCAAGGTAGAGAAGTCTTGCCACAGTTGTGCAGGGCATTAGTGAGCCCATACTTGGAGTACTGTGTATAGTTTTGATCTCCTAATTTAAGGAAGTGTATACTTGGAAACAGTTCAGAGCAGTAGTGGCATGGTGGTATTGTCACTGGACTAGTATTCTAGAGACTCAGGGTGATGCTCTGGGACCCAGTTCAAATCCCACCACAGCAGATGGTGAAATTTTGATTCAATAAGAATCTGGGATTTGAAAAGTCCAATGACACCATTGTCGATTGATATAACCAAAAAACGCATATGACTCATTAAAGTCTTTTAGGGAAGGAAATCTGCTGTTCTTACCTGGTCTGGCCTACATTCTGCACTCTCTCCTTTCCTTCTCTATGAATGGTATGCTTTGTCTGAAGAGCGTGCAAAAAACAATACTTTTCACTGCATGTTAATACATGTGGCAATAATAAATCAAATCAAATCAAATGCGACTCCAGAGCCACAGCAGTGTGGTTGACTCTTAATTGATCTCAGGGATGGGCAATAAATGCTGGCCCAGCCAGCGATGCCCGCATCCCATGAATGAATAAAAAAATTGGTTTGACGGTGATCAATTAAGAGACAACCTGGGGGTAAATTGCTGATTATGGTCCCACTCCGTCCCTCGGTGGGGCTTGAGAACTATGCATGACCTTGGCTTCAGGCCTTCCCACACTCCAACTAAATTCCGCCCAATGTTCCGGGTCAATGAACATTTGTCAGACCTGGGAACAGTTTTCATGGCAGCTTGGGAATTCAAATTCAATTAACTAAATAAAATAAACCAATGATTTACTAATGCCCTACACGGAAAGAAATCTACCATCCTTGCGTGATCTGGACTATGCGATTTTGCACAACAGCAATGGAGTTGATTGCCCCCATCTTGCGAGCCATTAAGTGGTAAACAAGAAGGCAACTCAGCACCACCTTCTCAAGGGCAATTAGGGATGGGCAACAAATGCTGGACTTGCCAGCGATGCCCACATCCCATGAATTAATAAAACATGTAAATTAGATGCAACTGCATGTCAAAGGGCTTTGCAAACAAATTTCCACTAACTGCACAGTATGCAAATCAGGAAACATCACTAAAATCCTGGTGCTGCTGTTCCATCTGTCCATACAATAAATACAATCCATCCCACAATCCCCAGTCAGAGCAACACCTCCTCCTCCTCTTCCAGCACCATTAGATAACACACCCACGCTTTTTTTTCTTGTTCATCTACATTCGAAGCACAGTTATAGACGATTGATAGAGCTGTAACTGTTTTTATTGCACAAAGGTATTTCATTTCTGTCCGCTGCCTATCATCTCAATGCTCGTCTCTTCTTTACATCTTCCACTGTGGTGTTTGAGATGCCCTTCCGTCAATTCCCGAGATCGAGAGAGGGGGCCTAGCTTTGATTCCGGTACATGATGCTTGGGATAAGCTAGCCCTCAGGATCATTAACTGCAGACTATGTATGGCTACATTTTGTAGGATGGCTTGGCAAAGCTAACGTTTTTCATCTTGGAAAGACATTGAAGCGACTGGTAATTTGAGTGGAAGTTCTGCTTTCTTGAGGGAGAGCTGTTTCTTCCATAATCAAATCCATCCCACCCCCATCACTCCAGGGTCTCTGCTGTGCATGTTACATCCTCGAAGCCCATTTCCATCATGTGACAGCTCCTTTCTAATGATGCCTACTGACTTGGCAAAACTGCTCAAAGCCTGTCATCATGATCTCTCCAAGGATGGATTGAAGATGGTTTTGGACCTGCCAGATCAGGTCAGATCTATCTACAAGCCAACCCGCAGCACTCTAATCAGTCAACTCCATACTTTCCATTATTTGTTGGAAGCTGATGGGTACAACCACTGATGAGCCCAATAACCTCTCTTGTATGGTGTTACGGATTTGAGAGGCAGGATTTTACAGGATCCTTTGTTCTCGTGGTATCAGAGGAATTTACGTCTCGTTATCGCTGAAGACATATCAATGACCCTGTGGATTACAGAGACCAAATTCAAGAGAATTATACAAAGTCTATGTGCCCATCCTGAAACTGTAAAATCCCACCCAAGGTCAATGGACCTTCCCATTGTCCGCCCCTCACCCGCCCCGATTCCCATGGCAGATAGGTCGGTAAAAGTCCGGCTGAGGGGTTAATTTAGGCAGCTCTGATTTCTCCTCTCACCACCCAACAGTAAACAGAAAGGTATTTTAATTTCTGAATTCTCCCTTTATAAGTGTATTTCCCAATCCCTCAATTTTCATTTGATCCCATTTTTATTAATAAGACCACAACAAATGAGATACGGTAAAGTCAGAGGGTTAGTTTATGCACGCACACACTCAAACACGAGAGGAGGATCACAACATAGCCTCCTTTAACACTCATAAAATAAAAGAGGGGGATAAATAAAGAAAGATGGGGCATGGCAAAGGCCACAGTACAAAGAATCTTTGTTTCATGTGAGTCCAGAATCAAAGTCCAATGCTGTGTTCCTTCACAGAGGTCGGCAGGTTGAAGACCTATGCTGGATAATTCACTTTTACAGTAGAGATTTCTTCCTCACACAGATAAATTAATCTTCTAGGTGATGGTATAGAAGTTCAGACATTCCAGTAGATACAGTGCAGCTGGGGACCAGGCATTCACCTGTACTGAACCCTTGTTTTGAGTTGCTGCTTGCTAGGTGGAAGATAGCAGATCAGACTGCTTTGGAGCTCCACTAGCTCTTCCAGCTAGGCGGTCATATCACGTGACTCCCAATTACTCCATTTTTGGCTTTGATAAATGACGTATATTTCTTTGTCTGGTTTCCTGAGTTTGTTAATATTTCAACCATGAAGAATTTGGTAAGATGGTGTAGGATCCTTTGTTCTAGTGGTATCAGAGGAACTTACGCCTCGTTATCACTGAAGACATATCAATGACCCTGTGGACTACAGAGACCAAATTCAAGAGAATTATACAAAGTCCATGTGCAGTTCATAAGCCAGGCCTGACCAATGGAGATTACTCATCTGCTGGAATCAAATCAAACATGCTTATATTCACTTCACAATATACTTTCCTCCCTATCTTTGTGTCAACTGCAAATTTAGCTAGCACACCTTCAGTCCTTTAATCTAGGTCAATGATATAAATTGTAAAAAGTTGGGGACCCAGCACAGACCCCGTGGGACTCCACTTGTCACAAGATGAGGACCAGAAAAAGACCCACTGATTCATACTCTCTGTACTCTGACAGCCAGCCATTCCATCCATGCTAATATGTTACCCCCTTCACCATCAGCTTTTATTTCCTGCAATAACCTTTGATGTGGCACATTATCATGTGTATGTGCGTACACGCGTGCGTATAGGTTGTGTGTATGCCCATGTGGATGCGTGTAGAGGTATGTGTGCATGCACTTGCGTGAGTGTGGAAGTGTGTGTGCATGCACATGTGAATGTGTGCAAGGGTATGTGTGTGTGTGCACATGTGTGTGTTCGTGTGCATGTGTGTGTGCATGTGTGTGTGACATAACAGATCCCATGGCACTATCCAACGAGTGGGTGGGTTGTGCAGTGTGTGTGTGTGTGTGTGTGTGTGTGTTTGTTGTTTCCAATTTACTGCATGTGGGCCAAATTATATTTCTTGTGTTCAGTGGCTAATACAATTGCTCTTTCTTTGACTCAAAAAACCTTGTTTTATTGGCTTCTTATTACTCACAACTTAAATAGTTAAATATATTCTGATGTGGAAAAGGCATATCCTTGTGAAAAAGAAATTTATACCTATGTTGTGACCAATAAAAAAGGTTGAATAGAGGGGAGCCATTTCACCTTTTCTTACCTGGGTACAACACTCTGCCTGGCATCCGGAATACAGAAAGTGGTCAAATGAAATTCCAAACTAAAGCTAGCTCTAAAGAGAAAATGCTGGAAAATCTCAGCAGGTTTGACAGCATTTGTTAGGAGAAAAAAGAGCTGACGTTTTGAGTCCAGATGACCCTTTGTCAAAGCTTTGACAAAGGGTTATCTGGACTTGAAACATCAGCTCTTTTTTCTCCGAACAAATGCTGAGACTTGCTGAGATTTTCCAGCGTTTTCTCTTTTGGTTTCAGATTCCAGCATCCGCAGCAATTTGCTTTTAACTAAAGCTAGATCTAAATGGTTGGCGATTCCTGCTGTTACTGTGCACCCCAGACTTGGCACTGAGGTAATATTAAGCAGGCCTGTCAGTAACTCCCCATACATTAACAATCAGAGGGTTGAGGAAATTTAGATTTGGCTAGTTTCGGAACCTGCACGGATCAGAATTTGGCTATTCAGAAAACAAAAGATAAAAATAAAGGGTAAATAAAATATGTAAAAATATTGCCGATGTGTATTGCTGATTCGATTTTGATTTCATGTGTTGGTTTGGACTGGTGCAATGAATTGCAACAACAACAAAGGCAGAATGCATTTAAATAGCACCTTTAAAGGAGTAAAATACCCTGAGGCTTTTCGCAGGAGTGATTATCAAACAATTCACCTGGTCGATAGTTTAACATGCTCAACATACAAACAACTTTACAGACTTACTAGAGTTATATAATATGGCTGGCACTCAAGGACACAATACCTCTAACAAGGTAAGCAGATTATTCATGCTGGAGGAGTATTGTATTACATTTGACGGGACAACATGCAGCTACTTCTGCACTTTGGGCGAGTGTTGTTTAAATAATAGGATTGCTCAAGGCATGGTTCTTGGAATAACTTAAAATAACTTGAACAAGCGCATCTTGCATTGCTACTGTCACCAATAAGGTAAGTGATGCCAAGATGAAAATCCAGTTTTTCCCTTAGTTTGGGCGGCATGGTAGCACAGTGGTTAGCACTGCTGCTTCACAGCCCCAGGGACCTGGGTTCGATTCCCGGCTTGGGTCACTGTCTGTGTGGAGTTTGCACATTCTCCTTGTGTCTGCGTGGGTTTCCTCCCACAGTCCAAAGATGTGCGGGTTAGGTTGATTGGCCAGGTTAAAAATTGCCCCTTAGAGTCCTGAGATGCATAGGTTAGAGGGATTAGCGGGTAAAATATGTGGGGGTAGGGCCTGGGTGGGATTGTGGTTGGTGCAGACTCGATGGGCCGAATGGCCTCCTTCTGCACTGTAGGGTTTCTATGATTTGAAAGAACTGATTGAGAAGTTTTAAGTTTATTTATTAGTATCACAAGTAGGCTTACATCAACACTGCAATTAAGTTACTGTGAAAATCCCCTGGTCAGGTACACTGAGGGAGAATTTAGTATGGCCAATGCGCCTAACCAGCAGGTCTTTCAGACTATGGGAGGAAACCCATACAGAAACAGAAAGAACGTGTAGACTCCACACAGACAGTGACCCAAGCTGAGAATCGAACCCAGGTCCCTGGCGCTGTGAGGCAGCAGTGCTAACCACTGTGCCACCATGTGCCACACTGTGCCAAGAACAATTGCTGCCAAATTCGAAAACTAGAAGTGGATAAATAGAGTCTCCATGTGATGCAATCTTCATTAAATCACCCGCTTAGAAACTGTATCAAATGGAATGATGCATTGTATATTCCTTTTCTTATTAAATTATTCAGAAAAAAATGCTATCTTCTCCAGTTTCTGTGGAGAAGTGTTATTACTTGAGGAAAATTCAATTGCACCTCTTGGACTGTTAGTAATAATACTGGAATTCAAATGGCAGACTATTGGATGATGTTGAGAAATTGTATTCTTGAGAGTTTAAACCCTCTATTGAGAATTACAGGTGTTTCTTGTCCATTTTTGTCATCTTCCAAAATGTTTTTTATTTTATTACCTCAGAGTTTCTATTTGCAGAATTCTGTTTATTTCTTTCAGTTTTGCTGAAAAAAATGTTTTTTTTTGTCAAAGCTTTTTATCTTGCACTCATCAGGAAACTTCACAAGAATACCATTGAAACAACAAATGCACACTCTAAGAGAAAAGAAAGCTGATTGGTCAGCATTTGGGCTCTGATTGGTAGACTCCATTTGCCAACCAATCAACACCCTTTCCTGATGAGTGCAAGATGAAAAGCTTCAACAAAAAAGCCTCTTTTTTCAGCAATACTCAAGTTCTGTACTCCCAAACAACTAGTTATCTCTTTCACTTGTAAGTGGAAAAATTGGAAAAGAAAGATGAGATTTTAGTTTCTTTTTTAATACATAAGAGGGAGTCCAGAATAAGGGGGCCACAAATATAACACAGTCATTCATAAATCCTATAAGGAATTCAAAAGAATTCTTTATCTACAGCAGTTAGAATGTGGGACCTGCTATGACAAGGAATCATTTAGTTTAAAGTTTATTTGTTAGTGTCACAAGTAGGCTTACACTGCAATGAGGCTACTGTGAAAATCCTCTAGTTGCCACAATTTGGCACCTGTTCGGGTACACTGCGGAGAATTTATCATGGCCAATGCACCTAACCAGCACATCTTTCAGACTGTGGGAGGAAACTGAGCACCCGGAGGAAACCCATGCCGACAGGGGGAGAACCTGCAGGCTCCTCACAGACAGTAACCCAAGCCAGGGATCAAACCCGGGTCCCTGGCACTGTGAGGCAGCAGTGCTAACCACTGTGCCACTGTGCCACCCCATGAAAGGAGGCATGACACCAAGCCATACAGGGTGATATTCAGGTAGATGGCCAAAAGGTTGGTCAAAGAATTTTTAAAGGATTTTAAGAAGATGATTTGAGGAAGAAACTAGGCAATTACAGGGCGTGATGTTAGTGTACCTTTAAGAAAGTTTTTTTTAAATCCTGTTCTCTGCCGTTGTAAGCAGACCTTTTTCAGTTTGGTTTCATTGCTGCCGAGTTATCTACGAGGGGTGCTTTTATTGGTACTTCAATAGCTTAAATGGGGTCTGTTTATTTTAAGTCTGAGTTCTTTTACAATCCTGCATTGTTAGGAGGACGGTCATGGGTTTTTGAACAGTTTTTTTCTCTTTCCTGAGTTTAGGGTTTTGTTTTATGTTTGGCTGCAGTTATAATGGAGTTTTAGAAGGCACAGCAAGCTGAAAAGAAGTCTCTCCCTGGTTTTGGAAATTCTGCTGGCTAGCTGAAAGCAAGGTCTTGCCTTTCTGAAGGGGGGGGGGGAATCTGTTGAATCAGCTGTTGGCGGCTTGCCTAGAGTCCCTGGTGTTTTGGGAAGCTGTTCTGATTTCAAACTGTTCTGAGTCTATCCAGAGAACTGCAGATTTCATCCAAAGGACTCAAGTCCAGTATCACGTGAGCATTAGTCTTTGCTGTGTTAAACCTGTGAAAAGGTTCTTTTGTCGACAGGATTGGTTTGATAGGAACACATTAGATATATTTGTTAAGGATTATACATTTGGTGGTTGTGTTGTTTCTTGTTTATAATTGATAAGAGTTCTTGCTAATTTTCTTACTATACATGTTAACTATATTCTTAAATAAACTTTGTTTGATAAAAGCTCCCTAGTGAGTCATTTGAATCATACCTGAAATGAAATATATCATGCTTATCCTCGTCAAATGCAAAATCTATGATGCAGGTGGGCTCCATAAAACACTTTGGAGTTTCTGACCTGAACCATAACAAGAGTGAAAGGAATAGAAGGGCATGCAGATAGGGTGACACAAAGTTCTTGTGGAGCCATAAGTCTAGCACAGATCAATAGGGCCGAAAGGCCTGCTTCTGTGCCGTAAATTCTACAAAATTCTATGCAGGCTAGAATTCTCCAGCCGTTTATGTCCCACCGAGAATGGAGAATTTGGCGCTCAGCCAAATCTCTGTTCACTGCAGCGGGACCGGAGAATCCCAGCTGATGGTGAGGCCGGAGAATCCGGCTCATAATATCTTGTTCCGCTTTCGTTCCGCTTGTGTGAGTTAAGAACCCGCATCTCCCAAGCTGTGACTAGGTTGTTGTGCTGGCGTTATTGTTCTTTAGGCTAAGAAGCCTAAACTAAAATTAACTAAAAGGGTCATTTCTCCACATTTGGTGACTAGTGAAATAGACTGCCACTTAACGCAGTGAGCAGAGACTCAGTGAAAATAATTAAAAAGAAATTGGGCTGATTACTGGTTCAGCAGGGGATAGAGTGATGTGGATTTGGAAAAGGAAAGTAGAAAAGAAATATGACCAAATTAGGCAAGATAATTACAGTCAGTCATTGGCATATTTCCATTTAAGCTATCAATACAGGAATCATGTTCAAAGATAAATGAACTACAAAGTAATGACTCAAAAGCCAAATCTTTGACCAAGCTTTTGGTCATCTACCTGAATATCTCCTTGTATGGCTTGGTGTCATATCTTCTTTTTACATGCTCCTGTGCTGGGCCATGGGGCACTTTATTAAGTTAAAGATGCTATAGAAATACAAGGCCCAATTCTCCCATCCCAACCCGCAACTTTTCTGGTGGGTCTGGTTGGGAGAATCGCATTGTCGGCCTTTTTCTGGGGTTTGCGCATGTGCCGGGAACGCATGCGTCTCTCCCAGAGCCGGAGGCCAGACCAAGCTGGAAACCGACGGGAAGACAGGTAAGTCATTTGAACCTTTTTAAAATATGTTTTGCATGTGGTTATCGGGAACTTGACGGGCCCGATTGAATCTCCCACTCCGCCAGGAGTATTTCATTCCAGCAGGGTTTAGAGTAGCTCCCCACGTTCGCGGAACGAGCGGGAGACCCCGCCGGAATGAAGGGGGGGGGGCAATCGGGACCCCCTTGGGGGTCGGGTGGTGGGGGGCAGTAATCCCTGGGCATGGGCACCCTGGAAGTGCCAGTCGGTGCCCACTGGCACTGCCCAAGGGGCAAAGTGCCCATGCCCACTGGGCATCGGGCAGTGCCAAGGAGGAGGGGCCTATTGTCAGTGGGGCCTCAGAGCAATCGGTGGGGATGGGGGAATCCCATTGCCACTCTGCGTGGGGATCAGTCTGGGCTGGAGGGAGGCCAGTGATTGGGGCGGGCTGGGGGGGGGTTAGCGGTTGTGGTGATCTGCCAGGGGTGGGGGCCTGCCTCCAGGGGGGGGGTCTGACCCTGGGGTGGTCTGCCGGGGTGAGAGGGTTGTGGGGATCGCCACTGCTGGGGGGGGTGGGCTGGACATCGGGGTGCTCCGGGACGGGGAGGGTCAGGGCTGGCCCGGGAATTGTTGTGGAAGCTGCGATCGGGCTGTGGGAGGGGTGGGGGTGGAGGGGGTGTGTGGTCTGGAGGGGCAGCACTGCGGGAGTCCTGGGCCGGCCAGCGATAGAGCTGGCCAGCAAACGGGGAGACTGACAGATCGAGACCACTGCGCATGCGCAGAGTTCCGGAGCCCTGGCCCCCGGGTTTTTAATGAGATTCCCGATTGTGACCTCTGCAGTGCACAGAGTGCGGAGATTCAGGTCTGAATCTGCACTGAGAAAACAGTCGTGATCTAGAGCAGTTTTCCCACCAATTCAGCACTTTTGGGAGAATCGCCCCCACAAGATGCAGTTGTTGTTGCTTTCCATTAAACTGGCTGAACTTCCATCATTGTCTTACTTCACTTACTCTTTGAACTTTGATTTTAAGAGTGAAGAGCCACTGGGTGTCCCGCCAACTTTAAATTGTGGGAAAATGTTGCAGGTATATAACGCAGGTCAGTAATACTGGGCTGAGAAGAGAGTGGAGACAACTTTAAGACCAAAAATTGTTTGTCCTTATTCCATGTCCACTCTTGTGAGGGTATTGTTTCCAAAAGTGATACACAAATAACCGTCAAGCCGAGTCAATGATTTATGTTGTGCTATTTGAATTCGGAATAGTGTAGATTAGAGAGGCTTTAGATTGGTTCCACTGGTCGGCGCAACATCGAGGGCCGAAGGGCCTGTACTGCGCTGTTATGTTCTATGATCTATGTTCTATGAATTGTACGCTCTGTGAACTTAAGATTTAGATTTTATTTAATTATTGTCACATGTATTAGCATACAGTGAAAAGTATTGTTTATTGTGAACTATACAGACAAAGCATAGCATATATAGGGGAGAAGGAAAGGCGAGGGTGCAGAACATAGTGTTGCAGTCACAGATAGGGTGCAGAGAAAGATCAACTTATGTATGCTAGCACCAAAAGAAAAAATGCTGGAAAATCTCAGCAGGTCTGGCAGCATCTGTAAGGAGAGAAAAGAGCTGACGTTTCGAGTCCAGATGACCCTTTGTCAAAGCTTAATATATGCTAGGTCCATTCAAAAGTCTGACGGCAGCAGGGGGAAACTGTTCTCGAGTCGGTTGGTACGTGGTCTCAGACTTCTGTAACTTTTTCTCGGATGGAAGAGAATGGAAGGGAGTATGTCCGGGGTGCGTGGGTTCCTTGATTATGTGGGCTGCTTTTCCGAGGCAGCAGGAAGTGTAGACGGAGTCAATGGATGGGAGGCTGGTTTGCGTGATGGACTGGGCTACATTCACGATCCTTTGTAGTTTCTTGTGGCGTTGGACAGAGCAGAAGACATGCCAAGCTGTGATACAACCAGAAAGAATGCTTTCTAAGGTGCATCTGTAAAAGTTGGTGTGTAGTGGAAGATGCAATTATCAACATTTCTTGTTCATACAACCAACTATCCCATTGTGTGATGGTTGAGGTACGAGGGACGTGCTGGTTAGGTGAATTGGCCATACTAAATTCTCCTTCAGTGTATCCGAACAGGCACCAGAATGTGACGACTAGGGGATTTTCACAGTAACTTCATTGCAGTGTTAATCTAAGCCTATTTATGACACTAATAAATAAACTTTACAAACTAAACCTATTATTTCCTCCCAGAATCTCCTCACTGGCACAAAACTTGCTTTCAGGTAGGATAAGCAGTTCTCTGAGTTTCCCCATCTCTCAAAGTTATAGAGTGATGCACTGATGAAAGGTTGACTTGCAGTCTGCTCCAGTGATGATATCCGCTCCTTTTCTGATACAGACCATTCCATTTCAAAAGGTGGAATTTAATGCTCACAATGGTGTATCCAGCTACCTGTTGGCAAGTGAGTGGCAGCCCCTCTGCGGTCATTTCCAGGAGCCCGGTTGGGATTAAGTCCCGATTAGGCTGTGGTTTCTGGATCCACTCGGGTCAATTTCCCTCCAGCCTTCTTGGTGTGGAGCATGTATACCATCCCTGAGAACTGCTGGCCAACCAGATGCCATCAATTCTCGGTACTGGCAGCAGCACTGGGAATGGTTGCCAGTTGCTGGTACAATAGGGGAGCCTACTGAAAGGATCATTGATGGAGTGCTGGACCAATGGATCACCAGGGCCGGCCAGGGAGAGCCTGAATTGGGGGCTGGGGGGGTGTAATTGTCAAAAACTGGGTTGGGAGTGGTGGGAGGCGGGTGGGGGGTGTCTTCTGTTTCTTCCAGCAATCCCTCCATTGAGCTCAGGATGCCCAAGAAGGAGGGATTCCCTCCATCAGGCCAAGGTAATACTGCCAGGGTTTTCCTGGCAGGTTTCCCATGTTGCTTGATCCCTGCTTGCTGTTGGTAGAATACATCCAGTCTTTGACCCTTCCGACCCCGGACTTAATCACTGGGAGCCGGAAAGGTCACCCTGCACGTTCCCGCTCCATTATATAGCCTTTCCCCTCCCAGTCTTTCTTCCCCCTCCTCTCCGCCTGCCTCTCCCCTGCGTCTCAGTCCACCCCCCCCCCAGCCCACCTCCCAGCCTGTTTCTCAGCCCACCTCCCACCTCACCTCCCAGCCTGTTTCTCAGCCCACCTCCCCACCTCTCCCCCACTCCCCAGCCCACCTCCCCCCCACCCCCCAGCCCACCTCCCCCCACCCCCCAGCCCACCTCCCCCCCACCCCCCAGCCCACCTTCCCCCCACCCCCCAGCCCACCTCCCCCCACCCCCCGCCCACTTCTCCCCCGCCTCCCAGTTCGCCTCTGGAGAAAGCATTAAATTCCAGTCACCATGTTTGCAGTTCAGTGAGAGTTTTCAGGAATTGTGTCGAAGCAGGAAGCAGATTCTACAATTTGGTGATTTGACCCTGGGCCATCTGGATAGGAGATTCCTGCTCTATTACCTTAGCTACCGGGTCATTCTGTGAAAATCACCGAACAACAAGTGTTTGGAATTGAGTTTGGAGCAGTGTATAGAGCCAGCAGAAGGTGCACAGAGGATAGAGCATGATTGAAAAAGTCAAGTGTTCAACTAATAGCAAGAAATTAAGTTCAAAGAGAAATTTAAATTCCAACTTCTTGGTACTCCACAGAGATGAACATTCATTTCATACCAACCAACTGGATGTAAGCTGCGCAGTGGGTTAAAGAAAATATGAATGTGTAAAGAAGAACTGAAAGATCAGTTAGCTGAAGTGTTGGAGTCGATGATCTGTCAGGATTCTTTACTGTAGCTGTACACAGTGACAGCCATGTGTTCATACAGGCTGTCACAGAAATCTCGGAACAAACTGGAACATCCCAAAGGATTAAAATTAATCTTCCATTTACAAATAGCATTGGAATGACAGGACAAGAAGGTTTTCATCTGGTTCATATCTGGTGACAACTAAAATGCTTGTTGCAAACAGTGACATAAACACACTCAAGTCATGTAGAACAAAAGAAACCAGTCTCAGTTCAGCAATTAGCCTAGTCAGGCAAACCCGGTGCCTTTCACACCCATCAATAGAAATAGCTGTGGGCAGCACAGCCTCAATAACTTGAATGTCAACTACATCTTTCATCCCACCCTGCCAACTGTATAACATCTATGTTTCCGCATAAGTAGGTGTAACTTGTTCCCTTGTAACAAATCTCAGAGCTAATGGTAAATAACTGTCAGGCAGGCACTAAATCACCCGTCTGTCTGCTAACTATTAGTTAAGGTTTAATTGTTTTGCCAATGTTCCCGTCTGTCATGTTGTAAAATTACTGGTGCTTTCCAGCCACATCTGCCCTTGTTAGAATGAGTGATTTCACAGTTTTGGAGCGAAATGAAAGTCGAGAACTAAAGAGTGAAGCACAAATTTCAAGTCATTTACTACTTTCCGACCAGACGTGACTTCAATCATCTTTTTCCCTCCTGCAGCTCCACTTGCGTTGGTCCAGTGGAAGTTTAATAAGCGAGTTCTCGCTTTCATTCTGTCATTGCTACCTGTCAGAGTGTTCAAGGTGTCGGGGGTCAGGTGTCTGTGCATCCGAAACGCTCCCACAGCAATCAATCAGTAATGACTTTGATAATGTGTGTTCCTACATTCCTTGATCAGTACTAACACACCACACCCTCAGGGTGGAAATAACCAGTGAGTCATCAATTACCAGCGGGCTGGCTATTCCTGCATTCACAAAATTAGTCTGAAATATAAAGTTAAAGTTTATTTATTATTTATTAGTCACAAGTAGGCTTACAATATTTTGATTTGATTTGATTTATTATTGTCACATGTATTAGCATAGTGAAAAGTATTGTTTCTGGCGTGCTATACAGAGAAAGCATACCGTTCATAGAGAAGGAAACAAGAGAGTGCAGAATGTAGTGTTACAGTCATAGCTAGGGTGTAGAGAAAGATTAACTTAATGCAAGGTAGGTCCATTTAAAGGTCTAATGGCAGCAGGGAAGTCAGTTGGTACATGACCTCAGACTTTTGTATCTTTTTCCCAACGGTAGAAGGTGGAAGAGAGAATGTCAGGGGTCCTTAATTATGCTGGCTGCTTTGCCAAGGCAGCAGGAAGTGTCAACAGAGTCAATGGATGGGAGGCTGGAATGAAGTTACTGTGAAAATCCCCTAGTCGCCGCACTCCGACACTTGTTCAGGTACCATGGCCTATGCACCTAACCAGCACGTCTTTCACACTGTGGGAGGAAGCCAGAGCACCCGGAGGAAACGCACGCATACACGGGGAGAATGTGCAGACTCCACACAGACAGTGACCAAAGCCAGGAATCGAACCTGGGTCCCTGGCGCTGTGAGGCAAAAGTGCTAACCATGTGCCACCGTGCCGCCCCACCTCGCCCCTGCCAAGCAAGTGTCATGCTTACGCAAGTTTTTTTTGAACATTAGTGAACATATGAAAATAGTTATCTTCAAGATGAATGTCACCAGCTGCAGATTTATGAAGAATGAATTACCGCCTCTTACTGACTATTGACCTCTGCACTTTTTCGACATAATTGATCATTAAAAGAATCACAAAAAATATTTTGGACTATTTTAGATACGACCTGCATTACACCAACATATTTCTTTATTTGAATGTCTGGAAAACATGCACTACCCTCCTTCTCAGCTACATTTCCATTTCTCCAGCCCCCAAACTGTTTTCCTCAACTTTGATTTCCTATTTAACATGCTGTTACCATTGTTCTTTGCTCCCTGTTGTGATCTGAAATAGGCTAAGAGAATGGGCCAAAATTTAGCAGATGGTGTTTAATAGGGATAAGTGTAAGGTTATCCATTTTGGCCGAAAAAATAGAAAGGCAAATTATTATCTAAATGGAAATCAGATTCAAAATGTGTCTGGGCAGAGGGACCTGGATGTCTATGTTCATGAATCACAGAAAGTCGGTATGCAATGTGCAATAAAAAAGGCAAATGGGATGTTAACACTTATTGCAAAAGGACTGGAGTCTAAAAGTAGAGAAATGTTGTTGTAATTGTATAAGATGTTGGTGAGACCACATCTGGAGTATTGTGTCCAGCTTTGGTCTCCTTATTTGAGGAAGGATGTGATGGCATTGGAGGCAGTTCAGAGGAGGTTCACCAGATTGATTCCGGGGATAAAAGGGAAGACGTATGAGGAGAGATTTAACAGTTTAGGCTTATACTCACTGGAGTTTAGAAGGATGAGAGGGGATCTGATCGAGGTTTATGAAATACTAAAAGGGATTGATAAAGTAAATGTGGACCAAATGTTTACCCTTGTGGGGCAATCTAGAACAAGAGGTCCCTCCTCGCTGATGCTATAGTTAAGAAAGCCCTCCAATGCCTTTACTTTCTCAGGACGCTAAGGAAATTCAGTATGTCTGCTACAACTCTCACCAATTTTTACAGATGCAGCATAGAAAGCATCCTTTCTGGATGTATCACAACTGGGTATGGCTCCTGCTCTGACCAAGACTGCAAGAAACTACAAAGTGTTGTGAACATAGTTCAGTCCATCATGCAAACCAGCCTCCCATCCATTGACTCTGTCTACACTTCCCTCTGCCTCAGAAAAGCAGCCAGCATAATCAAGGACCCCACATACCCGAAACATGCTCTCTTCCACCTTTTTCCGTTGGGAAAAAGATACAAAAGTCTGACATCATGTACCAACCGACTCAAGGACAGCTTGTTCTCTGCTGCCATCAGACTTTTAAATGGACCTACCATATATTAAGTTCATCTTTCTCTACATCCTAGCCATGACTGTAACTCTACATTCTGCACCCTCTCCTTTCCTTCTCCCCTATGTACTCAAGAACGATATGTTTTTTCTGCACAGCGCACAAGAAACAATACTTTTCACTGTATCCCAATACATGTGACAATAATAAATCTAATCAGGTATAGGTTGAGGGGTGGCAGATGAGGAGGAACTACTTCTCGTAGAGGGTGGTGAATTTGTTAAACTTGCTGCCCCATAGCACGGTGGAGTCTGAATCATTGAATGGTTTCAAGAAGGAGATAGATATATTTCTGATTTTAAAAATGGGTTAAAGGAATATGGAGAACAGGTGGGGAGATGGATTTGAGACCAGAGAGAGATCAGCGATGATCTGATTGAATGGTGGAGCAGGTTTGAAGGGCTGAAGTGCCTACATCTGCTCCTAATTCCTATGTTCCTAGTGTTGTCTCTCTGTTCATGTTGAATTGCTGGTTGATTACAGTTATCAATCGTTATTTACTTCCTTACCTATAACTTTGCAGCATTCCACTCATCTCTCCTTTCATTCATAGAATCCTGTAAGATCCCTATAGTGTGAAAAGAGGCCATTCAGCCCATCGAGTCTCCACCAACTCTCTGAAAGAGCATCTTACCCAGACCCACACCCCATGAGGCAGCAGTGTAACCATTGTGCCACCATTCTGCCCAATTCAGTGGTTCTCTTTCCAACATTTGGCTGCTCTATTTGGTTGAACGGGTCCTTCTGTGTTGTATCATTCCATGATTCTATGATCTCATAATCTTCATTGTGAGTGAGTGGTTGCCAGTTGGCGATCTGTGTAAACCAAACCCAGAACATTCTTTCCCCCCGCCTTGCACCCCTGTCCCCCCACTCCCCAAGCCCTGTTTCATTGCACAGTGCCAGCAGGTGCTTACATAAGATGGTCTCCTTTCCTAAACTTCCTCTTCTTTCAATAGCCGTCAAACTACTGAACACGCATTCAGGGACGTGAAGTATTTATGGGAACGACGCACACAAACAAGGCAGCATTTTCTTGGCAGGCCAAGGCAAAAATGGATAATAGAAAATGCATAAAGCAATTTCCATCTGCACATATTGGTACATGGATTTTAAATTGTGATGCCTGAAAGCCAGTGATGGACACCGAGGGGATCAGGTGCTAATAAGTGTTTTTATTTATTCAAGGCTTCTATATTTTTCTAATCTGCACCCCATATGCTGATTCTGCCCCCTCTCCCCTGTACATACTATAGTGCGATAGTTATGGTTCAGCTGACACCTGAGATTGATTAAGATGCCAGAGTTGGCGCCTCTGGTGCCACATCAATGCCGTGCCATCCCAGCCCTTTTCAATTCACCACTTACTGCACACGCATTATATTTGGTTATGGCGGGCATGCTCTTTTTCAGACGTAGCGCCTTTAAGTGCGTGACAGGCAACATTCTTTGATTTTCCCCTGAAAGTAAGCAGTGACATAGCTCTTGAAGGGTTACAATTCAGAAGAAAAAGATTAAGTTATTCGATGTTGCTAAACAAAGTATAATTATTTTAGGCTAGTCACAGGACATGACAAATGATGTGCACACAGAACCAGTTTTGATTATCCAGATGCATAGAAAACAGACAGAGATTAATATCAATTTGCCATTATACACTGTCATTTGTTATACTGAAGGAGGCAGAGATGCAGCTATCCATCTGGGTCTTTCTGCGAGTATGGAGCCTATCTATATTTAGATGTGTGTATCTCTCCCCGCAGCAATTAAAAATCAGTTACATTTGACACATTTTAATCTTGTGTTGGACCCATTTCACTACCATTTCCACTTCAGCAGAATATGTGAGTCACTCACCATTGGTGGTACCTGCTTATTGGATGTGCTGAGTGGTAGTTTGCGTGGCAGAATGCCAATCTGGATGCCGTCCATTTCTGCTAATAGACATGTTTACTTTAATTTCCATCACTTCAGTTTGGCTTTGTGTATTTCAATGAAGAAAGAGGTTGTTTCCAGTTAACTTGCGATAACTAATATAGTTCAATACTTTCATCAATTTCTATACTTTTTTTTTAGCTTTATGAAGAGAATGTCAGTACTTATCAGAAAACGCCTCTGCCAAGTGTTGCAAACCCATATGTTGCAGTTTCTTGCCAAAAACCAGTATCGGGATCTATTTCAAATTTTTCAATGCCATATGATTTCGTATCTTCTTCCTTCCTTGGGAGCAATCTGAGTAAAGTGATATCCCAACGCCTTGGTGTTAATATACTTTGCACGCTTGCAATAATATTTTGATGTGTTTATTTACCAGACTTTGTATTAATCTGTACTTTGTTTTCTGTACTTTTCACCTGCACCAATATCACCCATCACATCTTACTCAGACCAGTTTTTATGGTAATGATGGGGTGGAATGGTACTAATTACCCTTTGAATGAAATTATCCTCCCAAAATGAAATAAAGATCAGTGGCTTTATTCAAACTTAGGTTTGACTGGTTCAGATGATCGAGCATGTAAGCATACACAAACCACAGGCACTCACCCAGATCTCATTGTTGGACATTCCACTTCATTATTGGTTGGGACTAGTCAGAGACCTCACTGCACAAATTGCCCGTAATGACAGTGTTTCAAGCACCTCAGCGGCATTGTGGGATAGAAACATAGAAACTGGAAGCAGGAGTAGGCCATTCGGCCCTTTGAGCCTATTTCACCATTCATTTTGATCATGGCCGATCATCAAATTCAATATCCTGATCCCCCCTCCCACCCATACCCCTTGATCCCTTTAGTGCCTAGAGCTATATCTAATTTCTTCTTGAAATCAGAGAATGTTTTGGCCTCAGCTACATTCTGTGATAGTGAATTCCACACATTCACCACCCTCTGGGTGAAGAAATTTCTCCTCACCTCATTTCTAAAAGGTTTATCCCTTATATAACTATGACCCCCCTTTTCTGGACTCCCACCATTGGGAACATTCTTTCTGAATCAACCCTGTCGAACCCTGTTGGAATTTTATATGTTTCTATGAGATCCCCTCTCACTCTTCTAAACTCACAGTGGTTAGCACTGCTTCCACACTGCACCAGGGACCCAGATTCAATTCCAGCCTCGGGTGACTGTGTGGAGTTTGCACGTTCTCCGTGGGTTTCCTCCAGGTGTTCTGGTTTACTACCACAGCCCAAAGATGTTGGGTTCGTGGTGGGAGATACAGGAAGGATATCAGAGGTAGGTTCTTTACGCAGAGAGTGGTTGGGGTGTGGAATGGACTGCCTGCAGTGATAGTGGAGTCAGACACTTTAGGAACATTTAAGCGGTTATTGGATAGGCACATGGAGCACACCAGGATGATAGGGAGTGGGATAGCTTGATCTTGGTTTCAGATAAAGCTCGGCACAACATCGTGGGCTGAAGGGCCTATTCTGTGCTGTACTGTTCTATGTTCTATGTTCTATGTGCTGGTTAGGTGGGTTAGCCATGTTAAATTGCCGCCTAGTGACAGGGGGATTGGCAGGGTAAATATGTCGGGTTATGAGGTTAGGGCCTGGATAGGATCGTTGTTGTGCAGGCTCAAAGAACAAAGAACAATACAGCACAGGAACAGGCCCTTCGGCCCTCCAAGCCCGCGCCACTCCCTGGTCCAAACTAGACCATTCTTTTGTATCCCTCCATTCCCACTCCGTTCATATGGCTGTCTAGAGAAGTCTTAAACGTTCCCAGTGTGTCCGCCTCCACCACCTTGCCTGGCAGCGCATTCCAGGCCCCCACCACCCTCTGTGTAAAATATGTCCTTCTGATATCTGTGTTAAACCTCCCCCCCTTCACCTTGAACCTATGACCCCTCGTGAACGTCACCACCGACCTGGGGAAAAGCTTCCCACCGTTCAGCGGTGGGCTCGATGGGCTGAATAGCCTCCTTCTGCACTGTAGGGATTGTATTTTATGATTTTATGAAGACAGAAGAATTAAAAGCTTCTGACGTGAATTACAGGAAGATCAATTACAGGAGCATCCTCTCCCAACTTTCTCCCCTCTTTGGTAGGAAAGTAATGAACCTAGCTTGGCTGGACACTTAGCACACTGCAGCACACTGAATTAGAACAGCCCCAATCTCTGGTACCACCATTGACAGAAATATGAAAGATTCAAAGTCACTCCAGGATAGCAAATAAGATAAAGTTCATGCTGCACAATTAGGTTTAGTACCTGCACTCAAGGGGAAACATGAGACATATTCTGGTTATCTACAGCTAGTGCGTGAAGGCTGAGGTGGAAAATCAGTCTCTTCACATTTCTTGCACCAGTTATTTGTTATCATGGAAGTTGAGAGGGGAAAATTTGACTCATTATTGTTGTTGCGCACAGCCATTTGTTACAGTGAAGAGTGACTGTGCTGCAGCTAGCTTAGCTTCTACCATAATTATTCAGCCACAGTCAATGTCAGGAGAACAGAACCTTGTCAACCCTCGATGACTTAGTAAGACAACATAAAATTCCCATTAATAAGCCTCAGTGTTGGGGGAATTGTCAATCTATGGGGTGATGATATATAATTACAACTCTTCCAGGAGTTGTTTGGTTAGTTACAAGAACAGAGGGTGCTGGAGAAACTCAGCAGGTCTGGCAGCACCTGTAAGGAGAGAAAGCAGAGTTAATGTTTCGAATCATTTCGCTCAGGACTGAAAGGGAGGAGAGGGGGCGGATTTGTTAGAGCTGTGAGAGAGTGCAACAAGAAGTAGCAACTTTAAGAACAAAAGACAGAAAGACAAATGGCCTGGTGTGGGGGAAATTGGGGGGGGCGGGGGAAGAGAGGCTTGTACTGAGGCAATACATGTATGGGATATTTTAAAGAAGGGTTTAAGTTGGAGGGGAAAGGTCACAATCTAAAGCTGCTGACCTCAACGTTGAGTCCTGAGGGCTGTAATGTAACCAAGCGGAAGGTGAGATGTTGCTCCTTCAACTTGTGTTGGGCTTCACTGGGGCATTGCAGCAGGCCGAGGGTGGGCATGAGAGCAAGGTGCTGAGTTAAAATGGCAAGGAACAGGAAGGTTGGGGGTCATGCTTGCAGAATGAGTGAAAGTACTCTGCAAAGCGGTCACCCAGTCTGCGTTTGGTCTCCCCAGTGTAGAGGAGACCGCATTGGGAATGGCAAATACAATAAACCAAATTGCAGGAAGTACAAGTGAAACGCTGCTTAACCTGAAAGAAGTGTTTGGGCCGTGAATGGTGAGGAGGGAAGAGGTAAAGGGGCAGGCGTTGCGCCTTCTGTGTCGGCAAGGAAAGATGCCGTGGGAAGGGGTTTAGGAGTTGGGCGTGATAGAGGAGTGGAGCAGGGGGTCACAGAGGGAGTGGTCCCTGTCGAATGCTGACAGGGGAGGTGAGGGGAAGACGTGTTTCGTGGTAGCATCGTGCTGAAGTTGGCGGAAATGGCGAAGGATGTTCCTTTGAATGCAGAGGCTCATGGGGTGGAAAGTGAGGACGGGGGGTCCCTATCGTGATTCTGGGAGTGAGGGGAGGGAGTGAGGGAAATGGGTCAAACCCTGTTGAGTGCCCTGACAACCACAGTTAGGGAGAAACTTTTGTTGAGGAAAAAAGCAGACGTGTCAGAAGCACCATTTTGAAGATGACATTATCGGAACAAATGGGTGGAGGCAGAGAAACTGGGAGAATGGGATGGAGTCCTTCCAGGGAGCGGGATGTAGTTGAGGTAACTGTGAGAATCGGTAGGTTTGTAATGAATATTAGGGGGTCACTCTATCACTAGAAATAGAGACAGTAAGAAATCTCACCACACCAGGTTAAAGTCCAACAAGTTTATTTGGTAGCACGAGTGTTCGGAATGCTGCCCCTTCATCAGGTGAGTGGACTCAATGCTACCAAATAAACCTGTTGGACTTTAACCTGGTGTTGTGAGACTTCTCACTATGCCCACCTCAGTCCAACGCTGGCATCTCCACACCATGGAAATGGAGACAGAGCGGTCAAGGAAGGGAAGGGGAGGGAAGTGCCAGAGATGGACCATGTGAAGGTGAGAGAAGGGTAGAAATTGGAAGCAAGATTGATACATTTTTCCAAGTCCGGATGAGAGCATTAAGCGGCACTGATATAGCCATCAATGTAACGGAAAGAGTTGTGGGAGGGGACCTGAGTAGGACTGGAAAGAGGAATGTTCCACATACCCCATAGAGACAGGCCTAACTGGGACCCATGCGGGTACCCATAGCCACATCTTTTAATTTACAGAAAGTGAAACAAGTTAAAGGAGAAATTATTTAGTGAGAGAGCAAGTTCAGCCAGATGGAGGAGAGTGGTTGTGGATGGGGATAATCCTTAACTGAGGTATAATTGCAATTGTGTACTTTGATTGGAAGTATTTAGCCTAAGTTATGCTTGTCTGAGATTCCATTACAGATTTAGACCTCATATAATTGATATATATGTCTGTCTAATATTCTCGGAAAAAAGTTTGGTTCATATTAGAATACCATCCCAGATATCCCGAGGCTGAATTGCTGTTTGACCCCAGGCTATCAGTTAAGTAGGGCAACTACCAAATGAATTGAGTTGATGACAAATAAAGTGGAGGCTGACAGCAGTGAATCCATTTTGTCATTTTAAAAATATATTATATGGTGACAACTTGAACTATTCAAAGGTTGAGTTTTTAAAATAGTTGCTTGGTGGTACCGAACTTGAGTATTGCTGAAAGAGACACATGCTGTCGAAGCTTTTCATTTTGCACTCATCAGGACAGATGCAAGAAGCCACCTTTCAAAGGGAACAACAATTTATACTGCATGAGAAAGTGGATGCTGATTGGTTGGCAAGTCAGCTCTTTTGGTCGCGATGTTGTCTGAGGCAGAGAAAGGAAACATTAATAAGCACAACGGATACTCAGGCTTGGACATTCTTTAAGTTTATTTATTAGTGTCACAAGCAGGTTTGCATGAACACTGCAATGAAGTTACTGTGAAAATCCCGTAGTCGCCACACTCTGGTGCCTGTTCGAGTACACTGAAGGAGAATTTAGCATGGCCCATGCACCTAACCAGCTCATCTTTCAGACTGTGGGAGGAAACTGGAGCACCCGGAGGAAACCTGTGCAGACACAGGGAGAAAGTACAAACTCCACACAGACAATGACCCAAGCTGGGAATTGAACCCGGGTCCCTGGCGCTGTGAAGCAGTAGTGCTAACCACTGTACCACTGTGCTGCCCTGTGATCTAATTGCTGTCATGCCTTTACACCTAGGACACGTGAACAACCACAGAATGAACCTGTGACTTAAAGCCCAATGGTGCATTGTTCCACTCCAGTGTCTGAGAGGAGCCAACTGCCTGGCTGAAAAAAACCTTTCGGATAATCCACAGAGTTCTGACATCATTCACCTTAAAAAAACATTGAAAAAAAGGTGAGTTCAGCCAGACCCCAGGTGTGAAATCGAGGAACCTCGTGAGAATTAATGGGTGTGTGAAATGCTGTGTTAACAAACAACCTCAAGAGGTTCAGTGAAACAGATACTATCTGGCTAACCACAAAGCCTTGGAAAAGTTAATGGGGCATGGAATCAAATATAAACTTACAACTGCAATAGAATCAATGCAGACAGACTGCCTCAGTGAAACCACAGAGCCCATTCAAAGTTTCTCCATGAGATGAGCTTCAGAATGTTTCTGTCCTGTGAAAAGGTGTTAGGATAGATTGGGCGCCAAATTCTCTGACCTTGTTGCAGAATGAGCCTGGCGTGAACAGCATATTTCCAGCATTTTCTGTTTTTGCTTCTGATTTCCAGCATCCGCAGGATTCTGCTTTCGATATTAAGGTGCAATTGGGCCACAACTTGGATGAAGTGAAAGCCAACTTTGCTTTATTCCAATGCTGGTGCTCAATGGGAATGGAACCCGAATCAGGATCTCACTCAATACTGGAGTGAAATGGAATCAACATTATAGGAGGGCATTTCATTTTGCTTTGTTTTTGCGTTTCCAATTGAAACTAGACAACACTAAGAGTGTGATCTTACCTGTCATTTACGCCACGCTCCCGCTGCAGCAAAGTCGGAGAATTTGGCGGCAAGATAGGAAAATCCCACTGGCGTGGATGGTGGTAAGATTCCGGCCCAAGATTGGCATCAATTTAAAGCCAAAACACACAGACAACACTGTTGTCCTATTAATGCGCCCTTAGTTGATTCCTACCATTTTAATTCTGTTAAAGAGGTGAGTGCTTAGTACTCTATTTAAAATAACCGTCCTCCAGAGAAAGATATTTTTACTTCAACTTAATCAAAACCTTTCACCATTAATGCTATCACATTACATTAAAAGGTAATGAAGAAACAGACTATAGAATGAAATGATTTATGTGCGGGTGACGAGACCTTGAATAACTTATACATCTTTCATTGTCAAACTAATTTCTTTATTAGTTTTGGTTATTTGGTTCCCAGATTTTCAACTTGCTCCGAGTTCATCTTAAAACTATAAATCATATAAGAAATCAATCTACATATAACTTGTACAGATTGATCTGACAGTGATCTGAAATATGGAGGAACAGACAGCAGATGAAAAGATGAGTTAAATTTCTCCATCTTGTGCCGAGAGGGAAGGTGCTTGTGATTCGGAAAGCAAGAGATTGTTGTGCTGAAGTGTAGGTGTGTTAAAACAAGATTTGTGCCAAGGAGCTTCAGACCTGTGCAATGATTCTTCACTAATTGTTCAATTCAAAGTTTGTGGACAAGGGTAGTTTGTATGTGACTGGAGGAGAGTACATCCATTCATCCGAGATTCGACTGCAACATATCTCAGCATGAGAAATTGCCTTATTATCACTGACTGTTACGTTATGTTGTGTTGGTAGGGGATAGAAAGGTAATAATGTAATGACCAATTACTGTCTGTAATGTCACACATGATATTTTTAGCTACAGGTAAGCCATAGATAATGAGAAGGGTGTCACACTGCAAAGTCCAGTAAGTTGTTTCTGTGATGGCTGTTAAATGCCAGAGATGTAAAGATACGGGGAAGCGTTCATGCAGGCCTCCCACGTATAGTAGATTTGAAGGGTTGTGTGTCTTGCTGTCCAGGGAATTTTGGTGACCATTTGAATCCTACAACTGACATCTCTACTATCCTGTTCTTTTTTTTTTACATTGGCACAGTGGTTAGCACTGCTGCCTCACAGCACCAGGGTTCGATTTCCGGCTTGGGTCACTGTCTGTGCGGAGTCTGCACGTTCTCCCCGTGTCTGTGCGGGTTTCCTCCGGGTGCTCCGGTTTCCTCCCACAGTCCGAAAGACGTGCTGGTTAGATGCATTGGCCATGCTAAATTCTTCCTCAGTGTACCCAAACAGGCGCCGGAGTGTTGTGACTAGGAGATTTTCACAGTAACCTCATTGCAGTGTTAATGTTGTGATACTAATAAATAAACTTTTCTTCAGGTGACACAGACTGTAAAATGCAGAGGCTCAAATTATGAGTCTGGATGCTCCGTATTAAATTGGGATAAAATGCGTTGGCACAATTCCGAGGGAGAATTGCTCTGTTGGGGATTACCTTCTATACAGCAGACATCAAACTCTGAGTTTTGTCCATCTTTTGAAGTGATAATAAAGGCCTTTTTCGTCCTTCGGGATGAAGGTTCTTCATCTGGGGTGTTTGGAAGAATTCCGCCTGAGGTCAATGGGCCTTTACGTGGTCAAAAGGTCTGGGGGGGACTCTGGGTGAAGGGGGAGGAGAAAAGGTGTTAGGCTCTACCTCAAATGTTAAGAAAACCTCGCCGAATGTGGGCACTGGAGCTTCACGTCCTTTTCTGGCCATCTCCTCATTCAGCATGGTGGGTAAGTTGCTGTCTGGGCACCTTTTAGAATCCTATAGTGCAGAATGAGGCCATTCGGCCCATTGAGTCTGCATCCCCGACCACAATCCCACCCAGACCCTATCCCCATTACCCCGTGCATTTACCCTAGCGAATTCGCCTGACACTAAGGGGCAAGTTGGCAAGGCCAATCCACCTAACCCGCACATCTTTAGACTGTGTGAGGAAACCGAGCACCCGGAGGAAACCCAAGCAGACATGGGGAGAACGTGCAAACTCTGCACAGACAGTGATTCAAGCCGGAGATTGAACCTGGGTCCCTGGCACTGTGAGGCAGCAGTCTTAACCACTGTGCCACTGTGCCGCCCAGAATATCACGTTCCAATATGACATACCACTCAGCCCACTCTGACATGAAAAGCATCAGGAAGCCCACAACTACATAATTAATGAGTCAGGGGTCGTGTGACACTGCCCAAATTCCCAGTGGCCTCAGCGATGGGACGCAGAAGGGGAAATCCTCATTCACACTGTAGCACTCACTCACCTACACTGGAGTGAGTGGTCTCTGGAGTGGGACTTCTAACTGTAAAACAACAGTTTTATCACCGAGACATGCCTGACATCAGTTCATTCACCTTAAGGTGGGTTTTTGCTGATGTATACTAGTTTCAGCATTTCCAACTGAAATAACAGTCACCACAGTTAACAAGAAATGATGATGCAAAGGATTGGGGGGCAATACTGTACAGCAGCATGAGTTGATATTAAATAAAGACAAACATTTATATGTATGCCTAATTTCACTGCACTATATTCTAGGCGACAAGATAAATGCTACCGTTTTACTGAGGCATTATGAAAGGGATTCCACAATATCATAGAATCATAGAACAGAAGAAGGCCATTTAACCCATCAAGCCTATACTAACAACAATCCCACCTCGGTCCTGTTCTCGTAACCCAACATATTTTCCCTCCTAATCCCCCTGACACTAAGGGGAAATTCAGCATGGCCAATCAACCTAACCCACACGTCTTTGGACTGTGGGAGGAAACCGGAGCACCCGGAGGAAACCCACGCACAGAAATTAATATTAATGGAAGTTGATTGGTTCTGTCACGAAACTGATGATTCACAATTCAAGTGATGGGTCTGGGATCTGATTGAGCCTGGTAATATGGTTTATGAATCTGATTGACAATTGGTTTTGGCACCTAATTGATTAAAAGGAGAGTTTGCTGAGATCATGGTTATTAAAATCTAATTGGTTGAAATTCTGGGGTATAGTTGTTGTGTGGGGTGGTGGTGATTGGTCAATTCTTTGGCTCTGTGATCTGATTTGTCAATTTCCTTACTATAACCCATCTCTTTAACCAATCTTGTTGTCACCCCACCTAATATCTCATCCTTTGTCTGGGTGTCCATTCTTGTCTAATTGAGCATCGGGGGAGATGATGGCCGAGTGGTATTATCGCTAGACTATTAATCCAGAGACTTAATTAGTGTTCTGGTGACTTGGGTTCGAATCCTGCCACGGCAGATAGTGGAATTTGAATTCAATAAAAAATATCTGAAATTAAAAGTTGAATGATTACCATGAAACCATTGTCGATTGTTGTAAAAACCCATCTGGTTCACTAATGTCCTTTATGGAAGGAAATCTGCTATTCTTACCTGGTCTGGTCTACATGTGACACTACAACCACAGCAATATGGTTGACTCTCAACTGGCCTCTGAAAAGGCCAAGTGAGATACTCAGTTCAAGGGCAACTAGGGATGGGCAATAAATGTCCCGCGAATGAATTTTAAAAAAGCACCTTGAGGTTTTTTTCTATGCTAAGTTGCTTAATAAATACAAATTGCTGTTGTTGTTGACATTTGAGCAGTAGATTCACTTATGTCATAAGAGCATAGATTTAGTATAAACAGTGCACTAACAGATCGTAAAGGAAGTTCTTGCAGTCAGATTACCAAACCATTGATTTCAAGCATTCATGTCTTCAGTGTTTTCTCATTTTTACTTTTCAAGATCTCTATGCCTCTCAGTTCAAACTAGTTCAACTTCAGCATGTTGTACATCAGTGGTCAGGCTGGGACAACTCCAAGAAATATCAAAGTGTTCAGAGACACAATGTAAATGGATCAGTTTTTTAAAAAGTTTATTTATTAGTGTCTATGCTATAAGGCATTGGTGAGACCACACTGGGAGTATTGCATTCAGTTTTGGTCACCTTCTTTGAGGGAGGTTGTGCCTTACAAATTTGGTGGAGTTTTTTGAGGAAGTGACAAAAACGGTTGACGAAGGAAGGGCCGTGGATGTCGTCTATATGGATTTCAGTAAGGCATTTGACAAAGTCCCTCATGGCAGGTTGGTTAAGAAGGTTAAGGCTCATGGGATACAAGGAGTCGTGGCTAGATGGGTAGAAAACTGGCTTGGCCACAGGAGACAGAGGGTAGCAGTCGAAGGGTCTTTTTCCGGCTGGAGGTCTGTGACGAGTGGTGTTCCGCAGGGCTCTGTACTGGGACCTCTGCTATTTGTGATATATATAAATGATTTGGAAGAAGGTGTAACTGGTGTTATCAGCAAGTTTGCGGATGACACGAAGATGGCTGACTTGCGGATAGCGATGAACATTGTCGGACAATACAGCAGGATATAGATAGGCTGGAAAATTGGGCAGAGAAATGGCAGATGGAATTTAATCCAGATAAATGTGAAGTGATGCATTTTGGAAGAACTAATGTAGGGGGGAGTTATACAATAAATGGCAGAGCCATCAGAAGTATAGAAACACAGAGGGACCTAGGTGTGCAAGTCCACAAATCCTTGAAGGTGGCAGCACAGGTGGAGAAGGCATATGGTATGCTTGCCTTTATAGGACGGGGTATAGAGTATAAAAGCTGGAGTCTGATGATGCAGCTGTATAGAACGCTAGTTCGGCCACATTTGGAGTACTGCGTCCAGTTCTGGTCGCTGCACTACCAGAAGGACGTGGAGGCTTTAGAGAGAGTGCAGAGAAGGTTTACCAGGATGTTGTCTTAGCTATGAGGAGAGATTGGGTAAACTGGGCTTGTTCTCCCTGGAAAGACGGAGAATGAGGGGAGACCTAATAGAGGTGTACTAAATTATGAAGGGTATAGATAGGGTGAACAGTGGGAAGCTTTTTCCCAGGTCGGAGGTGACGATCATGAGGGGTCACGGGCTCAAGGTGAGAGGGGTGAGGTATAACTCAGATATCAGAGGGATGTTTTTTACACAGAGAGTGGTGGGGGCCTGGAATGCGCTGCCAAGTAGGGTGGTGGAGGCAGACACGCTGGCATCATTTAAGACTTACCTGGATAGTCACATGAGCAGTCTGGGAATGGAGGGATACAAACGATTGGTCTAGTTGGACCAATGAGCGGCACAGGCTTGGAGGGCTGAAGGGCCTGTTTCCTGTGCTGTACTGTTCTTTGTTCTTTGAAGGATGTGGTGGCACTGGATGTGGTTCAGAAGAGGTTCACTCGATCGATTCCAGGTTTGAAGGGGCTGTCGTATGAGGAGTGGTTGAGTAGCTTGGGCTTGTACTCGCTGGAGTACAGAAGAATGAGGGGGTATTTGATTGAGGCATATAAAAGACTCAACAGGATTGATAAAGTAAATGTTAACCAGATGTTCCCCTTTCTGGAACAGTCTAAGACAAGAGGGCATAGTTGTAGAGTAAGGGTGGAAGGTTCAAGGCAGAGATAAGGAGCAGCTACTTCTCACGGAGGGTTGTGAATCTATGGAACTCACTGCCCCAGTGTGCTCTGGATGCGGAATCAATCAATGGATTCAAGAAAGAGATGGATAAATATTTGATCAAAAATGGGATAAAGGGCTATGAGGAAAAGGCAGAGAGGTGGAGCTAGGATGAGATGGAGATCAGCCATGATCATATAGAATGGCGGAATGGACTTGAAGGGCTGGGTTGCCTACTCACGTTCCTAATTCCTATGTTCCTACGTTCACAAGTAAGCCTACATTAACACTGCAATGAAGTTACTGTGAATAACCCCTAGTTGCCACACTCCAGCGCCTGTTCGGGTATACTGAGGGAGAATTTAGCACCTAACCAGCACATCTTTCAGACTGTGGGAGGAAACCGGAGCACCTGGAGGAAACAAACGCAAACACGGGGACAACATGCACACTCTGCACAGACAGTAACCCAAGCTGAGGATTGAACCCGGGTCTCTGGCACTGTGAGGCAGCAGTGCTAACCACTGTGCCACCGTGCCGCCCATTTCAGCATTGCAGAAATGGCAGAAACATAGATGGAAATTGAGGCAACCAAACTAGTACAGGTGGATGTCAACAAAATGTGCAAGTGGGCACCCTGTGCCAGCATAAAAGTTAAATGCGGGCATGTGAGATGTTACATACTGGAGAAAATTGAGGCACATCCATTTTTAATGCTTGTTATTGGACTGAAAGTGATCTGGGAATTATAGACTCAACATTTACAACACTGGTCATTAGGAACAGCAATCATCAAAACAAGCAAACCCACATAGCAGGGGTTGTCAGTTAGCTGTGCTCTCATCAAGCCACTTGAATCATTATTCCAGAAAATATTTACAGGGAAGTACAGGGTGGATAAGGATAAACGGTTTCCACCAGCTGAAGGCTCTAGAATCAATGTCCATAATCTAAAAATTAGAGCCAAGCCTTTCAGGAGAGATGTTAGAAAACGCTTCTACACGCAGAGAGTGGTGGAGTTTGGAATTCTCTTCCTCAAACAGCAGTGGATGCTGGTTCAAATGTTAGGTTTAAGTCTGAGAGAGACAATTTTTTACTGAGCAAGGGTATGAAGGGATATGGACCTAGGGCAGGTACATGGATTTAGGCCACAGATCAGCCATGATCTTATTGAATAGCGGAGTGGGCTCGAGTGGCTGAATGGCCTACTCCTATTTCTATGTTCCTATTTCTGGTCTCTGAAACACCAGGGAAACATTCAAATGTTTGGGGAAGTGGTGGTAAGTAAAGCCCGCGATGTGATCAGTGCCAGGGAAATGAGTCATGGGCAGTAGCGAAACACTCCGAATTTTTGGTATTGCGAGGAAGATTTTTCAGAGGTAAGTGAGATCATAAAGATTAATTTATTGTTATTTCAACCGCAGAACAAGAGCCAGTAGCTACAACCTCTTCAGGATTGATGCCGGGAAGCAGTTCTTTGCACAGAGAGTTGTTAATATCTGGAATGATGCTCGATAATATGGGTAACTTCTGCAGTCACAAAGAAATTGCCATGTGGGGGAGATGGAGGAGGAGGCAGATGTCTATGGAATGAGAACTTAGATGGCTCTCAGATGTAATCATCTTCTGAATAAGATTGCCAATTAATGCCAAATTAGGGGTGGAAACTGGTTTGAGATGGTCCTAACGGCCTTTTGGCTAAGATCAAGCATCAGATCAAGCCCAAGACGGGATACAGTGCCTCATCTTGTCAGCTTGGATCTTGTCTGTCTCTCTTGTGGGGACTGTGAATCGGATTCAATTGGATTTTGAATTCGGCTTTTGGAGCAAGCAAGGAATGGATTTGGGTTTGCCCAGTCCATTGGCTTTGTAACTTTAAGGGTGGAGCAAAAAAATTAAGAAAAGCTAATGCATGTGGGTTCTCAACAGCGGAGAGGAAATCTAATGCACTACCCCATTTGGCGTAACCTTCCTTCCCCTCTTTCTGGATTAATGAAGTGGTTTCTGTGCTATCGATTAGACTTGTGACAATAGCTGTTGTGTATCAATGTAGGTACAGAGAAGCACTGTAACAGTGTCACCACTGATTCAGCAAAGTAACAGTGAGGAACAATGACATTGCCTTCTTATCTTTTATAAATTGCCTCAACTATTAATTATACGGGAAAAAATTATGCACATGAAGTCGAGAAAATGCTGCATTTTCTGTTTCAGTGACTCAGTCAGTTATGTATAAACGCATCTTCAGGCCCATGAACAAATGAGATTTCGTGTCACTTTTAAAATTAAAATTATGTAGAATAAAATGTAGAAAAAAAAATCACGCCTTTGTAAAACGTGTTACAAGTTATTAAAGTATAATTAAAATTGTTATGGGAGTAGCAGTGAAATATCACAGCAAAGTACATGATGGAGATAAACTGAAAGCGTAAACTTTATTTTACTTAGTTTTTTCCAACAGCTTCCCATTTAATCATCCATAATTATTTATTTCTGTTCTGCTGTTTTTAGACTTAGCAGAAGCACTTTAATTGTCTGCTCATTCCTAATTAGTGACCTTCCCTTTTGATCTTAATGAGGAGTGATTGTGATTGACTTTGGCATGTTATCACAGAGTGGGAGGAAGGTGGGTGGCCTCACACAGGGCTTTCAGTTTGTTCCATTTTAGCATAGTTTTAATGAGATTTGTTCACAGTTAGAAGTTTGGAGACACCGGTGGAATAAAATGCCTTTGATTTTTTTTTGAATTGTAGAACTTTATTTCTGTGGCAAACCCTCCAAGGGATAAATAAAAGTGAGCAGACCCCGTGAGGTTTACTTAGCACGAGAGACTGGATTGGCTGTCACTCTTCCATTGAATCCCTACAGTGCAGAAGGAGGCCATTCAGTCCATCGAGTCTGTATCAACTCTCCGAAAGAGCATCTTACACAGGCCCACACCCCAGCCCTATATCTGTAATGTCATGCATTTACCATGGCTAATCCACCCAACCTAACATCTTTGGGGCAACTTAGCATGGCTAATCCACCTAGCCTGCACATCTTTGGACACTAAGGGACAATTTAGCATGGCCAGTCCACCTAGCCTGCACATCTTTGGATACTAAGGGGCAATTTAGCATGACAAATCCAGCTAACCTGCACATCTTTAGACACTATGGGGCAATTAGCAAGGCCAACCCACCTAACCTGCACATCTTTGGACACTAAGGGGCAATTTAGCATGGCCAATCCACCTAGCCTGCACATCTTTGGGCACTAAGGGGCAATTTAGCATGGCCAATCCACCTAACCTGCACATCTTTGGACACTAAGGGGCAATTTAGCATGGCCAATCCACCTAACCTGCACATCTTTGGAGTGTGGGAGGAAACACACATAGACATAGGGAGAATGTGCAATCTGCACACTGATAGTCACCCAAGGCTGCAATTGAACCCGGGTCTCTGGCGCTGGGAGGCAGCAGTGCTAACCACTGTGCCACCGTGCCCCTCCTCCCTCTAGAAAAGAGAGGGCTGCTGGGTAAGCTATCAGAAGCCTTTCAAATTAGGAAGGGTTTTCAGAGGATAGACAGAGAGCAGGATTTCCCAGCCCCCATTGCCACATGTTTTCTGGCAGTGGAAACAGTTTGCCATTGGCTGCCAGAGGGATCTTCTGGTTCTGCCGATGTCTTTGGTGTTTGACGTGACTTGCGTCATTTTGGCTCTCCCATCCCGCCGTGTTGAGGGGGGTGGGGGTGGGGTCACCTTCAACAGGACCGGAAGATCCTATCAGTGGAAAGGGCCAGGGGTTCCGGCCCACAGAGAACCAGTGGGAAACACTTATTGGGCCCGATTTTACCATCGCACTGCGTCTGTTTTCGGGCGTGAAAACTTGGTAAAGTCAGGCGTGAGGCGAGTAGCGTGATCTGCGCTCGCCTCCGTGCCGGTTCCCCCTTTACCAAGGGCCGAAAATAGCCGCGATTGGGAACGCACCCATTTTAAAATGCAATTGCATGTATTTAACTTGACTTAATGGGCTGCACGCCCAACTTTACCAGCACTACCGCGTTACCACCGTGTTCGTCCATCCAGAACTGGTGCGAAACAGACATGCTCCATATAAGTCTGATTCGGGCGATTCAGTTGGTGAGGAGGTTGTTGCTGAGTGTCTGCTGCCACCCTGCTTGAGATCGCCGGGGGGGCGGGGAGGGGGAGGGGGGGATGGGATGGGGGTGAGGGGCGGGGGGGAGGGGGGGGGAGGGTGAGGGGGGGATGGGATGGGGGTGAGGGGCGGGGGAGAGGGGCGGGGGGGAGGGGCAGGGGAGGTGCAGTTGGGTCTGCTGCCACTCTGCCTGTGATCAGTGGAGGGGAAGGGGAGCTCGCTGCCACTCTGCTGACATCAGTGGAGGGGAAGGGGGGAGTGGAGGATCACTCTGCCTGAGATCAGTGGGGGAGGAAGGGGGCTCTGCTGCCACTCTGCCTGAGATCGGTGGAGGGGAAGGGGGGGGTGGAGAATCACTCTGCCTGAGATCAGTGGTGGGGGGGGGGGGAGGGGGAAGGGGGGTCCGCTGCCACTCTGCCTGAGATCAGTGGTGGGGGGGGGGGAAGGGGGGTCCGCTGCCACTCTGCCTGAGATCAGTGGTGGGGGGGGGGAAGGGGGGTCCGCTGCCACTATGCCTGAGATCGGTGGGGGGGGGGGAGGGGGAGGGGCCCATGATTGGTCTGGGTGGCGGGGTGTGGGGGGATAAGGGGGTCAGTAATGTTGTGGGGGTGGGGCAATATGCAGGCCAGGGGGAGGCATTATCCGGCCCAGGAGGGATGTGGCAGAAGAGCAGCATTCTATCATTTTTTATCTGCGCATGCGCAGTTGGGGGTGCCGGTCAGAGCTGCAGGATTTTGGGTGCATTAAGCCCCGCCCACAGGCTTGTGCAGTGCGATTCAGAATCGCTGATATTTTTGCAGGCAGAGTGTGTATGAGACTGGGTCTAAACGTCGGATCTGAAACACCCCCAGTTACAAGTCCGCCCAGCACTTAGAATCAAAATGGGAAAATAGGGCTCATGGAAACAACTCAAAATCTTCAACAAATATCCATTCCACTGAAAAACAAAAACTCAGCCAGAAAGTTCCATCCATGGCTTATTAAGGAGGTTTGGAGAAGTATTAGGTTAAAAGAAGTGGCTCGTAACATTGTGAAGGATTGTGGTAAATCTGAGGACTGGGTGTGTTTAAGAAGCCCGCAAAGAATTGATAAAAAGGAAAAAATAGAATATAGGAGTAAACAAGCCTAGAGTATAAAAACAGATGGTTAGAGCTTTTACAAGTAAAGAAAAATGAAGCAAATCGCTAAAGTGAACATTGGCCCCTTAGAAGCTGAACCAGGAGAAATTCTCATGTGGAATGAAGCAGACACATTGAACAAATATCTTGGGTCTGTCTTCACAGAAGATGCAAATTACATACCAGAAGGGTGAGATAAGAGTGAGGAATTTAAGTTAATTAATATCAACAGAGGAAAAAGTCCTGGAGAAATCAAGGAACTAAAATCCGACAAATCCCCAGGACCTGGTGGCCCACATCTTGGCTCTAAAAGAGATGGTTGCAGAGATAGTGTTTTTCCAAAATTCTCTAGACATTGGAGTGATCCCAACAGATTGGAAGTTAGCAAATGCAACACCGCTATTCAGGAAAGAAGAAAGAGAGAAAATAAGGAACTACAAGCCAGTTAGCTGATATCAACCAATCAGATGTTAAATCATATCATCAGAAATTTTGCTTAACATTTTTATTTGAGATTTTAGAGTCTAATAGGGTAGATAAAGGGGAACCAGTAGATGTAATATTCTTGAATTTCCAAAGGGCATTTGATAAGGTGCCATGCAAAAGCTTAATGCCCAAAATAAGGGCACAGGAGTTTGGGGGTAATATATTAGCATTGATAGAGGATTGATTCACAAACAAGAAGCAGAGATTGGGGACAAATGGACACTTTCAAGTTGGCAGACTGTGATTAATGGAGTGTTGCAAGGATCAATGCTGCGGCCTCAACTATTTACAATATATGTTAATGACTTTGACAAAGAAACAATATTAGAAAATAAAGAGGGTTTAAGTAATTTATATTTGTATTTTCTATGTTAGGGATAAGGTATAAGTTTATTTTTTTGTGTTTCTGCATTTGTGTGCTCAGAAAAGGTTAAAACTTCAGCTTAGCTTCATGTTAAATAAATGTGCCAATAATTCGAGAGGTTTTAGTTTCGCTTTGAACTTTGCCTTCACTGTAATGAAGTTTCTACAATCTAAGAGCAATTACTGGGGTAAAAAATGAAGCTGTTGCTGTGAACCAGAGGCCCACACTGAAAGGCAGAAGCATTTGAGTTCAGTTGGAGCCAGGCAACCAAGAAGCAAGAAGCTTTCCATGGAAACTGCAATACAGCAGGACACTACAGAGGGAAAGAAAGCAAGTCCCAGAAGCTATAGAGCAGTCAGAAATCAGGGAATGGGAATTCCAGGAAATTAAAGGAACAAAGAGCAGAAATCTGGAATCAGGTTCATTTAATGAAGTCAAGAGCAAAGAGAGAGGGTCTTGACTTCTTCATGGATGCAGACCTGAGGACATCAGCTAGTGAGAATCTAGACATCTAAGGTGCTTCAAAGGTTGGTAAAATCTTAATACAACTAGTGAAGCAGTAGCGTTCTGTTGGGATGGCTAGTCACCTGAAAGATTATCTGGAAGTTTGAATACACATGGTGATTCAGGACAGAGGAATACTGAGAGTTTGAAATCCTGGAAGTGGATCCTTGGTGAAGGCATCGAGAGAAAGCATTGTTTGGGAGAAGATTTGTGTTCCTCGAGAGCAGAGTTTGGAAACCTTCATGTGAAAGTCAGAGTTCCAGCGAGACCAGTTGGCTCACAGTGTAACAAGCAACTGGGGGGATTTGATGAGAATTCCACAAAAGTTGTTTTGGGTGGCATCTGCCACTTGGTTTCAGAGTGTGCTGCATCTGACCACATTTCATCTATTGGTTTACATGGACTCTGTAGTTACTGAGAACATAAAATATATTCTTTAACTTGTGTTATCTTTAAAAATCAATTTTTCTGTGAAGTTGTAAAAAGGATAAAGGATATTACCTGATAGTTAAACTTTTCTTTTTTAATAAGTTCATCAGCAGTCATGTGACTCTGTTCATCCACATCTGAAAAAACAAAAATAAAAGTTAGGATCCATCAAGCCGATTTCCACACTGGGACCGAGCTGTCCAGGAGTAACATCAGCTGGGATCGTAACAACAGAGAGTAATGCATCTAATTTTGCTGACTTCACAAAGCCAGGTGGGAATGCAAGTGGTGAGGGGGATACAAAGAGGCTGCAAAGAGATATTGGCCAGAATTTTCTGGTCATTCCCACCGGTGGGATCTTCTGGTCTCGCAAAAGGCATATCCCCACCACATGTTTCCCGGCAGCGAGGGGAGAATTCAACAGGAAACCCCCATTGACAACGGTGGGATCAGAAGATCCTGCTGTCAGCCAATGGTGGACCATCTCTGCCACCGCGAAACACAAGGTGACTGTGCAGAAAATTCTGCCCATGGACATGTTAGGTAAATGGGCAACAATATGGCAGATGGAGTATAATGTAGGGAAGTGTATAGTTCCTCACATTGGTTATAAGAATAGAAAGCCAGAATTTTTTTTAAAAAGGCCTGTAACTGGTAAATGTTGATGTTCAGTGAGATTTGAGTGTACTCATGATGAAGACAAAAAAGTTAGCATGCAGGTACATCAACCAATTAGGAAAGCAAATGGCATGGTGGCCTTTATCGCAAGGGTCTTGGAATACAAGAGAAAGTAAGTCTTGCTACAATCATACAAGCCTTTGGTGAGACCACACCTGGAATACTGTGTGCAGATTCAATCTCCATATTTAAGGAAGGATATAGTTGCATTGGTGGCAGTACAGTGAAGGTTCACTAGACTGGTCCCTATGATAAAAGACTGAATAAATTGGGTTTATATTCTCTGACATTTAGAAGAATGAGAGCTGATCTCATGGAAACATTTAAGATTATTGTGGACTGAGTGGTCCTGTGAATGCTGGGATGACGTGAGTGCAAACAGGGGTCACATGTTGAGAGCACGGGAGTTCTTACCTGGGCACGGGCAGACAGATGGCATGTAAGAACTGCTCGGTATTATCAATAAACCTTTATTGTTGTTAGTCCCTGGTTGCCAGTTATTGCAACCCAATATTTCTACATGGTATTAGAAGATGGCAGAATGGCACAGGGACTTTGCTGCATTGGCGCCCTTGTGTTTGCCAACAACTGGACAAAAGAATGGCCTATCTACTGCAGTGCCAGCCTATCAGACAAATCATAGAAGGTACACAGGCGTACACTCTCTTAAATTTAGCAGGCCCCAAGGCAGTTGAGAAATTTGAGTCTTTAGTTTTTCAAATAGAGGAAGAGGAGATAGAAACAGAAACATAGAAAATAGGTGCAGGAGTAGGCCATTCAGCCCTTCGAACCTGCACCACCATTCAATATGACCATGGCTGATCATGTAGTTTCAGTATCCCACTCTCGTTTTCTCTCCATACCCCTTGATCCCTTTAACTGCAAGAGCCATGTCCAGCTCCCTCTTGAACATATCTAACGAACTGACCCCAACAGCTTTCTGTGGTAGAGAATTCACAGTTTCTCTGCGTGAAGAAATTCTTCTTCATATCAATCCTGAATGGCTTATTCTTAGACTGTGACGCCTAGTTCTGGACTTCCCCAACATCGGGCACATTCTCCCCGCATCTCGCCTGTCCAGTCCCATCAGGATTTTATATAATGTTTTTTAAAGTTTAAAAACTTTTAAAAAAATGTTTAATGTTTATTATTAGTGACACAAGTAGGCTTACATAAAGTTTATTTATTTATTAGTCACAAGTAGGCTTACATTCACACTGCAATGAAGTTACTATGAAAATCTCCTAGTCGCCATACTCTGGCATCTGCTTGGGTGCACTGAAGGAGAATTTACCACGGCCAATCCACCGAACTTGCACATCTTTGGACTGTGGGAGGAAACCGGAGCACCCGGAGGAAACTCATGCAGATACAGGGAGAATGTGCAAACTCCACACAGACAGTGACCCAAGCCAGGAATCAAACCCGAGTCCCTGGTGCTGCGAGGCAGCAGTGCTAACCACTGTGCCCCCCTATTAACACCGCAATGAACACTTTAACTACATTAACACTGCAATGAAGTTACTGTGAAATTCCCCTATATCAGGATATATATAATATATATATATTTTTAGCCATATCAGGATATTGCTAAAAATGTTTGAGCATGTATACGTGCCAGTAAAGAACACCAACACAAATACAAAACCAAAAATAAAGATCGACACTGGAGCACAGTGCAACGACTTGCCCAGGCAGCTGTTGTGGGAAATCGACCCAATCAATATTATCAACCAAACATTTGATGAATCTATTCAATTGTACACTGTGGCCATAAAATATCTGAGCAAAGAAATGCACATTTGGCATCCTCGCCAACGAACGTGTTAGAGATCGCATTGTGTGTGAGGTCCATTGTGATATTGTCCTCAAGTAGTACAAGGGTGTGTTCCAGTTCTTTGCGATTAAAAGCCTGTTGTATTTCACTCACTCGCTGGAG
Organism: Mustelus asterias; assembly: GCF_964213995.1. NCBI lineage: Eukaryota > Metazoa > Chordata > Chondrichthyes > Carcharhiniformes > Triakidae > Mustelus > Mustelus asterias. Next base: position 118,656,463 of record NC_135808.1, on the reverse strand, counting down.
TCCTCGTAAATTGATGGTGCATCAATTTTAATCGCAAAGAACTGGAACACACCCTTGTAGTCAGCCTGGCCCAGACTGAGGCAAAGTGGAGGAACCGTCACCTTTATGCCTCGATCAGGTGGAAAGGGAGGAGTCTCGGGTCAGGCGCAGCAGGGGTGTGTCCAGGCATATAACATGTAGTTACAGTGGGTCACCACAAGTAGCTTCCTCGCGAGAAAGATCTAACGCTGGAATCTATCATCAGCATCTGTACGCTGAATGAACAATGCTGAAAGAAGCAGCAAAGAGTTGAGGCAGGGAATGGAAGTTTTTTGTGGTACAGAACATGCCCTGTTCCAACTGTGGCGGCCATCACTCACAGAACAGAAATATGTGTCGGGTTAAACGCTGTAACAAATGAGGCAACTGGAACAATTTTGCGAAATACTGCAGATCCAAGCACAGCAGCCTGCCCATGCCACCAGCCACATCGCAGCCTGTCACTGCTCCAGGATTCGGAGCACCAACAGGGTAAATGTATTGGAGCTCAGAGTAACCAAGGCACTGAGCCTCCAAAACACTCTGCTGTGAGCAAGCGGACATCATTCCAGACAGGAGTAAGATTTTCACCACATTAAACATTGCCTCCTGAAATACAAAACCAAAAATAACGATCGACACTGGAGCACAGTGCAATGACTTGCCCAGGCAGCTGTTGTGGGAAATCGACCCATATGCTGTACCAGATCCTAACACTCAGGTGGACCTCATGTCGTATGGCAGATAAACTCTCCACACAGAAGGCGTGGCCACTCTCCATTGCCTGCAGGGCAGCTTCCAGTTTCATGTCATTGACCAAAGCATAAAGCCACTATTAAGTCTTCGGGACAGCCTCACACTGGGGCTAATCCACCTCGGTTCAGATGTACACACTGCAGCACCAGGCCTCAGAAATGATAGAATGTAAAGACATTTTCAATTGTGATGCCATTGGGAAGTTACCTGTAATATATCATATGAGCCTAGATGATTTGGTACTACCTGTGGTCTGTATTCCAAGCAGAGTGCTCCTAGCGATAAAGTGGAAAGTAGTTGATGAGCTGGACTCACTACACATGTATCTGATAGGCAGATACTGTTTCCTCCATATGCCCTATAGGATCTCTACTTACAGTGAGGTCTTCCAACAGTGTATGGAACAACTCTTTGCAGGACAACTCTGTGAAATCATCATCGATGACATCCTGGTCTGGTGTTGTGCAGTGCAAGAACATGACGCATGTCTTTGTTTAGTCCTCAACAGAATTAGAACTGTACAGTTAAAGCTCAACCCTGTTAAACATAAATTCAGGATCAACCAGGTTCCCTGTATGGGTCACTTGCCCACAGCTGATGGTGTGAAGCCAGAACCAGACAAGACAATAGCTATATGACATTCCAGAAGATTAAGATGCAAGGGATCCACAGTGACTTGGCCACCTGGATTCAGAATTGGCTTGCCCATAGAAGTCTTTCAGTCTATTTACCCAATCAACATTAGTCAGCTCACTCCTCATTCCTATGTAAATGACTTTGTTTAAGTTTAAGATTCTTGATTGTGATTGGAATATGCTGTTTTCAAACTTAATGTGGAATTTAATTGGGGGACCATATCCCTCTATTCTCATCCTATTCATGTATTTGTCAAGATGCCCCTTAAATGACTTACTATGACTTCAGCCCTGCTTCTTTGCACAATACATGATATAAGATAGCTTTATCCCTAGTTGGCTCCACAATGTAATGCTCCAGGAAACTGCCACAAAAACATTCCACAAACTCATCTTTGAGACCATCATTGCAAATTTGATTGGTCCAGCTTATATGAAGATTGAAGTCTCCCATATTTGTTAAATTGCCTTTGTTACAGGCTCCAATCATTTCTTGTTTAATGCTATGTCCAATTGTACAAGCACTGTAGGGGCCCTACAAAATATACCCACCAGCATTTTCTGACATTTCCTATTCTTGATCTCTATCCATACTACTTCCAGATTTTCTGAGCCAAGATCCTTTTTCACTGATGTCTCAATGTCACTCTTCATTATCAGGGCTACCCCTCCTTCTGTTCATTCTATTTTGCCAGTCTTTTCAAAGTCTTGTGTATACTGAAATATTTATTTTCCAACTGTGATCACTTAGAAACCATGTCTCTGTAAAGGCAGTTAGATCTAAACTATCTATCTCTTTTTGTGTCACTAGTCCAGCTATTTTATTACAGATGCTCCGCTTATTCGGATAAAGTGATTTTAGTTTTACTTTACTATTATTCTCTGCATGGACCTTACTCCCTAATGCACCATTACTCTTAAACACCCTGTCCCTTCCTGTCTCATTCAGCTTGTCTTTAATCACATCAATATACTTTTCCCTTGTGTCAACTTTGATCTTTGGATTTCTAAATCTCCCTTCACTCAGATCCTCCTGCCCCTAATTGATTTTCCCTACTCTGACCAGATTTGTTGGTGCACTTTTATGTTTGTACACTTTGTTCCTTCCTTTCACACTCTGGTTACCATTACCAGTATCATCATTGCCTCAGTCACCTCTCTTGAACTTTCCCAATCTCCTCTTGTGTGGACCCTCCTCCCCATTATTTAGTTTAAAGCCCTCACTACTGCCCTAGTTATGTATCTTGCAAGGACACGGGGTCCCAGTGTGGTTTAGGTGAACATTGTTTTCACTTAGAATCATAGAATCCCTGTAGTGCAGCAGGAAGCTACTTGGCTCATTGAGTCTGCACTGACAACTATCATGGGCCCTATCCCTGTAATCCCATGTATTTACCATGCTAATCTCCCTGACACTAAGGGCAAATTAGCATGGCCAACCAGCCTAACCCTTTGGACTGTGGGAGGAAACCGGAGTACCCGGAGGAAACCCACACAGGCACAGGGAGAACATACAAACTCCACACAGACAGTCATCCCAGGCTGAAATTGATCTGTGGTAACAATTTCCACATTCCAACCATTCTCTGGGTACAGAGGTATCCTATTCCAATATTAACCTTATTAGTGACAATTGTATATCAAATGGACAGCATGGTGGCACAGTGGTTAGCATTGCTGCCTCACAGCACCAGGGACCTAGGTTCAATCCCTGGCTTGGGTCACTGTCTGTGTAGAGTTTGCACATTCTCCCCGTGTCTGAGTGAGTTTCCTCTGGGTGCTCTGGTTTCCTCCCACAGTCCAAAGATGTGCAGGTTAGGTGGATTGGTCATGTTAAATTCTCCCTCAGTGTACCTGAACAGATGCCAGAGTGTTGTGACCAGGAGATTTTCAGAGTAACTTCATTATGGTGTGAATTTAAGCCTATTTGTGACTAATAAATAAACTTATTTTTAATAGCAAAAAGCAAAATGGAAAGAGGCTCTTCAGGAACATGAACATAAAATAGTTGGACCATGTGGCGGGTTTCTGTGACGAATATTCTATTTAATTCTATGAAAATTTGACTTCCCTTCAAAAGAAGTCGAAGATATTTTTTGCTTTTTTTTCCCTCATCAAAATCTTGCATTCCAGTCACTCAATGAGTACCAGAACATGACAGATGTTTGACATAACAAACCCAAACCTCTCAAAGGAAATGATCAGAAGACTTCTCATAGGTAGTCAGATCACAGGTGCACTGAAAATATTTACTCGAGATGGACCATAATATCCCTCTTGTCAGACATTTGGGTAAAATGTATAAAAGACAGGATTTCTTTCAGTTCAAAGTAAATCTCTCAACCAATGTTAAGATACATCCAGGACTATGTAATACTTCAGTGGGTTTCCATTTAATAATATTAGCTGTAGGAGTGAAGAAAAACTTGCTTTTACATAATGCCTTTCAAGAGCTCAGGATGCCCTGAAGTGCTTTACAACTAGCAAAGTACTTTTGATGGATAGTCACTGTTGTAGTGTAGGGGAACATATGCTGACATATATTTCCCCACATATCTTTGCACAGGGGATTTTTGAACAACTGGTGGCTGTCTTCGGATTGGATTTGATTGGCCTCGCTGTAGGTATCTGGTCACTTGTCTGTAGCAGCAAGTGATGCATTAGCGGAGGCAGTGGCATAGTGATAGTGTTGCTGGACTAATAATCCAGAGACCCAGGACTCAACGCTCTGGGGATCCGGGTTCGAATCCCACCGTGGCAGATGGTGAAATCTGAATTCAATAAAGATCTGGAATTAAAAATCTAATGATGATCATGAGACAATTGGACATATCTGGTTCACTAAGGCCCTTTAGGGAAGGAAATCTGCTGTCCTTACTGGTTCACATCCACATCAATGTGGTCAACTCTTAAATGCCCTCAGGGGTGGGCAATAAATGCTGGCCCACCAGCGACGCCCACATCCCATGAACAAATTAAAAATAAAATCAATAATGTCATCAAGACCTGATGCTTGTCACATAGTGCTTTGCTTATTTGCCTAACTGGTGGTTGGCCGTGATTCAGTGCTTGTGCACTCTTGCCTCTTGAGGCAGTAGTTGTGGGTTCAAGCACTACTCCAGAAGCTTGAGCGATTCTATGATAATCTGGGCTGACATTCTCCAATGCAGCAATGAAGGAGTGCTGTACTGTCAGAGGCACCTTTTCACAGATAAGTGTTAAACCAAGGCCCCAACTGTCCCCTCAGGCTAGTGGACATAAAGATCCCTCGGCACTATTTTGGAGAAAAGCAGGAGAGCCCAGACCAATATTTGTCCTTCATCAAATGTTACTAAAAAACATAACGGGAGGATTTTCTGCCGCCCCTCCACCCCCCCCCCCCGCCAACCGCCCCTCCCGTAGTGTATTTTCATTGTGGTAGAGTCGGCTCACCATTGGCTGCCGGCGGGATCTTCCAGTCCTCCCGATGTCAACAGCGTTTTGCATGGCTCGCCTGTCCACCGCCAGGGAGCCAGCCGCAGGGGTCACCTTCGGCAGGATCAGAAAATTCCGCCAATGAGAAGGACTGGAAAATCCCACACTGTGTCTGGTCATTATCTCATTGCTGTTTGTGGGAGCTTACTGTTTTAAAATTGGTTGCCGTATTTCCTACATTACAAACAACTACGCTTCGCTGGATGCAAAGTGCTTTGGGATACAGAAACCATACCAACCATAGAATCCCTACAGTGCAGAAGGAGGACATTCGGCCCATTGTGTCTGAACCGACTCTACGAAAGGGCACTCTACCAAGGCCCACTTCCCTGCCCCTATCCCCATAACCCCACGCATTGATCATGGCTAATCCATCTAATCTGCACATCTTTGGACCTAAGGGGCAATTTAGCATGGTCAATTCACCTAACCTGCACATCTTTGGACTATGGGAGGAAACCAGAGCACCTGGAGGAAACTCACGCAGACACAGGGAGAATGTGAAACCCCCACACAGACTGTCACCCAAGGCTGGAATTGAACCGGGTCCCTGATGCTGTGAGGCAGCAGTGCTAACCACTGTGCCACCGTGCCGCGCGAGGTTGTGGAAGGTGGTACAAAAATGTAATTTTTGTTTCTTCTAACTGCTCCAGCATCTTACATCTCCAGTCAAGCAATTATATCCTTGCTTGGCCTGGGCCCACCTCCAGAAATTAATCTCCTATAATTTCTAGGAGAATTATTTCCATGTTCATTTTGCAGCCATTATTACCAACTATATTCGAATCTCATCACCAATTCTCAATTCAAACCATGTGAAGCTTTCCTCAATCCCTCAATCTCTTATACTTTTGCCTGTAAGCTTCAGGCATTAAGTCATGAACACTAAAAATACTATTACTTTTGAGGTCTGATATAAAGACTAATACAAGACCACGAGGTTAGTGGAAGTAACTACTGGAACTGATTATTAAAATGTCTATGCTTTAGCACAGCCAGCATAAGACTGGCTAGGCAAGCTCCATCCAGGGTGGAGCTTGAGTCCTGGATCACCTGACCCATTCTCTTAAAGGGGCATGCCCCAAATGACAGAACACGTCTTGATTTCATAGCTCATACTTGGAATAATATAAGAAAAATTTGCGAGTGCTTTGGCATCCAGTGATGGTTTATGGACAATAATCCCAAATTTCTTTCTCCTGCATGCCAAATTATAAACAATTTAAAGAGTGTAATAAAATTATTGATTTCACCTATTTCAGGATTGAAAGTTAACCAAGTTATTCCAGATTTATTATGAGGCAGGATTTGCATTTACTGGACAAGCTATTGACAGGTGTTCCCCAGCCAATTCAAGTGCATAATAATGATGATTCTGGTTTTCCTTCTGGGTTGACTTTGTGTGGATGCTGTTTCTCCATCTTGCTAACATTAATTTGCATTCTCCTTTTCCTTGCCCATCCACTCTTTGACTTGAAATCTTGCAATTCTAGTTGATACTTGTGCTCTTCTGTCTCTCCTTGGCAGCGATACAACCCATCTCAAATTCTTCATCTTTCTCCTTCTGATAGCTCATCCGCAATTGTATTTGATAATATTTTGTTTCTTTTTTCAATTCTCCTCAGGTCTGAGTGAGCTTTGTGAGTCACAGTTGCTAGTGCCACTATTATATTTCTGAATTTCTTCTTCCTGCCTTACTCTTGATATTTTTTCACTTTCTGTACATTAGATTTTTTTAAATTCATATTCATTCGTGGGAGATGGTGAGGAGGCTGGCCAGCATTTATTGTAAGAGTTTTAACAACACCAGGTTAAAGTCCAACAGGTTTATTATTTGGCATTTAATCTGGTGTTGTTAAAACTCTTACTGTGTTTACCTCAGTCCAACGCCGGCATCTCCACATCAGCATTTATTGCCCATCCCTAGCTGCCCTTGGAGGACAGCTAAGATTCAACCACATTGCTGTGGCTCTGGGGTACCATGTAGGCCAGACCAGGTAAGGATGGCAGATTTTCTTCCCTAAAGGACATTAGTGAACTAGATGGGTTTCCCCAACAATCGACGATGGTTTCATGGTTATCAGTAGGTTCTTAATTCCAGATATTTTTTATTGAATTCAGACTCCACCATCTGTCGTGGTGGGATTTGAACCCGGGTAGCCAGAGCATTAGCTGAGTTTCTGCATGAATAGTCTAGCGGTAGTACCACTAGGCCATCACCTCGCATGTCCTAAAGGACATTAGTGAACCAGCTGGGTTTCTCCATCGGTCAATTCTTAATTCCAAATTTTTTTTAATCGAATTCAAATTCTGACATCTGCCATGGCAGGATTTGAACCCGGGTCCCCAGAGCATTAGGTGAGTTTCTGGATTAATAGTCTAGCGAAAATACCACCTCCCCCTGTCTTACCCCTTTTACTTTGCTCGGTGAGTCCCAATTCCCAAAAGTTCTGCAGTATCTTCACGAACCTCATCTTGCACACTCATGGCAATGTGTGCAGGTTAACTTGCAAAGAAAGTGTTTCTGTTTAATTAGTCAATCCATCACATTATTGTAATCTTGTTTCAGATATGGATCATCGGGCAATTTTATTGACCATTAAATAAACAGCAATTAAATAACTAATATAACACATAGTATAATTTATATTATAAATGTCTATTTGGCACATAGAAAGAAAAACAAATGACTCAGTCTCTTTAAACATTTATTCTTTTCTTTTATAGTTCTCACCCCTGAGGATCTTTATTCTGACCTAAGTTTGAAGCTTCCAAACTGATTTCTAATTTGAGCCATTCAAATCTAAGTAAATATCCCCAAATACAGTAGCAGAGGCTTTGCAGACTTAAATAACTGAACATACAATTGAGGAGTTGTCTTCTATAAACATTACTGAGCCAACTGTGCAGTATATTTGAACTGCATACCTCCTTTGACCTCTCAATCCTCGAACCATGGAAACAATCAACCAAAAACCTTGTAATGTTGGTAGCAGTTTAGATGAGCACTTGAGATGCTAGAACATACAAGGCTACGGACTAAGTGCTGGAAAATGGGATTGGAATGGATAGGAGCTTGATGGCCAGCGCTGACATAATGGGCTGAAGGGCCTCTTTCTGTGCTGTAAAACTCGATGGGCGGAATTTTCCTGTCCTGCCCGCCACGTGAATCGTAGTGGGTGGAGCGGACCAGGCAAAGATCCGTTGACCTCGGGGAGGGGGGGGGGGGGGGGGGGGTGGGGGGGGGGTGGATTTTCCAGTCTTGGAGAGAGTGTGATCAGAACATCCTGCCCTTTGACTCGAATGTGGAATTCAACTGTTTCAACTCTGAGGTTATGGCAAGACCACAGCTGCAGGTTCCTTGGTTGTATGCCAGGCCTGTCAATTTTATGTGATCCCTTGTTCATTGTGACGTGATTTACAGAGACAGCCATTAAGCCAAAATACTTGACTCAATTTAACTTTCAATGGACGGATGAACTAAATGGGCTGAATGGCCTTCCACATTTCTACTTATCTTTTTGATTACAATAAAAATCTGTCGGGAGTCATGACTACCCCCCCGCACCCCTCACTTGTCCCCGCATGGCTGCACCTGAGATGTGGGACTTGTGAGTGAAGTGAAGTTGTCGGATGAATATTAATCTATCTTACGCCCTTAGTCTATTTATACTGTTTTTAGATATTGCCGCTAAAGAAGTTAATTAGATAAATCACAACTGAAACAGTGTCTTAATTGCTCAAATTGATTCACACCATGTGGGGGAAATGATTTATACTTCATAAAACCTGATGTCACAAGTTTGTCAGACCAGCAGTTAAAACACAGATGTAGGAATACAATGTTGAGAGGAGATGGTGAATCCAAACTCTCAAGAGTCAAATTTGCCTAGAAGCAGAGACTTCAGAGTATCTTTGCAAATTATAAGGATGATACATTGAGAACTGTGAAGATATATCTGTCTGCTTTCAGCAGAATCTGAACCATATGGTGAATCTTTCACTTAAGTCTGGTGTAACCTCAGTTGGAATTACATTATGAAAATAAGCATTGATTGTAAAAGATGGAGATAAAATTTGTGCAGATAACCGGAAGCCTGTTCCATTACTACTGGTATTGGGAAGTGTTCTGATATGCATTAGGCTTGTTAGGCTTATTCCCTTGTGGTCTTCATTTGGGGAGGTGGTGGCGTAGTGGCATTGTCACTGGTCTAACAATCCAGAGATTGGATCTGAGTCCAATCCTGAGTCCAATCCAGGGACTCAAGTTCAAATCTCGCCATGGCAGATAGTGAAATTTGAATTCAACAAAAAATCTGGAATTGAAAGACTACTGGTGACTATGAAACCATTGTTGTCATAAAAACCCAGCTGGTTCACTAATGTCCTTGAGGGAAGGAAGTCTGCCATCCTTACCTGGTCCGGCCTATATGTGACTTCAGATCCACAAATGTGGTTGTTTCTTAAAACACCCTCTGATGTGGGCTTAGCATGCCACCCAGTTCAAGGGCAGTTAGGGAAGGACAATAAATGCTGGCTTCGCAAGCGACACCCACATCCCATAAAGACTAAAAGAAAAGACAACACAGAGTCCAAGTGCCTAAAACCTCAGTGAAAAAAATTTGTTCGTGAAACTACATTTGGTTTTAGGGCATTGATTGTAAGAGGTTCTGCTGCAAATGGCATTGGACTGGCCTGCAGTTTGCCATTTTGGTTGGCTGATCATGTTGAGTGGACTCCTCCATCATTACGGTCAGACTTTATGGCTTGTTTGGCACATTCTCAAAGGACTGCATTGAACACGTATTCAGGTAAGAGACTTCATTTGCAGACAAGTCCCAGACCCTGGGCTCAATAGGAAGCGGGGCATGAGCTGGTCTTATGGCAGCAGCTTTTATTTCTCCAATCTTTCAGTGACCATAGAATCCATTGATTTTTGATTTGGTTTGATTTATTACTGTCACATGTATTATTATACAGTGAAAAGTCTTGTTTCTTGGCATTGTACAGACAAAGCATATCGTTCATAGAGAATAAAAAAGAGAGTGCAGAATGTAGTGTTACAGTCATAGCTAGGATGTAGAGGAAGATCAACTTAGTGTGAGGTAGATCCATTCAAAAATCTGATGGCAGCAGGGAAGAAGCTGTTCTTGAGTCGTTTGGTACGTGACCTCAGACTTTTGTATCTCTTTCCCGTTGGAAGAAGGTCGAAGAGAGAATGTCCGGTGTGTATGGGGTCCTTAATTATGCTGACTGCTTTTTCGTGGCAGCGGGAAGTGTAGACAGTGTCAATGGGTGGGAGGCTGGTTTGAGTGATGGATTGGGCTTTGTTGAAAACCCTTTGTAGTTTCTTGCGGTCTTGGATAGAGCAGGAGCCATACCAATCCCGACAGTGCAAAAGGAGGCCATTTGGCCCATCAGGCTCTTCAACGCTCTGAAAGAACATCTATTAAGCCCTCCCACCACCCCCCATGCCTCCCATCCCCTCATCCCCATTACCACGTGCATTTACCAATGCCAATCCACCTAACCTGCACATCTTTGTGACACAATTAGCTAAATCCCTGAAGTGGATAAATGAGGTGGTGCTTACCACATTTGGAGTGAGTGGCAGAGAGCGGCAGGCTGTAGCTGACAATGGCTCTCTCCCCTCAGAACATTTCTAATGTGTATGTCTGACCTGCTGCGCCTTTCCAGCATTTGTTGTTTTTGATTTTGAATTGAACGTCAGGCTAAACAGGGGAGTGTTAATGTGTTCAGCCAGACCAGCTAGTGATAACACATACTTGTGAAGAGGAAACCAGGGTTACATAATGGTTCAGATGCTGTTGTTTTTATATCATGACAGCAAAGCTATTAGGGGCAAAGGAACAAAAGCCATTTGCTCTTTATTTGATGCTGCAGAGGAAACGTATAGGACCAAAAGAAAATAGATGAAGACAGACTTTGAATGGCAAAGTGCCGATTTGTGGGTTTTACTGACATAGCTTGTACCAATGTAAATCTACCTTTCATGAGTCAATTTTTGTATTTGTTTTATCTCCTTCTCTTCGCTATGTTCCTTGTAATTCTAAGAGTATTAATAATGGACTGTGACAACGTGATGTGTTCTAATTACATTTTCTTCCACTTTGTTTTTATTCATTCATGGGATGTGGGCTAGGCCAGTATGTATTGCCCATCACTCATTGTCCTTATGAAGGTGATGGTGAGCTGCCTTCTTGAATCACGATGTGGAGTCGCCGGCGTTGGACTGGGGTAGGCACAGTAGTCTCACAACACCAGGTTAAAGTCCAACAGGTTTATTTGGTAGCACGAGCTTTTGGAGCGCTGCCCCTTCATCAGGTGAGTGTGATACTTGCCTTCTTGGAGTAGAATATCTACTGTTGGTGGCTTGACCAGAGTCTTTCCCTGGTGTATCCCTGGTGTTCTGAGAAGCTGTTCTGACTTCAAACTGTTCTGGGTGTATCCAGAAGGCTGCTAGAAGCTACAAGACTGAGAAGTCAGGATTTTCAATTCTCCAACCAAAGGACTCAATTCCAGTATCACGTGAGCATTCATCTTTGCTGTCTTAAACCTGTGGAAAGGTTTTTTTTTGGTCTATGGGAAGATTTTTGTTTGATTGGAACATCTTAGACATATTTGTGAAGGGTTATACATTATTGTGGTTGTTTTGTTTGCAATTGATAAAAGGTATTGCTAATTTTCTTTCCATACATATTAACTCTATTGTTAAAGAAACTTTATTTTATAAAAGCTCCCTGGTGGATAATTTGAATCATACCTGAGGTGAACCATATCGTGCTTATCCTAGCCAAATTTAAAGTGCAAAACTTATGATCCAGGTGGGCTTCATAAAACACTGTTGGCGGTGGTCAGGATTTTAAATTCAATGATCAGCCATGATCAAAATGAATGGTGGAACAGGCTTGAAGGGCCAAATGGCCTACTCCTGCTTCTAGTTTCTATGGTTCTATCTAGAGGCCCAGGGCATGGTGAAATTTGAATTAAAATAAAATTAAATCTGGAATTAAAAGGCTCATTCTGACCATAAGAACATAAGAAGATAAGAACTAGGAGAGGAGTAGACCATCTGGCTCCTCGAGCTTGCTCCGCCATTCAATAAGATCATGGCTGATCTTTTTGTGGACTCAGCTCCACTTACCCGCCCACTCACCATAACCCTTAATTCTTTTACTGTTCAAAAATGTATCTATCCTTGCCTTAAAAACATTCGATGAGGTAGCCTCAACTGCTTCATTGGGCAGGGAATTCCACAGATTCACAACCCTTTGTGTGAAGAAGTTCCTCCTCAACTCAGTCCTAAATCTGCTTCCCTTATTTTGAGGTTATGCCCCCCCAGTTTTAGTTTCACCCGCCAGTTGAAATAACTTCCCTGCTTCTATCTTATCTATTCCCTTTATAATTCTATATGTTTCTATAAGATCTCCCCTCATTCTTCTGAATTCCAATGAGTATAGCCCTAGTCTACTCAGTCTGTCCTCATAAGCCAATCCTCTCAACTCTGGAATCAACCTAGTGAATCTCCTCTGCACCCCCTCCAGTGCCAGTATATCCTTTCTCAAGTAAGGAGACCAAAACTGTACACAGTACTCCAGGTGTGGCCTCACCAGCACCTTATACAGCTGCAACATAACCTTGATGTTTTTAAACTCCATCCCTCTAGCAATAAAGGTTAAAATTCCATTTGCCTTCTTAATTATCTGCTGCATCTGCAAACCAACTCCTTGAGATTCCTGAACAAGGACACCCAGGTCCCTCTGCACAGTCGCATGCTGCAATTTTTTACCATTTAAATAATAGTCAATTTTGCTGTTATTTCTACCAAAATGGATGACCTCACATTTACCAACATTGTACTCCATCTGCGAGACCCCTGCCCACTCATTTAGACTATCTATACCCCTTTGCATTTTGGAAGAAATAATGTAGGGAGGAGTTATACAATACATGGCAGAGTCATCAAGCGTATAGAAACACAGAGGGGCCTAGGTGTGCAAGTCCACAAATCCTTGAAGGTGGCAACACAGGTGGAGAAGGTGGTGAAGAAGGCATATGGTATGCTTGCCTTTATAGGATGGGGTATAGAGTATAAAGGCTGGAGTCTGATGATGCAGCTGTATAGAACGCTGGTTAGGCCACATTTGGAGTACTGCATCCAGTTCTGGTCGCCGCACTACCAGAAGGATGTGGAGGCGTTAGAGAGAGTGCAGAGAAGGTTTACCAGGATGTTGCCTGGTATGGAGGGTCTTAGCTATGAGGAGAGATTGGGTAAACTGGGGTTGTTCCCCCTGGAAAGACAGAGAATAAGGGGAGATCTAATAGAGGTGTACAAGATTATGAAGGGGATAGATAGGGTGAACGGTGGGAAGCTTTTTCTCAGATCAGAAGTGACAATCATGAGGGGTCATGGGCTCAAGCTGAGAGGGGTGAAGTATAACTCAGATATTAGAGGGATGTTTTTTACACAGAGGGTGGTGGGGGCCTGGAATGCGCTGCCAAGTAGGGTGGTGGAGGCAGACACGCTGACATCGTTTAAGACTTACCTGGATAGTCACATGAGCAGCCTGGGAATGGAGGGATACAAACGATTGGTCTAGTTGGACCAAGGAGTGGCACAGGCTTGGAGGGCCGAAGGGCCTGTTTCCTGAGCTGTAATCATAGAAATCATAGAAACCCTACAGTGCAGAAAGAGGCCATTCGGCCCATCGAGTCTGCACCGACCACAATCCCGCCCAGGCCCTACTCCCATATCCCTTTACATTAATACGCTAATCCCTCTAACCTACGCATCTCAGGACACTAAGGGGCAATTTTAGCATGGCCAATCAACCTAACCCGCACATCTTTGGACTGTGGGAGGAAACTGGAGCACCCGGAGGAAACCCACACAGACACGAGGAGAATGTGCAAACTCCACACAGACAGTGACCAAAGCCGGGAATCGAACCCAGGTCCCTGGAGCTGTGAAGCAGCAGCGCTAACCACTGTGCTACCGTGTACTGTTCTTTGTTCTTTGCAGACTTCCAGCGTCCTCTGCACACTTTGCTCTGCTACCCATCTTAGTGTCATCTGCGAATTTTGACACACTATACTTGGTCCCCAACTCCAAATCATCAATGTAAATCATAAACAATTGCGGTCCCAACACTGATTCCTGAGACCATGAAACCACTGTTGTAAAAGCCCATCTGGTTCACTAATGACTTTTAGGGAAGGAAATCTGCTGTCCTTATCTGGTCTACATGAATCCAGATCCACAGTTGACCCTCAAATACCCTCTGAAATGGAGGGCGTGTTGAGATGGGCAATAAATGAAGGTCAAGCCATCAACATCCATATTCTGTCAAGTAATTTTTAAAAATCTGTTTTTGAGAAGCACACTTGATAAAGTCGCTAAATCTAATGGTGCGATCAATTAGAATCAGCGTTAGGATTCATAGAAGGAGGCCATTTGGCCCTTCGAGCCTGCACCAACAACAATTCCACCCAGACCTATCCCCGTAAACCCACGTATTTTCCCTGCTAATCCCCCTTACACTAACGGACAATTTAGCATAGCCAATCAACCTAACCTGCACATCTTTAGACTGTGGGAGGAAACTGGAGCATCCGGAGGAAACCCACGCAGACACGGGGGAGAATGTGCAAACTCCACACAGACAGTCACCCAAGGTTGGAATTAGAACCCGGGTCCCTGGCACTGTGAGGCAGCAGTGCTAACCACTGTGCCACCCTGCCACCCCAAAGGATTGATAAACACTTTTCATGGAGGTGGTTGTCTATAGCCCAAGTGTACCTGAATTAACTCTGATGAAAGCAATTGAGATCATGCTTAGCTGCAAATGGCTGCTGGGAGATGTTGCCAGAAACAGGCTTGAGAACAATAATACATTGATCAATTCAGATGGAGTTTGGTTCATAAGGAACTGCAGAGGATATGCATAGTTCATTTTGAATGACTGATCTGGTACTGCGCTGAGGAAAGAAAAAAGCTTTATTTACACGTTGGTTCATTGGATCAGAATTCGTATCAATGAATTCACACAGCTGTGTTCACTTCTCTATTTACACAGCAGCTATTCATGAAGAGAAAGGAAAGTGAAGCAGAGGTGCCTCAAGTGTTTTTCAATTCTACTCTGACCACTGGTGTTGGCTAGTCTTTATCGTGAGTACGCTACAATGATTTGTGAGTGGAAGTACAGCCGTGGGCGGCATGGTGGCACAGTGGTTAGCGCTGCTGCCTCACAGCTCCAGGGACCTGGGTTCGAATCCCGGCTTGGGTTGCTGTCTGTTTGGAGTCTGCACGTTCTATCTGTGTCTGCGTGGGTTTTCTCCCACAGTCCAAAGATGTGCGGGTTATGTTGATTGGCCATGCTAAATTGACCTGAGTGTCAGGGGATTGGCAGGATAAATATATGGGGTTATGGGAATAAGGCCTGAGTGGCATTGTGGTCAGTGCAGACTCGATGGGCTGAATGGCCTCCTTCTGCACTGTAGGGATTCTATGATTCTATGAATGGTAGCACCTGCAGTATCCCGTGAAATGGACCTGCTGGTAGAAACTGGCTGTGTATTTGCACACCCCAACTCTGTTTTAGAATTTGCACCGTGCGACCCCTAGGAGAATGATATTCATGGGAGGCACCTCGTGGGTGTGAAACTGGTGATTTTCTGTCCTGGACTTACTCATTATATAAAGGCAGCTTTCTGATGGCAATTCTGGATTGCAGAATCACTCCACACATATACAAAAAGACATGTTAACATGCTTCCCACCTGTCACCAGGCTTTTGAGTCACAATTATTTTGCCAATTCTAGCTGAATTCCTATGCACAATGGCCTCATAATATCTCTTGTTAGAGAGTGAAACATTTTTATTTGGGGAGTTCTATTACATATACATTTGCTTTTGCCACATCCAAGTGTCACCGCTACTATTGTAGCATTGAAACACGAAATAGGGGTGGCTCACAATATCTCAGTGCTGAAATGCTAACTTCTTTAGTTGTAACATACTCCAAAAACCTTCACACTCTGGAAACTGCTCTGTCTGGGTGCTGATGGGAATTGATAGTGTTCTGTTATAGCACCATGAAGGGGAGGCAGTGGCGCAGTGGTATTGTCACGGGACTAGTAATCCAGAAACCTAAGGTAAAGATCTGGGGACTTGGGTTCAAATCCAGCCACGGAAGCTGGTGAAATTTGAATTCAATAGAAATCTGGAAATAAAAGACTAATGATCACCATGAAACCATTGTCGGAAAAACCCATCTGGTTCACTAATGCCTTTTAGGGAAGGAAATCTGCTGTCCTTACCCGGTCTGGCCTACATGTGACTCCAGACCCACAGCAATGCGGTTGACTCTCAAATGCCTCTGAAATGGAGGGCAGTTCGGAACATGAGTGCTGAATCAACCAGTGATGCTCACATCTTGTAAAATGAATAAAACAAATGACCACTGCCACTGGACCAGGGTCCGAATAACAGAGATTACATATAACTTGCAAAATAGGATATACTCCCAACCAGGCCCTGGGGTTTTTCACTCTGGGTTTTCGCCTCTCCCTGGAGATCACATGGTCTGGAATGGGGGGGTGGGGGTGAGTTAATAGGTTGTAATGAACAAAGCATCGTAGCTGTGAGGGACAGCTCGGTGGATAGGATATTGGTATGTAGATAGGCTGGAAAATTGGGTGGGGATCCTGGATTCAGGATTCAATCCTGGACCGGGGAGCGGCGCGGGCTTGGAGGGCCGAAGGGCCTGTTCCTGTGCTGTATTGTTCTTTGTTCTTTGTTCTTTGTAATACCCTATTATAGAAAAGATATTATTAAACTAGAAAGAGTGCAGAAAAGATTTACTTGGATGCGACCGGGACTTGATCGTTTGAGTTATAAGGAGAGGCTGGATAGACTGGGACATTTTTCTCTGGAGCGTAGAAGGCTGAGGGGTGATCTTATAGAGGTCTATAAAATAATGAGGGGCACAGATCAGCTAGATAGTCAATATCTTTTCCCAAAGGTAGGGGAGTCTAAAACTAGAGGGCATAGGTTTAAAGTGAGAAGGGAGAGATACAAAAGTGACCAGAGGGGCAATTCTTTCACACAGAGGGTGGTGAGTGTCTGGAACAAGCTGCGAGAGGTAGTAGTAGAGGCAGGTACAATTTTGTCTTTTAAAAAGCATTTAGACAGTTACATGGGTAAGATGGGTATAGGGGGATATGGGCTGAACATGGGCAATTGGGATTAGCTTATGGGTTTAAAAAAAAGGGTGGCATGGACAAGTTGGTCCGAAGGGCCTGTTTCCATGCTGTAAACCTCTATGACTCTATGACTAATACATTTTGTGCTGTTGCTAATTTAATATTTTCAGGCATTTGTGTTATTGGTGAGATTTTACTGCAGTGGAAAATTTCAATGACTGTAACACACATAAATTCTCTAAACTGCTACACCTTCTATAATTTTTTCTCTCTCTCACATGTATCTAATGATACATTCCAAAAATGCCCCATTGATAGCTGGCAAGTTTTTTAATTCAGTGCTTATACCGGCAGCTGCATATCATTACCAGAAACATTTGAGTCAATCTACTGTGCTATTACACACAGAGGGACTGATGAAAGGCCAATGACCGGAGACTTAACTGTTTAGTTTCGGTCCACAAATGGTCCAGGCTGGAGATTTTTCAGAATCTCCAGCCCAGACCAAATCCACCTCTACCACACCACCAGGCAATGCGTCCCAGTTCCTAACCATCCGTAGCACGATAAAGCCTTTCACTATTATCTCCCCTGCCAATTAATCCAAATCTGTGCCCTTCAATTCTCCATCCCTCCACCAAAGGGAACAGCCTCCCTCCACCTCTTTGACCAAGCTTTTGCTCATCTATCCTAATATTTACTTATGCAGTTTGGTGCCTGTCTTAGGCTGGAGTTCTCTGCTCTTCCAAGCCCTGCCATTGCTACCAACGAGAATGGAGAATTTGGCGCTCAGCCAAATCTCCATTCACAGCAGCGAGACTGAAGAATCCCAGCTACGGACGAGATTGAAGAATCTCGGCCCAGTTTGATAATGCCCGCTATAAAATGGCCCAGTGGTATTATCACTAGGCTATTAATCTAGAAATAAATTAGTGTTCTGGGGACCTGGGTTCAAATCCCGCCATGGCAGATGGCGGAATTTGAATTCAATAAAAAAATCTGGAATTAAGAATCTACTGAAGACCATGAAACCATTGTTGATTGTCAGAAAAAACCTCTCTGGTTCAAACAAACAAAGAACAATACAGCACAGGAACAGGCCCTTCGGCCCTCCAAGCCCGTGCCGCTCCCTGGTCCAAACTAGACCATTCTTTTGTATCCCTCCATTCCCACTCCATTCATATGGCTATCTAGATAATTCTTAAACGTTCCCAGTGTGTCCGCCTCCACCACCTTGCCTGGCAGCGCATTCCAGGCCCCCACCACCCTCTGTGTAAAATATGTCTTTCTGATATCTGTGTTAAACCTCCCCCCCCTCACCTTGAACCTATGACCCCTCGTGAACGTCACCACTGACCTGGGGAAAAGCTTCCCACCGTTCACCCTATCTATGCCTTTCATAATTTTATACACCTCTATTAGGTCACCCCTCATCCTCCGTCTTTCCAGTGAGAACAACCCCAGTTTACCCAATCTCTCCTCATAACCAAGCCCCTCCATACCAGGCAACATCCTGGTAAACCTCCTCTGTACTCTCTCCAAAGCCTCCACGTCCTTCTGGTAGTGTGGCGACCAGAACTGGACGCAGTATTCCAAATGTGGCCGAACCAACGTTCTATACATCTCCAAATCAGACCCCAACTTTTATACTCTATGCCCCGTCCTATAAAGGCAAGCATGCCATATGCCTTCTTCACCACCTTCTCCACCTGTGAAGTCACCTTCAAGGATCTGTGGACTTGCACACCCAGGTCCCTCTGCGTATCTACACCCTTTATGGTTCTGCCATTTATCGTATAGCTCCTCCCTACATTATTTCTACCAAAATGCATCACTTCGCATTTATCAGGATTGAACTCCATCTGCCATTTCTTTGCCCAAATTTCCAGCCTATCTGTATTCTTCTGTAGCTTCTGACAATGTTCATCACTATCTGCAAGTCCTGCCAATTTTGTGTCGTCCGCTAACTTACTGATCACCCCAGTTACACCTTCTTCCAGATTGTTTATATAAATCACAAACAGCAGAGGTCCCAATACAGAGCCCTGCGGAACACCACTAGTCACAGGCCTCCAGCCAGACAAAGACCCTTCCACTACCACCCTCTGTCTTCTGTGACCAAGCAAGTTCTCCACCCATCTAGCCACTTCCCCCTTTATCCCATGAGATCCAACCTTTTTCACCAGCCTCCCTTGAGGGACTTTGTCAAACACTTTACTAAAGTCCATATAGACGACATCCACGGCCCTTCCCTCGTCAACCATTCTGGTCACTTCTTCAATAAACTCCACCAGGTTAGTGAGGCATGACCTCCCTCTCACAAAACCATGCTATCGTTAATGAGTTTATTCCTTTCTAAATGCGCATACATCCTATCTCTAAGAATCTTCTCCAACAACTTCCCCACCACGGACGTCAAGCTCACCGGCCTATAATTACCCAGGTTATCCTTCCTACCCTTCTTAAATAACGGGACCACATTAGCTATCCTCCAATCCTCTGGGATCTCACCTGCATCCAGTGACGAGACAAAGATTTGCGTCAGAGGCCCAGCGATTTCATCTCTCGTCTCCCTGAGCAGCCTTGGATAGATTCCATCAGGCCCAGGGGATTTGTCAGTCTTTATATTCTCTAACAAACCTAACACTTCCTCCCTTGTAATGGAGATTTTCTCCAACGGTTCAACACTCCCCTCCGAGACACTCCCAGTCAACACATCCCTCTCCTTTGTGAATACCGACGCAAAGTATTCATTTAGGATCTCCCCTACTTCTTTGGGCTCCAAGCATAATTCCCCACTTTTGTCCCTGAGAGGTCCGATTTTTTCCCTGACACCCCTTTTGTTCCTAACGTATGACTAAAATGCCTTGGGATTCTCCTTAATCCTGTCTGCCAAGGACATTTCATGACCCCTTTTTGCCCTTCTGATTCCCTGTCCTTCACTAATGTCCTTTAGGGTAATAAAGCTGCCATCCTTAACCAGTCTGGCCTACATGTGCGTCCAGAGCCACAGCAATGTGGTTGATTCTCAATTGCCCTCCAAAGGCAACTAGGGATGGGCAATAAATGCTGTAAGAAGTTTAACAACATCAGGTTAAAGTCCAACAGGTTTATTTGGTAGCAAAAGCCACACAAGCTTTCGAGGCTCTAAGCCCCTTCTTCAGGTGAGTGGGAATTCTGTTCACAAACAGAATTTATAAAGACACAGACTCAATTTACATGAATAATGGTTGGAATGCGAATACTTACAACTAATCCAGTCTTTAAGAAACAAAACAATGGGAGTGGAGAGAGCATCAAGACAGGCTAAAAAGATGTGTATTGTCTCCAGACAAGACAGCCAGTGAAACTCTGCAGGTCCACGCAACTCACAGTTGCGTGGACCTGCAGAGTTTCACTGGCTGTCTTGTCTGGAGACAATACACATCTTTTTAGCCTGTCTTGATGCTCTCTCCACTCCCATTGTTTTGTTTCTTAAAGACTGGATTAGTTGTAAGTATTCGCATTCCAACCATTATTCATGTAAATTGAGTCTGTGTCTTTATAAATTCTGTTTGTGAACAGAATTCCCACTCACCTGAAGAAGGGGCTTAGAGCCTCGAAAGCTTGTGTGGCTTTTGCTACCAAATAAACCTGTTGGACTTTAACCTGGTGTTGTTAAACTTCTTACTGTGTTTACCCCAGTCCAACGCCGGCATCTCCACAATAAATGCTGGCCAGCCAATGATGCCTATGTCCCACAAATGAATTAAAACAATGCCTGGGGGTTCTTTATTACATGAAAGGTGCCATATAAAAATGCGAATTTCTGTTGTTGGTGAAGATATAAGGAAGAAAATAAAAAGGGTGAAGGGTTAGCCTAGTCGGAGCTTTAAAGGGATGAGAAAGGAATGTTGACAGGGAGACTGATCAAATTGGGTCGAGAGGTATGCAAAACAGAAGTCTGGAGAGGTTGGAAGCTAAAGGGAAGAGCACTGCCTCATGAGACAACACATAGAAACATCGAAAATACAAGAAGGAGTAGGTTATTCGGCCCTTTGAGCCTGCTCCCTATTCATTTCCATCATGGATGATCATGAAAATCTATACACTAATCCTGCCTTCCCCCATACCCTTTGACCCCTTTTGCCCCAAGAGCTATATCTCATTCCTTCTTGAAATCACACAGCATGTCGCCTCAACTACATTCTGCGGTAGTGAATTCCACACATTCACCACTTGCTGGGTGCAGAAATTTCTCCTCACCTCAGTTCTAAGAGGTTTACCCCTTATCCTCAAACTATAACCCCTAGTTCTGGACTCCCCCGTCATTGGGAACATTCTTTCTGAACCTACCCTGCCTAGCCCTGTTAGAATTTTATAACACACTTGCTCACTAAGGACAAGATCATTGTCATGATGAACTCCTCTATAAAAGTATTACAATGGAATTCCACATGTTTCCATGGAGAAAGCTGAATTGTTTGTTCTGCACAGTGAAAGAAGGGACTTGATCAGTGTTTCCATCTTTGACGGTGATGGTTTGCTAGTTCTGGAAACAGTATTATAAATCATTCTGATGACACAAATGTAATGAAACCATATCCAAAATAAACCACTCATTTCAACTGACTTCAGTTCAAGAGGCCCATTTCAACACAATAGCACCTATCACATAATAACACATACGAGGCAAATTTTTTACACAGAGGATGATGGGTGCCTGGAACTCGCTGCCGGAGGAGGTAGTGGAAGCGGATACGATAGTGACTTTTAAGGGACGTCTGGACATGACTAGGATGGGAATAAAAGGATATGGTCCCCGGAAGGGTAATGGGTTTTAGTTCTGTCGGACAGCATGGTCGGTGCAGGTTTGGAGAGTCATTTCCTGTGCTGTAATTTTCTTTGTTCTTTGTTTATATCTGTTTTTAGAACATAGAACATAGAACATAGAAAGCCACAGCACAAACAGGCCCTTCGGCCCACAAGTTGCGCTGATCATATCCCTACCTCTAGGCCTATCTATAGCCCTCAATCCCATTAAATCCCATGTACTCATCCAGAAGTCTCTTAAAAGACCCCAACGAGTTTGCCTCCACCACCACCGACGTCAGCCGATTCCACTCACCCACCACCCTCTGAGTGAAAAACTTACCCCTGACATCTCCTCTGTACCTACCCCCCAGCACCTTAAACCTGTGTCCTCTCGTAGCAACCATTTCAGCCCTTGGAAATAGCCTCTGAGAGTCTACCCTATCCAGACCTCTCAACATCTTGTAAACCTCTATCAGGTCACCTCTCATCCTTCGTCTCTCCAGGGAGAAGAGACCAAGCTCCCTCAACCTATCCTCATAAGGCATGCCCCCCAATCCAGGCAACATCCTTGTAAATCTCCTCTGCACCCTTTCAATGGCTTCAACATCTTTCCTGTAATGAGGTGACCAGAACTGCGCGCAGTACTCCAAGTGGGGTCTAACCAGGGTCCTATAAAGCTGCAGCATTATCTCCCGACTCCTAAACTCAATCCCTCGATTAATGAAGGCCAGTACGCCGTACGCCTTCTTGACCGCATCCTCCACCTGCGAGGCCGATTTAAGAGTCCTATGGACCCGGACCCCAAGGTCCTTCTGATCCTCTACACTGCTAAGAATGGTACCCTTCATATTATACTGCTGCTTCATCCCATTGGATCTGCCAAAATGGATCACCACACACTTATCCGGGTTGAAGTCCATCTGCCACTTCTCCGCCCAGTCTTGCATTCTATCTATGTCTCGCTGCAACTTCTGACATCCCTCCAAACTATCCACAACACCACCTACCTTGGTGTCGTCAGCAAACTTACCAACCCATCCCTCCACTTCCTCATCCAGGTCATTTATGAAAATGACAAACAGCAAGGGTCCCAGAACAGATCCCTGGGGCACTCCACTGGTCACTGACCTCCATGCAGAGAAAGACCCCTCCACAGCCACTCTCTGCCTTCTGCAGGCAAGCCAGTTCTGGATCCACAAGGCAACAGCCCCTTGGATCCCATGCCCTCTCACTTTCTCAAGAAGTCTTGCATGGGGGACCTTATCGAACGCCTTGCTGAAGTCCATATAGACCACATCCACCGCTCTTCCTTCGTCAATGTGTTTGGTCACATTTTCAAAGAACTCAACCAGGCTCGTAAGGCACGACCTGCCCTTGACAAAGCCGTGCTGACTACTTTTGATCATACTAAACTTCTCTAGATGATCATAAATCCTGTCTCTCAGGATCCTCTCCATCAACTTACCAACCACTGAGGTTAGACTCACCGGTCGGTAATTTCCCGGGCTGTCCCTGTTCCCTTTCTTGAATATAGGGACCACATCTGCAATCCTCCAATCCTCCGGAACCTCTCCCGTCTCCATCGACGATGCAAAGATCATCGCCAAAGGCTCCGCAATCTCCTCCCTCGCCTCCCACAGTAACCTGGGGTACATCCCATCCGGTCCCGGCGACTTACCAACCTTGATGCCATTCAATAGTTCCAACACATCCTCTTTCTTTATGTCCACATGCTCGATCCTTTCTGTCCACCGCAAACCAGCAGTACAACCACCCAGATCCCTTTCCACCGTGAATACCGAGGTAAAGTATTCATTAAGCACCTCCGCCATTTCTAACGGTTCCGCACAAACTTTTCCCCCTTCACCTTTTAAGGGTCCTATGCCTTCACATCTCATCCTTTTACTCTTGACATATTTGTAGAAAGCCTTGGGATTCTCCTTAATCTTACCCGCCAAGGTCTTCTCATGACCCCTTCTCGCTCTCCTAATTTCCTTCTTAAGCTCCTTCCTACATCCCGTATACTCCTCTAAATCCTTAACACCTCCTAGCTCTCTGAACCTTCTGTACGCCTCTCTTTTCTTATTCACCAGGTTCATCACAACCTTCGTGCACCACGGTTCCTGTACCCTACCAACACCCCCCTGTCTCATCGGAACGTT
The DNA here is from genome assembly GCF_964213995.1 of Mustelus asterias. Lineage (NCBI taxonomy): Eukaryota > Metazoa > Chordata > Chondrichthyes > Carcharhiniformes > Triakidae > Mustelus > Mustelus asterias. The sequence continues at coordinate 118,632,398 of NC_135808.1, read as the reverse complement.
GTCATGCAGAGCTCCAGACAAACATTCCTTGAAAATCCTCCACTTTCCTTCCAATTTACCCGTCTAATTTCCTCCCTGATGACACTGTATTTCCCTTTACTCCAGAGAAACACTTTCCTAGCCTGCCTGATCCTATCTCTTTCCAATGCTATCGTGAAGGAGATAGAATTATGATCGCTATCCCCAAGATGCTCACCCACCGAGAGATCCTCCACCTGTCCAGGTTCATTAGCCAGCACCAGATCAAGTACAGCCTCTCCTCTAGTAGGCTTATCCACATACTGTGTCAGGAAACTCCTCTCCATCCAAACCCCTAGCCCTAGGGATATTCCAATCTATGTTTGGGAAATTAAAATCTCCCATCACGACAACTCTGTTATTCCTACATCTCTCCAGGATCTGTTTCCCCATCTGCTCCTCAACATCTCTGTTACTATTGGGCGGCCTATAGAAAACACCCAGCAAAGTTACCGACCCCTTCCTGTTCCTAACCTCCACCCACAGAGACTCCGTAGTCAATCCCTCCACGGCGTCCACCTTCTCTACAGCCGTGACACTATCCCTGATCAACAGTGCCACTCCCCCCCCTCTCTTGCCTCCCTCCCTGTCCTTCCTGAAACATCTAAAACCCGGCACCTGAAGCACCCAGTCCTGTCCCTGAGACATCCAAGTCTCCGTAATGGCCACCACATCACAATTCGAAGCAGCAATCCACGCTCTAAGCTCATCCACTTTATTCACTACACTCCTGGCATTAAAATAGACACATCTCAGACCTTCAGCCTGAGCACTTCCCTTCTCCATCACTCGTCTAACCTCCCTCTTACCCTGTCTACATTCCTTATCTATTTGCGAGCTAACCTCCTCGCTCTCAGTCCCCTCATTTCGATTCCCTCCCCCCAACCTTTCTAGTTTAAAGTCTCTCCAGTAGCCTTAGCCAACCTTCCCGCCAGGATATTGGTCCCCCTGGGATTCAAGTGCCACCCGTCTTTTTTAAACAGGTCACACCTGCCCCTAAAGAGGTCCCAATGATCCAAGTACCCAAATCCTTGTCCCTTGCTCCAGTCCCTCAGCCACGCATTCATTCTCCACCGATTCCTGTTCTCACTCTCCCGTGGCACAGGCAGCAATCCCGAGATTACTACCTTTGCATTCCTCTTTCTCAGCTGTCTACCTAACTCCCTATATTCTCTTTTCATGACCCCTTCCCTCTTCCTACCTATGTCAGCAGTACCTATATGCATCACGACCTTCGGCTCCTCTCCCTCCCCCTTCAGGATTTTATTTCAGATTTCCAGCAGTCACTGAGCCAGTATGTAGCTGTGAACTATTATGGCCCTCGCTCCATGCTTGAGTTAGCTGATTCCAAAAGGAATCAGCTAATAAGCACGTTGGCCTCAAAATCTTTACTGTGGGAGAGGAAAGTCACCATCCTGCAACTGGTCCTGGAAGTCTGAGTGAGTAACTGAGGCCAGGATCCAGTTGTGATACCTTCCCCCTGCCATATTGCACGCTGACACTCATTCAGTGGGAGCGTATATCATAATTTTGAGTGCAAAGTTTGGTGCACCAGAAGTCACAGCATTGTTATGGTGCAGAAGACTTAGTGCCATTTCCCTGTCTTTTCCCCTTACCCCTGCACATTGTTTCTATTCAAGTAATGCCTTCTTGAATGCCTTGATTGAACCTGTCCCTTCCAGGCAGTGCATTCCAGACCCCAATCACTCGCTCTGTGAAAAAGTTTTTTCTCATATCACATTTGCTTCTTTTTCAAATGACTTTAAATCTGTACCCTCTCCTTCTCGATCCTTTTACAAGCGGGAACAGTTTCTCTGCTCTACTCTGTCCCGCCCCCTCATGATTTTGAAAACCTCCTCTTAGCCTTCTCCTCTCTGCTGAGCTGACCTGCCATAACTTGAAAAACTATTTATTACAATTAGTAACTTACCAGTTACTAATCAGTTTTTTCCCCTGTAGTAAAGTAAGGGTCAGCTCCTGGATACTGAGATGTTAGAAAACTCACTTTCTCACTCACTCACTCACTAAACCCCAACTTAACAGTCAACAGTCAACAGTTCAAAGATGTGCGGGTTAGGTTAATTGGCCATGCTAAATTGCCCCTTAGTGTCCTGGGATGCGTAGGTTAGAGGGATTAGTGGGTAAATATGTAGGGATATGGGGATAGGGCCTGGGTGGGATCGTGGTCGGTGCAGACTTGATAGGCCGAATGGCCTCTTTCTGCACTGTAGGGTTTCTATGATTTCTATGATTTCTTAAGCACTCTAATGCAGCCCAAGGAAGCACTCCATTGAAAACGTTGTCGTAATGAAGGTGACCTGTTTTTATATTCTCTGATTCAAGCTTCTGAAAACTGTCAACATCCTGGTGAAGCTCCTCTTTACCCCCCCCCCCCCCCCCCCCAGTGCTATCGCATCCTTCCTGAAGTGAGATGACCAGTGAGGTGACAGGCGACCATGACATCTGAAGCTCTCCCCTTCCTCCCCCAAAATGGCGGTGGCTGGAGCATCAGTATGAGGTGAGGCGGGTGTGTGACCTGGTGCCATTGCCACATCACTGTTGTTCTTCTTATGACAAGTGAGCCGCCTTTGAATCAGTAAACGCTTTAACACTCGGCAGGTCTGGCAGCGTTTGTAGAGAGTTAACAATTCAGGTCTGTCACCCTGGCTTTTTTTTCTCTCCACAGATGCTGCCTGAGCTGCTGAGTATTTCCAGCATTTTCTGTTTTCATTACTATGCACCGGCTTATCCAGTAAAATGAGCAGGGAACCCCCTGAAGACTGTAAAGGAAATTTGTAACTCAGAAATTTATAGAAGATGTCCAGTTAGATTAAGTATTAATTGTGGTTATACTGGGGGAAAAAAAAGCAGCAGACAGCTGTGTATAGCTTGAACTATGGCAGAGACGTAGAGTACATTTTAATTTAGTTCAGCAAATTATTTTTAATTCTTTGCAATTAACCCTATCCATTTGAGTGTCTTAAATTTGTGGGTGTTTAATTGGTCTTGCATTACTAAATTCAGGATGGTAAAGTTAATTAAAACTTTGCTGAAAACAGGAAGGCTTATTGTGATGGAAGTATTGCGAATGCACAATGTATAATCTTCCCTGCCGGTTTGCTAACATTTCTTACTAGCTATTTTAGAACAATATTGAAAAAATGTAAAATCAGGAAACGCTGGTAACACACAAGAAGCCTGTCAGCTTGTTGTTGCAGACTCCTTGTTAGAACTCAGGTGCGCATTTCAGAAACGTTAAACGGTAAAAAGGATGATATTGGATCAGCCGTCCATCCTTTCAATTGAATTCAACTGCGTAACTTAAGCAGAAACTCTGGGTTCCAGTAGCTTTGTCTGTCCCTCTCTTCTTCCCCCTTCTCGCTTTCTCTCTCTCACACGATTTTCCAAATGGGAAAATGAGAAGCTTTTCTTTCAAAGTTTAGTTGTAAAATCATCCAATTTCTATTCAAATCATCTTAGAAAACACACAAGCTAAAATATTAGATGCTGATCAAATTTTATAATTTGAACACAGACAAAAGCTACAAGAAGTGTATATAATATTCCAATTTTCAAAGTTTAGCTCTGTCTTTTTCTCTCTTTCACATATAAACACAGATGCACATATGTACACAAACACATACTAACACACACACATGTACACACATATGTACACAAACGCACATACAACACACACATGCATACACACATGCACACACAAACACACATATGCATGCACACGCACACATGTACACATACAAACACACATATGAATACACACGCACACTGTCCTCTGGAAATTGCTGCTGTAGAATACCTGAATAAATTTCTGAAATTTATCCTGTAGCTTTTCTTCAAATAATTTTGAAAAGCAACCTTAGATAATGTTGGCAGCTGAGGTAAATCATTTTGGTGACTGAAAATAAATGAGAAAAGTATACACAGTGCATGTTCAGACTGCAGGATCTGTGCTCACCTGACACAGTATAAGCTCTGCGCAAATACTTCAAGTCCGATCCTAAGCTTTCGCAAAGGGTGAAGTGTTTAGGTGAATAACTCTTCAATTAAGATATTAAAAGACAGAAAAAACAATTCATTAGTCATGATGCAAATATGAAGCATGCACATCTTTGTTCTGGTGACATTTATGTCAGACATCCGAAATGTCAGTCACTGAGAGAAAATGGCATTCAAAACCTTTTCCAAAAGACATCTTGGACAATTGCATTGATTTAACGTTTATTTCTTTCTTTCAATTTTTTTTTGACTGTTAAGTTCTCCAGACTGATAATTCTTCATTGGCTGTCTTTGTACATCGTTAGTAACAGAATTGACAATTTTCTGGTCACTTTCCTTGCCTTTTATTTATATGTTTCTGACCATTCTTTAACATTCACACTACATAAGTGCTGGACAATAACATCTCCAACAGAAAAGCATCTAACCATCTCCCCTCAATTACCATTGTCGCCCACCATCAACATCCTGGGGGTACCACTGACCAGAACGTTAACTAGACTAGCCGTATAAACACTATGGCTACAAGAGCAGTCAGAGGTTGGGAATTCTGCGGTGGATAACTCATCTCTTGACTCCCCAAAGCCTATCCACTGTCTATCTACAAGTCAGCAGTGTGACGGAATACTCTCCACTTGCCTGGATGAGTGCGGCTCCAATCACACTTAACAAATTCAACACTATCCCGAAGAAAGCAGCTCATTTGATTGGCACCCCATCCATGACCTTAAACATTGATGCCATCCACCACTACCACTACTAGTGGCAGCAGTGTGTACCATATGTAAGATGCATTGCAGCAACTCGCCAAGGTTCCTTTGACAGTTCTTTCCAAACGTGGAACCTCCACCATCTAGAAGGACAAGCATTGGAGATCCATGGAAACATCACCACCTGCAAGCTCTCCCCCAAGCGACATGTCATCCTGACTTGGGACTACATTGCCTGTTCCTTCATTGCCACTGGATCAAAATCCTGGAACTCCCTGCCTAACAATTAACCTGGTGTTGTTAAAACTCTTACTGTGTTTACCCCAATCCAACGCCGGCATCTCCACATCATAACAGCATTAGAGTCATAGAGTCATAGAGGTTTACAGCATGGAAACAGGCCCTTCGGCCCAACTTGTCCATGCCGCCCTTTTTATTAAACCCCTAAGTTAATCCCAATTGCCCGCATTTGGCCCATATCCCTCTACACCCATCTTACCCATGTAACTGTCTAAATGCTTTTAAAAGACAAAATTGTACCCTCCTCTATTCCTACATCTGGCAGCTTGTTCCAGACACTCACCACCCTCTCTGAAAAAAATAATATGGGAATACGTACACCACATGGACTGCTGTGTATTACGGACAGGAGGGAGTTTAATTCAGAACAGCCCTGATTTTCCCACTCACTGCCTGTTCATAAGGAGAAAGTTGTTTTTGACTTTTGATTTCCCCTTTCTAATTGGTGGTGCACTTTCCCCAACTCTTCAGCTATGGAGTGATCCAATCCTCTATTAATAACCCCACAGCAAACTTAAGATTCAGAGGGTTAGCTTATTTTACACACACTCAGAAATTTGAATGGACCTCCCTTATAGTTCATAAGATATAGGAGCAGAATTAGACCATTCAGCCCATTGAGTCTGCTCCGTCATTCGATCATGGCTGATATGCTCCTCATCCCCATTTTCCTCCCTTCTCCCCATAACCCTTTAACCCATTACAGATTAAAAACCTGTCTATTAAGCTGATCTTCCTCTACACTCTAGCTGCGACTACAACACTACATTCTGCACGCTCTCCTTTCCTTCTCCCCTATATACTCTATGTACAGTGTACTTTGTCTGTATAGCAGGCAAGAAACAATACTCTTCACTGTATCCCAATACATGTGACCATAGTAAATCAAATCAAATTAAATCAAGTCAAAATGTGGAATATGGCTTTGCAATGCCCCCCACTTTAGCAGTCATACAATAAAGGAGGGATAATGGAAATGAAGGGCTTCAGGGCCAAGACACGGACAAAAATAAGAATTATGATTTTATGTGAGACTAGAGTCCAGAATTTAAAAGTCCACTGGTTTATTCCTTCAGAGGGTAGCAGGCTGAAACTGTTGCAGGGTGATCTGTTTTTCCAGAAACAAGGACTTCCACAATGGGAGAAAGTAAAGTAAAGTTTATTTATTAATCACAAGTAAGGCTTACATTGACACTGTGAAATTCCCCTAGTCGCCACACTCCGGCGCCTGTCCAGGTCAATGTGCCTAACCAGCATGTCTTTCAGAATGTGGGAGGAAACCAGAGCACCGGAGAAAACCCACACAGATACGGGGAGAACATGCAAACTCCACACAGGCAATGACCCAAGCCAAGAATTGAACGCGGTTCCCTAGTGATGTGAGGCAGCAGTGCTAACTACTGTGCCACCATGCCGTCCCAGGTAGACATGAATTCAACTTATGGGCACAGAGACAGATGTTCCGATATTCTAGTAGTACACAGTATAGACAGAGACCAGGCTATTTAGACCTAGGAAGTTCTTCTGTTGCTACCTGTTAGGTGATAAATGGTAGACAGAGGCAGGCATCTAGCCTGGACTCATGCTTCTCTTTTGAGGTTAAACAGCGACTGCAGATAAAACCCAAAAGCTTCATAATTAAAGTAATTCAAACATCTCAGGTTTGGGTCAATGAACAGCAGGTGACGGGGAAAATGCAGGGGAATGGCACTAAGTCATGATGATTGTTTGGAGAGCCAGTGCAGACAGGATGGGCCAAATGGCCTCCTTCTGTGCCGTAACAATTCTGTGACTCTGTGATGTATATGCAATATATATATTTTTCTTTATGGCTTTTGTTCATGACAGTCATGGAATCATAGAATACCTACAGTGCAGAAGGAAGCCATTCAGCCCATCGGGTCTGCACTGACCACAATCCCAGCCAAGCCCTATTCCCGTAAACCCTCACAGTTACCCTGCTATTCCCCTGACACTCGGGTCAATTTAGCATGGCCAATCAATCTAACCCACACATCTTTGGACTGTGGGAGGAAACCGGAGCACCCGGAGGAAAATAACACAGACACGAGGAGAACGTGCAAACTCCAGACAGACGGTGACCCGAGGCCGGAATTGAACCCGGGGCACTGGCGCTGTGAGGCAGCAGTGCTAACCGCTGTGCCACCGTGCCGTCCCTCGTGGTTCAAGAAGGCTGCTCATCACAACCTCATCAAAGACAATTGGGAATGGGCAAGAAAGTCAATGGATGCTGATAACCCATTAAAAAAACTTACTTTAGATCTGGTTTGCTGTTTTTCTTTAATTTGACCCAATCAATAAAGCCTGATTGCCCAATTGCGACTAATAGAGAAAAGCATAGCAGGGGCAACTTAATAGCTGTCCTTCACATCACGCCGTAGCAGCTTTTATATCTACCTACGAAGGAACACATGTTCAAGTCTCGTCCAAAAGACGGCACCTCAGCATTGATCTGAACTGTCGGTCTACTTTATGTACTCCAGTCTCCGAAGTGGGACTTGAACCCACAACTTTATGACGCAGAAGAATGAGTGCTACCACTGAGCCAAGTCTGATATCTATAATGGGAGCAGCCTCTGTAAACATGTCACACTGTCATTATTCTCCGCTGTCACCTTGAACAAAGTCCCCTTTAAAAAAAAAACTGCACGATTTTCAAAGATTTGAAAACCGAAAATGCTTTCAGGGATAATTTGACTAAACAGGTAAGGTTTGAACAAGGTTGGCTTTCTGAATATAAACCTCCACGTACAAAGTCATTCTCCGCTACCATTTAGCAGGTAAACACTAGAAATGGCTGTCATAGATAATTCAGCTTGTGTTCAAGCTGTGATTTTTTTTTTAGAAAATAATTTAAATGTAAATTATCTTTTCACTCCGATGTAATCATTCTGTGTTTTGCCATATAATTTCAAAATCCATTTGGGTAAAAATAGAACACAGCCCTTTAAACCTGCAGATATAAAAGATCAGACATGTCAGAGGGACAGCGTGACGCCCTTTGGAAAGACAGTCCGTGATATCTATTAATTTTGGCAAACTGTCATCCACCTGCTTCTTGCCATTCCTAAAGTTTCTATAAATTGAAGTGATTTACAAAGTCAAAGAACTGATTTAGAATTGTCAAACTCATGCATATTTAATAAACCCAGCCTTTCGCATGCAAGAGAATAATGATGTTTAATTCTTACATTGCACCTTCTGAAAGAAGATGTTATAAAGGCTAACAACCTGATCTAGATGCGGGACATAGTGTGGAGTTGCCAGCGTTGGACTGGGATGGGCACAGTAAGAAGTCTCACAACACCAGGTTAAAGTCCAACAGGCGGACACACTGGGAACGTTTAAGACTTATCTAGATAGCCACATGAACGGAGTGGGAATGGAGGGATACAAAAGAATGGTCTAGTTTGGACCAGGGAGCAGAGCGGGCTTGGAGGGCCGAAGGGCCTGTTCCTGTGCTGTATTGTTCTTTGTTCTTTGTTTATTTGGAATTTAGAGCGCAGCTCCTTCGTCAGGTGAGTGATGAAGTCCAATGATGTGCAGGTTAGGTAGATTGACCATGCTAAGTTGTCCCTTAGTGTCAGGGGGACTAGCTAGGGTAACTGCATGGGGTTATGGGGATAGGGCCTAGGTGGGATTGTGGTTGATACAGGCTCAATGGGCCAAATGGCCTCCTTCTGCCCTGTAGGATTCTATGATCATGAAAGAGCAGCGCTCCGAAAGCTCATGATTCTAAATAAACCTGTTGAACTTTAACCTGGTGTTGAGAGACTTCTTACTGTACTAGACACGGGACGGAATCTTCTGCTCTGAAGTCTAGGTTCGGTGGCGGGTGCAGAAACGTGAGTGATTCCTGCCTGGGGTACAGATGGCTGTACGCGTGTGATCTTGCGCTGGTCAGATCATTACTTACGCAACCCATGTGGAGCACAGCGAATCTCAGGGCGGGGGCTGCGCAGGAAGCTGCTCTCTCTGCCATTATCGCATGGGATCGCAGGTCCAGGCAGCATATTTAAAGGACACCCAGCCAACCTCCCTCCTCTCCCCACTTTACCTGCCTCCCAGGGCCAGCTTCCAGCCCACCCTTCCCCACCCACCTTCTAGCCTTCCCGCAACTTGCGCTACCGGCACCCGGCATGAGTGGAGTTAGGAGCGGTCCCCAAGGAGACGAACGTGGCAGCGACTGAAATGGGAGTCGTGGAAGAGGTGAAGCATCATTTACATACAGTCATAAAAGCCAATGTTCCAATTTCCCACTGGCAAGGGACATGTATTCCAGTGTGGTGGCCTTTTAATGAGCATGCGTGACAGTTAGTGCATGCAAAAGGGCTTCCTGACATTAGACCATAAGACCCTTAAAATAATACGATGTAGATGCAAAGGTAGTCCATTTGGCCCATCGAGTATGCTCTGCCATTTAATGAGATCATGATTGACCTGATATCACCCTCAACTCCACCTTCCCACCATTTCCCCATAACACTCAATTTCCTTACTGATTAAAAATCTGTCTCTCTCAGCCTTGAACAGACCCAATGATTCAATCCCCACAGCTCTCTGTGGTAAAGATTCGCTACCCTTTAAGAGGTAAAATTCCTCCTTATCTCAGTCTCAAGTTGCTGATCCTTTACTCTGATATTATGCCCTCTGGTCCTAGACTCTTCCACAAGGGGAAGCAATGTCTCAACGTCTGCCCTATCAAGCCACCTGAGAATCCTAGGAGCCGGGTTCTCCGACCTCCCTTGCAGCTGGGATACTCCCATCCGCTGTAGTGAATGGAGATTTGGCTGAGCGCCAAATTCCCCGTCCTCACTGGCAGCGGGGGTGTGAAGGGCCGGAGAATTCCAGTCTATGTGTCTCAATAAGGTCACCTCTTTCTTCTAAACTCCAATGAGGACAGGCCTAACCTACTCAATGCCTCCTCATAAGAAAATCCCTTCATACCCAGGATCAACCTGGTGAACCACCTCTGGACTGTCTCTGGACTCCTTACTGTGCTTACCCCAGTCCAACGCCAGCATCTCCACATCCTGCCTCTAGGGCCAATCCATTGTTTGTCAGGAAGCCTTTAACCCTCCTTTAAAGTCTTGAGGGCAAAATTCCAACCAGTCATTGTTCATTGAAGTTGCCCTGCACTCCAGTTTAAAGTTTATTTATTAGTGTTACAAGTAGGCTTATATTAACACTGCAATGAAGTTACCGTGAAAATCCCCTATTCGCCACATTCCGGCGCCTGTTCGGGTGCACTGAGGGAGAATTTAGCATGGCCAATGCACCTAACCAGCATGTCTTTCAGACTGTGGGAGGAAACTGAAGCACCCGGAGGAAACCCATGCAGACACAGGGAGAACATGCAGACTCCGCACAGATAGTGACCCAAGCCAAAATCGTACCCGGGTCCCTGGTGTTGTGAGGCAGCAGTGCTAACCATTGTGCCATAATGCCGCCCTGTGCCACCGTGCCGGCCTACGCTCCACGCTCCTGTTACTGGCAGGACAAGTTGAAACTTCGAAGGCTGTCATGCACTTGTTTCATTACTCATTCCAAAATTGTTTCTAGGTTATATCTTAACTGACTACAAGACTGATATCTATAGTGCATTCTAATATATTGATTATACGGCACGGTGGCACAGTGGTCAGCACTGCTGCCTCACAGTGCCAGGGAATCTGGTTCAATTCTGGCCTTGGGTCACTGCCCTTGTGGAGTTTGAACATTCTCCCCATGTCTGCTTGGGTTTCCTCCGGGTGCTCCGGTTTCCTCCCACAGTCCAAAGATGTGAGGATTAGGTTGATTGGCCATGCTAAATTAACCCAGATGTTCGGGGGATTAGCAGGGTAAATATGTGGCGTTACAGGAATGGGGCCTGGGTGCGATTGCGGGCAGTGCAGGCTCGAAGGGCCAAAAGACTTCCTTTTTCACTGTAGGGAGTCGATGAAAATAATACATATTTTTTCTCAGGAACATTGCTTACCTTCTGCATTCAGCATATTAATCAGAGTTCTAAGTACCTAACAACCCATTGCTTTCAAAGCTACATTCAATATCCTTAATGCCTGTCATATAATTAAAGGTTCAGAACGAAATAATTGTACTTCCTCTGTGACTTATTGTGAAGCTGACCACAAGAACTAGTCCAGTTATTAAGCTTGAATAAATTAAATGGAGAAATGAAGGGTAGTGCCTGCATGTTGAGCAAACCTTTTACAAAATTTGCTTTATAAATCTAGAGTTGAAATTGCCAAGCTTTAATGTCAATACTTGTGCTGGTTATAAATCCAATTACAGCCACATTTCCTGAAGTATTCAGAAATTATGCACTGTTAGAAAATAACAGGAAACATCTTTTAAAATTTGAGGACAAAGCTTTTATTTTACAGTTTCTTCTATCAGAGCAGCTTTGCAGGCAATGTGTGGTAACACACAAACCTAGTTACAGTTTAGATCGCGCTTATAGAATAGAATCCATTCAGTGCAGAATGTCAGCATCAAGAACTCTCAGGTTACACAACCTTATCAATGTCCCTTTGTTTGAACCTTGGGATAATGCGCCCTACTGTACCACTGCATTTCCCACACCAGTCTGCCCTGATTGTCAATTTTGTGGGAGTCAATATTAAATGAGATGAGGGAGAGATTTATATTATGGGTGGCATGGTGGCACAGTGGTTAGCAATGCTGCCTCACGGCATCAGGGACCCAGGGTTCAATTCCAGCCTCGGGTGATTGTCTGCTTGAGTATCCTCCGGGTGCTCCGCTTTTCTCCCACACTTCAAAGATATGCGGGTTAGGTTCATTGGTCATGCTAAATTGTCCCTTAGTGTCAGGGGAGTAGCAGAATAAATATGTGGGGTTACAGGGATAGGGTCTGCATGTGATTGTTGGCGGTGCAGATTCAATGGGCCAAATAGCCTCCTTCTGCACTGTCGGGGTTCTATGATTCTACGAATATTTATCTAACATGTATACAATATATAAAACTTATAGGGGTGAATTTTACTGTCCCGCCCACACAGGAATCAGAGAGGGCGAAGTGGATTAAATGTAACCACCATGCAATTGGTAAAAATAGACAACTTTCATCCCCTCAAGCCTGAGTCTGAGTGCTGGTAGCCCATAGATCATTCCAAGATGGCAGCCACTCATGGAAGCATACCATCTTGTCTTCATTCTAGACAGAGTTAATAGGCGGGATTTCCGGGCCCCGCTCGCCCCAAAGCCGCACCCAAAGGCCGGGAAGATCTCGTGCACTGGGAGTCAAACAGGCAATGCATATTTAAACCAACAGAGAAAATGCTAGAGAATCTCAGCGGGTCTGGCAGCATCTGTAAGGAGAGAAAAGAGCTGATGTTTCGAGTCCAGGCGACCCTTTGTCAAAGCTAAAAGGCATAGAAAGTGGGAGATATTTATACTGCAGGGGGAGGGAATGAAAGATGAGCCATAGCCACAGAAACCAGGGAAACCAGTTAATAACTGTCCCCAGAGAGAATAAAAGGTGTGAATGGCCAAACGGCAGAGAAACTAAAATGAAGATGTTGGGGGAGAGGGGAAGAAAAATGGATGGGACAGAGGTAAGATTTAGAGGAGAAGGAAAGGGGGAGAAAAGGTAAGGGAAGGGGCATAAAGTAGGGGGAAAGAGTGGAAAGAAAAATGAAGAAAGACAATAAAGAAATAAAAGGTAGAGAACAGTAAAAAATTAAATAAAATAGAATGAAAACAAAGGGGTGGAGGTGGGGTAGAGCAAATCATCTGAAGTTGTTGAATTCGATGCTGAGACCGGAAGGTTGTAAAGTGCCGAGCCGGAAGATGAGATGCTGTTCCTCCAGTTTGTGTTGAGCTTCACTGGAACATTGCAGCAGGCCACGGACAGACATGTGGGCACGGGAGCTGGGTCGTGTGTTAAATGCATATTTAAATGCGACTTTGAGTATGCTAATCAGGCTCGCACCCTTTCTGGGCATGATCGGTTCATGCTGTTACCGATTGCAAACTGTTCGGCACCAAGGGATTTTTAGGCCGGCACATTATTTTCCAGGTTTGGCCTGATCAGCGCTAAGCGCGGCGAGACTGGAAAACCTCCCCCAACAAGTGGGTCGATGCGTAGAGCAGCAGGGTTTGCATATTTATTTGAAATATTAGATGGGCGCCTCATTTTCAGACAGGGAAATTAACTGTCATTTTGTGCAGTTGTTTTAATTGTGTATTTGACAGATGTTGTGATTCCACGTGCTGGACTTTTGATCCCTGGAGGAGGCAGTATTGGAGACAGAACAGGGAGCAAAACTGAAAATGGTTGCAGTGTGCTGGTTCCCTGCAGTCCTACCTCACACTCATTTTTAGAGTAATAGAATAATAGAATAGTTATGGCACAGAAGGAAGCCCATTGTATCCATGTTGGTTCTTTGGAGGGACAATTTAGCCTATCCCACTCACCCCACAATTCCCCACAGCCCTGTAAGTGTTTCTCTCCAGCTAATAGAGGCAGGATTGCGATACTGCCCAAAAGTGGTGGCTCAATACCTGAAGCATGGAAAAGAGGCAAGTGACAGCACCTTAAAGGCCTTTTGTTCTCAGGCATGGTGACCAGGAGGTGTTGTGTTCGTGTAAGAGGTGACAGCCCAGCAGGAAGAGAGTCACGTTGCAGAGCGGGGTCCATTTGTCAATGATGCTCTTCAGGGGAATGATTGAGAGAGCTGCAAGGCAGGGGCACAGAGTGAGCATGTAAAGAAAGCAGAGAGGCAACTCAGTAGGGCTGGGATCCTTGTGAGGAAACGACTCTTCAGGGGATCCAGGCAGCTGTGTCCTCGCTTTTGGAGGTAAGGGAGGCCAGATCTAGATATAGGGCTGAGCCAACTTGCATTTGGGGATGGTGGGGCAGTCACGCAGTGAAAAAAGGGTGGCACGGTGGCACAGTGGTTAGCACCGCTGCCTCACAGTGCCAGGAACCCGGTGAGTTGATTTGATTTAATTTATTATTGTCACATGTATTGGGTTACAGTGAAAAGTATTGTTTCTCGCATGCTATACAGACAAAGCATACTGTTCATCGAGTACATAGGGAGAAGAAAAGGACAGGATGCAGAATATAGTGTTACTGTCATAGCGACGCTGTAGAGAAAGATCAACTTAACATAAGGTACAAAGAACAAAGAACAGTACAGCACAAGAAACAGGCCCTTCAGCCCTCCAAGCCTGTGCCGCTCCTTGGTCCAACTAGACCAATCGTTTGTATCCCTCCATTCCCAGGCTGCTCATGTGACTATCCAGGCAAGTCTTAAACGATGTCAGCGTGCCTGCCTCCACCACCCTACTTGGCAGCGCATTCCAGGCCCCCACCACCCTCTGTGTAAAAAACATCCATCAAAAAGTCTGATGGCAGCAGGGAAGAAGCTGTTCTTGAGTCAGTTGGTACGTGGTCTTAGACCACGGTTAGAATAGGTTAGAATAGGTTAAATTCCAGCCTTGGGTGACTCCCTGTGTGAAGTTTACACATCCACCCTGTGTCTGCGTGGATTTCCTCCGGATGATCCGGTTTCCTCCCACAGTCCAAAAATGTGCAAGTTAGGTGGATTGGCCATGCTAAATTGCCCCTGAGTGTCTCAAGATGTGCAGGTTAGGTGGATTGGCCATGCTGAATTGCCCCTTTGTGTCCTGGGATGTGTAGGTTAGGGGGATTAGTGGGGTAAATACGTGGGGTTATGGGGATAGAGCCTGGGTGGAAGCTCTGTTGGAGAGCTGGTGCAGAACATTGAGCCAAATTGCCTCCTTCTTCTCTGTAGGGATTCTATGATTCTATAAGTGCAGGCCATTGTCAAGGTGCCCCCTCTCCTTCTCCTATGCCCCATAGTTGGGTGCCTAACATGCTCCTTGACCACTAATCGGCCTGCAAAATTGCAACTAAAAATTCGATGCAGTAAGTGTAGGGTTTGTCATATCTCTGTTCAGCAGTCAGAAGCTCAAAGCAAGTTTCCCACTCCTGGAGTAGCAATGGCAGTAAACCTCAGCAATAATATTTCTGTTACCTTGCTGCCCAACAAACAAATGTTTATTCAGTCGCATATCTCTGCCTATACCAATTATGGGGTGACAATGGCCACATAATTATGTGGTTGTGTTGCATGAAAAGAGCATCCTTGCATAGCGAGCTTTTGTAAGGTTTACAGTTACATAAACAAGGTAGATTTGTTGTTTAAACAGACTCAAATGCCAGAGTGCTATTTGCACCCAGATCTCTGAGCTCAGCTCATTAATGTAGCTTCAGATATGGACAAGTATAGGAAGCGCTCCTAGTGTTGTGTCCAAGTAAAACTCAGGGGGGAGAGGCTAATTAAAGTGCGGTGTCAGTCAAAAGCCTAAACTTCTGAAAACCTTTGAAGCTCGTGGGAAGCCTAAAAAATAACTTTCCAAGGGTACAGAGGCAGAAAGATGTAGGACGAGAATGTTCCGGCATGGTTCTGTAGATAGGCAACGAAACATCCCATCACATGGACCCATGTCTGATGGCTGCTGAAGTGAAGGTGGTGTTACACATAGGCCACTCAATGGAACTATCCCTTTAGGTCAGCATTGTGGTATGCCCACATGTCAGTGGAACCAACGCCTCTACTTTCTCAGAAGGCCAAGGAAAATCAGCATGCCTGCTACGACTCTCACCAATTTTTACACATGCACCGTAGAAAGCATCCTTTCTGCATGTATCACAGCTGGGTATGGCTCCTGGTCTGAGCAAGACCGCAGGAAACCACAAAGGGCTGTGAACGTAGCCCAGTCCATCACACAAACCAGCCTCCCATCCATTGACATAGAAACATAGAAACACAGAAGATAGGAGCAGGAGGAGGCCATTTGGCCCTTCGAGCCTGCTCTGCCATTCATTACTATCATGACTGATCATCCAACTCAATAGCCTAATCCTGCTTTTTCCTCATAACCTTCGATCCCATTCGCCCCAAGTGCTATATCCAGCCGCCTCTTGAATACATTTAATGTTTTGGCATCAACTACTTCCTGTGGTAATGAATTCCACAGGCTCACCTCTCTTTGGGGGTGAAGAAATGTCTCCTCACCTCCGTCCTAAATGGTCTACCCTGAATCCTCAGACTGTGACCCCTGGTTCTGGACTCCCCCACCATCACGAATATCCTCCCTGCATCTACCCTGTCTAGTCCTGTTAGAATTTTATAAGTCTCTATGAGACCCCCCTCATTCGTCTGAACTCCAGCAAAAACAATCCCAACCTAGTCAATCTCTCATCATATATCAGTCCCGCCATCCCTGGAATCAGCCTGGTAAACCTTCGCTGCACTCCCTCAAGAGCAAGAATGTCCTTCCTCAGAAAAGGAGGCCAAAACTGCACACAATACTCTAGGTGTGGCCTCACCAAGGCCCTGTATAATTGCAACAACACATCCCTGCTCCTGTACTCGAAACCTCTCGCAATGAAGGGCAAAGTTCCATTTGCCTTCTTTACCTCCAGCTGCACCTGCATGCTTACCTTCAGTGGCTGGTGTACAAGGACACCCAGGTCCCTCTCCCAATTTACAGCCATTCAGGTAGTAATCTGCCTTCTTGTTTTTGCTTCCAAAGTGAATAACCTCACATATATCCAAATTATCCTGCATCTGTCATTGATTTGCCCACTCACCCAACCTGTCCAGATCATTCTGAAGGATCTCTGCAACCTCGTCACAGTTCACCCTCCCACCCAACTTGGCATCATCTGCAAACTTTGAGATGCTACATTTGTTCCCTCATCCAGATCATGAATATATATTGTGAATAGCTAGGGTCCCATAAGAACATAAGAACATAAGAAATAGGAGCAGGAGTAGGCCATCTAGCCCCTCAAGCCTGCCCCGCCATTCAATAAGATCATGGCTGATCTGAAGTGGATCAGTTCCACTTACCCGCCTGATCCCTATAACCCCTAATTCCCTTACCGATCAGGAATCCATCTATCCGTGATTTAAACATATTCAACGAGGTAGCCTCCACCACTTCAGTGGGCAGAGAATTCCAGAGATTCACCACCCTCTGAGAGAAGAAGTTCCTCCTCAACTCTGTCCTAAACTGACCTCCCTTTATTTTGAGGCTGTGCCCTCTAGTTCTAGCTTCCTTTCTAAGTGGAAAGAATCTCTCCACCTCTACTCTATCCAACCCCTTCATTATCTTATAGGTCTCTATAAGATCCCCCCTCAGCCTTCTAAATTCCAACGAGTACAAACCCAATCTGCTCAGTCTCTCCTCATAATCAACACCCCTCATCTCCGGTATCAACCTGGTGACCTTCTCTGCACTCCCCCCAAGGCCAATATATCCTTCCGCAGCACTGATCCCTGTGGCACCCCACCAGTTACTGCCTGCCAATTTGAAAAGCACCCATTAATTCTTACTCTTTGTTTCCTCTCTGCCAACCAGTTTTCTATCCATCTCAATACACTTCCCCCAATCCCATGTGTTTTAATCTTGCACGGTAATCTCTTGTGCGAGACTTTGTCAAAAGCTATCTGAAAATCCAAATATATCACATTGACTGGTTCCCCCTTGTCAACTCTATACTAGTTACATCTTCAAAGAATCCCAACAGATTTGTCAAGCATGATTTCCCCTTCATGAATCCATGCTGACTCTGTCTGATCCTGCCACTGCTTTCTAAATGCTCTGCTATAAAGTCCTTGATAATGGATTCGAGAATTTTCCCCACTACCGATGTTAAGCTCACTGGTCTATAATTCCCTGTTTTCTCTCTACCTCCCTTTTTGAATATTGGAGTGACATTAGCGACCCTCCAATCTGCAGGGACTGTTCCAGAGTCTATAGAATCCTGGAAGATGACCACCAATGCATCCACTATTTCTCGAGCCACTTCCTTAAGTACTCTGGGATGTAGATTATTAGGCCCTGGGGATTTAATGCCATCAATTGACACCGTCTACACTTTCACGCTGCCTTGGAAACACAGCCAGCATAATCAAGGACCCCATGCACCCTGGACATACTCTCTTCCACGTTCTTCGGTCAGGAAAAAGATCTGAAAAAGTCTGAGGACACATTCCAACCGACTCAAGAACAGCTTCTTCCTTGTTGCCATCAGACTTTAAAACAGACCTACCATATATTAGGCTGATCTTTCTCTACACGCTAGCGATGACTGTAACACTATTCCGCATCCTCTTCTTTCCTTCTCCCCTAGGTCATAGAGTTTACAGCATGGAAGCAGGCCCTTCGGCCCAACTTGTCCATGCCGCCCAGTTTTTACCACTAAGCCAGCCCCAATCGCCCATATTTGGCCCATATCCCTTTATATCCATCTTGCCCACGTAACTGTCTAAATGCTTTTTAAAAGACAAAATTGTACCCGCCTCTACTACTGCCACACATTCCAGACACTCACCACCCTATAAGTGAAAGAATTGCTGCTCTGGATCCTTTTGTATCTGTCTCTTCTCACCTTAAACCTATGCCCTCTAATTTTAGGCTCCCCTACCTTTGGGAAAGATGTTGACTATCTACCTTATCTATGCCCCTCATTATTTTATAGATTTCTACGAAATCTATGAATGGTATGCTTTGTCTGTATAGTGCACAAGAAACAATACTTTTCACTGTTTACATGTGACAATAATAAATCAAATCAAATTAAATATTAGCAAAAAGGTACAGTTTATAGTCCACAAATATCTTTGTAAAAATAATGTTGAGTGAGATATGTTCATCTTTCAAGAGATATAGATCTGACTGGCTGTTCACACCATACACCCACTGCAGCGAATTTGGAGAATTTCTTGGCTAGCCAAATCTCCCTGCACTGCGGTGGGATGGGAAAATCCCGCTGGCCTGAACGGTGGTAAGATTCTGGCCATAGATGTGTTCCTTTAGGTGTACGTAAAAGAATTCCCATGGCACTTTATTTGAAAAAAAAGAATAAAGAAGTTCTCCCCGGTCTCCTGGTCAATATTTACCCTTCAACCAACATCATCAAATAGGTGCCTGGCTGTTTCATTTGATGGTGTTGTGGGATCTTGCTGTGTGCAAATTGGCTGTCGCGTTTCCTACGTTACAACATTAACTACACTTCAAAATGACTTTAAGACACCAAGGGATGTGTTGAGGTCACCAAGTGCACTGCATGAATTGCAAGTAAAAACAGAAAACGTGGATAATACTCAGGAGGTCTCTTTTGGAATTCCTATAGTGCAGAAGGAGGCCTTTCGGCCTATTGAGCCTCCACCACAAACAATGCCACCCAGGCCCTAATGCCTTAACCCCATGTATTTACCCTGCTAATCCCACTAACACGAAAGGACGATTTAGCATGGCCAATCCATCTAAACTGCACATCTTTGGACTGGTAGGAAACCGGAGCAAGAGTCAGAGCACATTTTATTATTTTACATAGGTCTGGGTAAGTATAATAAAGCTAACCTCTCTCTTTGTTAAACTCAAGAAGACCTGTCTGTTTGGTCCTTTATGATCACAGCACATAAATAGTTAAACACTCAAATTTAAAGTTTATTTATTAGTGTGACAAGTAGGCTTACATTAACGCTGCAATGAAGGTATTGTGAAAATCCCCGAGGCGCCACACTCTGGTGCCTGTTCGGGTACACTGAGGGAGAATTTGGCATGGCCGATCCACCTAACCAGCACATCATTGGCCTGTGGGAGGAAACTGGAGCACTCAGAGGAAACCCACGCAGACACGAGGAGAATGTGCAGACTCCACACAGACAGTGACCCAAGGTTGGAATTGAACCCAGGTCCCTGGCACTGTGAGGCAGTAGTACTAACCACAGTGCCACCCTAACTCTTGTTTCTCTCCACTGATGCTGCCTGATTTGCTGAGTATTACGATATTTTCTCTTTTATTTCAGTGTTCCAGCATCTGCAGTATTTTGCTTTTTAAAAAATATATTAATGCAAGTTCTTTCGAAGCGACCAAGTACAAAGAACAAAGAACAATACAGCACAGGAACAGGCCCTTCGGCCCTCCAAGCCTGCGCCGCTCATGTGCCCACTAGACCATTCTTTTGTATCCCTCTATTCCCAGTCTGTTCATGTGGCTATCTAGATAAGTCTTAAACGATCCCAGCGTGTCCGCCTCAATCACCTTGCTTGGCAGTGCATTCCAGGCCCCCACCACCCTCTGTGTAAAATACGTCCCCCTGACATCTGTGTTGAACCTTGCCCCCCTCACCTTGAACCCGTGACCCCTTGTATTCGTCACCTCCGACCTGGGAAAAAGCTTCCCACTGTTCCTGTAATGCATGTTTCTTTCAAATCAGTCGATGTGTGAACATAGAGGGCCGAAGGGCCTGTTCCTGTGCTGTGCTGTCTTGGTCTGTTCCCCTCGTGAAAAACAAGGGCTGATGTAAGATAACAGCAAATTGGATATTCATTTTATCAAATGTTGCTACTTTTTAAACAAGAATCCTCGGAATTAATCTGGGTTTTATTGACATTCCTCGCTGTGCTTCCAGGCTTGTGAACATGAAGTAAGCTGCTTGCTTACATTGTAACTTGGGTTCCAAGGCTGTTGCCTTGATCACATTTAAAACTGCAGCCGCAGCAATGATCAATTTGTGATTAATTCGGTGAGTTATCGATGTCGACTGTTCGATAAATATTCTCTCCTTTGACTACCTTCATTTTCTTGTTGCGGACTATAAAAATATGCCCTGCCAGTGACTGCTACCTCTGTTTGAAGTCTGCTGAGACACAAGCCTTATGTTCAGTAATTACAGTGCCACAGTCAGTCTTCTGGCCAGCCTCTCTGCAGCATGCTTGTCTTCAGATGTTCCCATTTGTAATGCTGTTCATTAAAAGCTACCTGCCAGAGCCACTCTGGAGTTTTAAAAGGCTTTCTGGGAGCGATCAAGCTGGAAGACATGGGTAATGATAAAGTCCGATGTGACCTGTATAATAATGGATGATGCTAACCCTCATTTAGCTTCAAGTATGTATTTAATAAGAGCATGTGTGATTGAAGCTGCATTCTTCAATGGGGTCTTTCTGACATTGTGTGGCCGTGATTAGTTTTGTGGAGTAATAGCCATTGTTGATTTCCAGATGAATTTAGATATGGGCAATGACATGGAAATAGTGATGATATTATTTTAGACTTTTGCGGGTCCCTATCTTGTGAAATCACAGCGAAAAAACTCAACTTTAGTGCAAGGATAAGTTTCACCCAGCTACCTCCTCTCAAAATTAAGTTTTGGTTTCAGAATGCTGCCAGTTCGCCAGACACGTCCTTTAAATTTATATATTATCAGTGTCACGAGTAGACTTTCACTGCAGTGAGGTTACTGTGAAAATCCCCTCGTCGCCACACTCCAGTGCCTGTTTGGGTACACTGAGGGAGAATTTAGCACGGCCAATGTGCCTAACCAGCACATCTTTCCGACTGTGGGAGGAAACAGGAGCACCCGGAGGAAACCCACACAGACACGGGGAGAATGTGCAGACTCTGCACAGACAGTGAGCCAAGTTGGGAATCGAATTGGGGTTCCTGGCGCTGTGAGGCAGCAGTGCCAACCACTGTGCCACCGTGTCACCCTGCTTTCAGGTGCAAGGTGCTGTATCATTGAGGATGCTTCGCCTCTAAACTAATCCATGAATACTTCAGTTAACAAAGGATGAGCTTCAATGGGCTGCATGGTCATCAGTCACGCTTTGAATTTATTTTTAAGTTCTTCGGCACCTCTTCTGGACATTTACAATCCTACTTCTGAACACCCGACCCCACACCCATCCACCCCTCACAACGTGAGTTTTAATTCTCTTTGCGAGAGTGTAGCTCTGTGATTTCCTTTATCTTAATCATAAACACAGCGCGTCTTTAAAAGCAGGGGATGTTTTGTAAATGGACGGAAAACTTACACAATGCTAATCACAGTTAAAAAAATCTCCCTCTCTCCTGCTGTCACCACCCACGTATGTGTTGATTTTTTTCGTGTCCCAGAGTGCAGCCGCTAATATGGATGATGCATCATCTTTAATGAGTACATGCTCATAACTACATCGCTGGCCTGTAAGCACAGCGTGTAGGTGTACCTGCGAACTGTGCCCATGGAGCTGTAAGACAGGAGTTCATTATACCCCCTTCCACTGCCACCCCCCACCTTGGCCATGTTGTCAGGAAGAGAAATAAAAGCAAAAAATGTTGCAAAAGCTCAGCAGGTCTGGCAGTATCTGCGGTGAGAGAAAAACAGAGATATCGGGAGGGATTTTCCGCTTCCCTCCCCCCTTCTCCCGCAGTGTGTTTTCCGGCAAGAGACTTGCCATTGGCTGCTGGCAGGACCTTCTGTTCCCGCTGAGGTCCAGGATGTTTTGCTTGGCTCACCTGTCCCTCTGCCAGGAAACCCGGCAGGGGGAATTGACCTTGGCAGGACTGGAAGATCCCGACCAATGTTTCGAGTCCATGTGACACTTCTTCAGACTCTTGTCAGGAAGACAAGTTGGGTCAAAGGTTTGTGATAACCAATGGCTAAATCACTCGGATTATAACACGATAATATTACATGCAAAAAAAGTGAATATTACCGTAGAGCACCGTCATTAAATTTCAGTATGAATTATCCCTATGGGGAGAGAATGTATGTTCACTATTGGATGAGTATGAGTCTTGCAGGCAAGTCTAGATTTCTCAGTAGTTGAAGACTTTCCAAAATGGTGATCAGTGTGACGTTAGTGTACCTTTAAGAAAGGTTTTTCTTTAAATCATGATTTCTGCAGCTCTCACAGCTTCAGTGTTTACTTAGCTCACAGCCCTAGCTGACCACAGTGCTGCCGGGTTGGCTACCAGATGTCTTTTCATTGCTCCTTAAGTAGCTTGGATGGGAGTTGTTTGTTTTTTACTTTGGGATCTTTTATAATTCTGTATTGTTAGGAGGAAAAAAAATCTGGTTGGCAGGTCAGGTGACAGGAGTTCTTTTATTTTCAGTTCTGAGCTGCAGTTTAACTTTTAGAAGTGTTTTCCCTCTCTCCCTGTTGTTTGGAAATTCTGCTGGTTATCTGAAAGAAAGGTCTTACCTTCCTGCAGTAAAGATTCTGCAGTTGGTGGCTTGACCAGACAGTCTCTCCTTGGGGTTCTCAGAAGCTGTTTTGACTTCAACTTGATCTGAGTGAATCCAGAGGACTGCAGACTTCAACTAAAGGACACATTTTTCAGTATCACGTGACCATTAGTCTTTCCAGTGTTGAACTTGTTTAAAGGGTTTTGCTATAGAACGTCTTGGTTTTGATTAGAACATCTTAGATATTAAGCGTTATACATTATAGTGGTTGTCTTGTTTCTTATTTGTAATTGATAAAAGTTCTTGCTAATTTTCTTTCTATACATGTTAACTATATTCTTAAATAAACTTTGTTTGATAAAGGCTCCCTAGTGGGTCATTTGTATCATACCTGAAGTGAAACACATCATGCTTATCCTAGCCAAATTCAAGATGCAAAATGTATGATCGAGGCAGGCTCCGTAAAACATGTTGGAGTTTCTGACCTGAACCATAACATGAGTTTCCCATGCGATAGAGACAGCTGATCAAAAAAAAAAATTTCAAGCATGTAACTAGCCATTGACAACTATATTGGATATCTGGCGACCTGTTGGCAGTGAAGAACATAACAAAAACAGAGAGTGCTGGAGAAA
Source organism: Mustelus asterias (assembly GCF_964213995.1). Lineage (NCBI taxonomy): Eukaryota > Metazoa > Chordata > Chondrichthyes > Carcharhiniformes > Triakidae > Mustelus > Mustelus asterias. The sequence continues at coordinate 118,608,677 of NC_135808.1, read as the reverse complement.
GTCACCAGGTCTGACGCCATCTATGGCGAGAGAATAGAGAGAAGGATGATCCTTATCCTGACTCGAAACATTGGCTCCACAGATGCTGTCAGACCTGTTGAGCTTTTCTAGCATTTTCCATTTTTGTTTCAGATTCCAGCATCCGCTGCCTTTATCTTAGTGAAGAACGTAATACTTGTGAAGGGGGGGAGGTTTAACACAGATATCAGAAGGACATATTTCACACAGAGGGTCGTGGGGGCCTGGAATGTGTTGCCGGGCAAGGTGGTGGAGGCGGACACACTGGGAACGTTTAAGACTTATCTAGACAGCTATATGAACGGAGTGGGAATGGAGGGATACAAAAGAGTGATCTAGTTTGGACCAGGGAGCGGCGCGGGCTAATTGTTCCTGGTTTCTCGTTTCAAGGCTTCATTCTACGATCATCTTGCTGGTGCCAGTACAGAGTGAGACTGCGGATAGTTGGGAACCTGTCTCGGGGGCAGGGGATTCATATGGTGTTCGTGGAAGTGGAAATGACTAGGGTTGGGAAGCATTTTCCGATCGGGGCCATTGTGATCTCCTGGACTCGTTTCGATCGCCTCAGGGGGTCGGAGAGGAATTTCCCAGATTTTTTTTTCCCCATATTGGCCCTGGGGTTTTTCACTCTGGGTTTTCGCCTCTCCCTGGAGATCACATGGTCTGGAATGGGGGGGTGGGGGTAAGTTAATAGGTTGTAATGAACAAAGCATCGTAGCTGTGAGGGACAGCTCGGTGGATAGGATATTGGTATGTAGATAGGCTGGAAAATTGGGTGGGGATCCTGGATTCAGGATTCAATCCTGGACTGGGGAGCGGCGCGGGCTTGGAGGGCCGAAGGGCCTGTTCCTGTGCTGTATTGTTCTTTGTTCTTTGTTTGTGTTCAATAATTCCACTGAAATAAAAGGCACCGTGTCTAATCATTGGGGGGACTCCTCATGAGAAACAAGTCCAAGATTACTATTCCCATCACAATCTGCTTTGTCAGAGAAAGCAAAGTTGTTCATAAAAGCCATTATTTTCAGTTTGCAATGACATTGTTTTATTGAAATGGACTGCCCTGGCTCCAATTTCAGTGTGATTAAGACTCCATGATCCAGTTGAACTTAGGCCCGTTATATCCAATCACAATTCCATGCTGTCTTGATGCCTACAGTTGTCACAATTCTCAGATGTGACAATCAGAAGATTGCACTAAATATTCCTGTGAACTACCGGACCCAATGGTCAAAGGTTCAAATCCTGCCAGCCCAAGTTAAAATTGAATTGGATACATTTTTTAAAGCATTTTTAGGGCTGAAAGCAGCAAAGAAATGATTAACATCATGATCCACTGACTTTGGGAAAATGAACTTGGCATCCCACCCAGTCTGGCCAACAGGTGATCCTAATCCTATGGTGGCACAGTGGTTAGCACTGCTGCCTCATAGTGCCAGGGTCTTAGGTGTAAATCCGGCCTTGGGTCACTGGCTGTGTGGAGTTTGCACATTCTTCCCGTGTCTGCGTGGGTTTTCTCCGGGTGCTCCAGTTTCCTCCCACAGTCCCAAGATATACAGGTTAGGTTTATTGGCAATGCTAAATTGACCCTAATGTCAGGGGTCTTAGCAGGGTAAATGCTTGGGGTTGAGGGAATAGAGCCTAGGTGGGATTGTGGTTGGTACAGATTCGATGGCCGAATGGCCTCCTTCTGTACTGTAGGGATTCTATGATAGATGGCTGACTGAGCACCTTTTGAAATGGCCCAGCAAACTATCCGTTTGTTAAAAACATTTGCAATTGCAGAAGACCCGCACCCAACCTCTCAGGACAACTAAAGACTGGCAACAAAGGTAGCTTTGCTAGTGTTGTCCACATCCCAAGAATAAATCAGAAACAAAGATGGAGACAGGAAAATCAGTGCGAGGCCCTAAAGTGAACCTATGGTTCTCCCAGCAGCCTGCTTTACAAGTCCAACAGGAGGTCAACCAGAATCCCCAGAGTAATGACAAATATCCAGGAATTTCAAGGCTGAATCTTGTTTGCATGTGGAGCCTGAATTCATAGAATCATAGGGTGGGATTTTCCGGCCGCACTGGCCCCAAAGCCAGAAGATCCCACCCGAGGTCAACAGACATTTGCATGGCTCGTGTCCCACCCATTACGGTTCTCGTGGTGGGCGGGAAGGGAAAATTTTACCCCTAGAATTCCTACAATGTAGAAGGAAGCCATTCAGCCCATCGAGTCTGCACTGACTCTTTGATAGAGCATCCCACCAAGGTCTATCCCCGTAACTCCACATATTTACCCCGCTCATCACTCTAACCCACACATTCTGGAACACTATGGACAATTTAGCTTGGCCAATCCACCCCATCTGCACATCTTTGGATTGTGGGAGGAAACCAGAGCACCAGGAGGAAAATTGAAAATATCAAATATGGATGTTTGACAAACAGAATAGCATCTGGGTGGCACAGTAGTTAGCACTGCTGCCTCACAGCGCCAGGGACCCGGGTTCAATTTCAGTCTTGGGTGACTGTGTGGAGTTTCCTCTCTTCTGCTGTCAGGCCATGAAAACACAATGGAGAAAGGTGACATCTATTGTTCTGACGAGCTGCACTTAGTTCAAAAAGAGTTGCCAAGAGTTTGATGAAACATAGACTCTCGGTCAATCTGAAGATGTGCGAGTTAGGTTGACTGGTTATGCTAAATTTCCCCTTAGTGTCCCCAGATGTGTAGGTTAAGGGGATTAGTGGGGTAAATATGTGGGGTTATGGGGATAGGGTATAGGTAAGCTGTTCTATTGGAGAGTCAGTGCAAACTCAATGGGCCAAATGGCTTCCTTCGACACTGTAGGGATTCTATGATTCCATGATTCTGCCTGCATTGACCTATAGCACAGCTGGTCTACACGATGCCACCTTTCATGATGGCAGTTTCCATTACCCTGTTGGCATGGCTTTTGGCAGCGAATCATTACTTTTGCTGCTTTTATGGTTTTCCTATATTACAACAGCTTCTACAGAAGTACTTTATCGGTTGTAGGAGACATGAGGATGCTGCAAGGACATGAAAGGTGCTGCACAAATGCAGGCTTTTCTTTTCTGAGTCAAGAAACTCATAATGATTGACCGAGAGCCTATGTTTCATCAAACTCTTGGCATCTCTTTTTGAACTAAGTGCAGCTGGTCAGAGCAATAGATGTCACCTTTCTCCATTGCGTTTTCATGGCCTGACAGCAGAAGACATTATTACGACTGGCTTGCTGTTGTTATCCCCTAGAGCAACCTTTGCCATCCTCATTCATGACTGGGATTCTCTGGTGCTGCAGAGAGTGAATGGAGTTTTGGCTGGACTGCCAAATTTTCTATTCTCACCTATAGGGGAATCCACGGATGAGATCAGGAGATCAGAGAATGTCACCACTTATTGTCGATAGATGCCTATGTTACTTCAGTTATATAATATCCGCACTAAAGTGTAAATCTTGGACACTTCACTTCAAATTCATTGAGCGACCTCATGGTTAAAATCAGGGAAAGCAATCAGAAATGGTATGGACTCTATTCAAAGCTGCTACAGTTGTAACTCCTCCAATCCCTTGAGAAGCCTCGTAGAATGTTCCCAGGTGTCTATTCTGTTGCCCGAAGATAATTAAAGAGCACAAGTTCACAAATCCTCGAAATGTTAAGCTACACCACTTTCTAAAATGTTTGACAGTTTTTAGATTGTATTTATTTATCAGAAATAATAGGTTTGAAATGTTTATAAATTGTACTCTATTTGATGTAATTAAGCAGTTTGCTAAGTTACATTATATTTTACCATTACTGTAGCACATTTAGGGCAATTAATTCATGTATAAATTAAATTCAAACTATAATTGAATTTTTTGCGATGCATTGCGCATGTGAATGCTGAATAGCACACCAGCAAAAATATTCCAATATGCTTTCACGTAAGTTTGAATTCTTAGATATTGCTCTTCCTTTATATACATAACATCTGGGTCGGAATTTTATCGCCCTGTTCGCCACGGGAATCGAAGCGGGTGAGGGGTGGACAATGGAAAGGTCCGGTGACCTTGGGCGGCATCTTACGGTTTCGGGACGAGCAAGGCCATAAAACCACGCCCTTGCAAGTCTAAGGCCCAAATTTTACGACCTCGCTCAGGCGAGGCTCGTAAAATCCCACCCGAGGCCAAGGGGGAATTCCGTTCTGCGAGCCACCGTGGTGGTAAAATTCTGGCTCAAGTGTCATTGCGGGTTCCTTTTTCGTCCATAGTGGAAGTTCACGCAATTCTGTATGAGTTTTTCTGGAAAAGTCAGAACACGTTTTTGCCTCCCATTATCTTGGAGAGGAGCAGGAGTTAGGGATATGGAAAGCTCGTTATTACTTCCTAGCCTTTCCTCAGCGAGGATAAAAGCAGAAAATGCCATAAACATTCAGTAGGGGTGAAGAGAGAAACGGTGTTAACATTTCAGATCGCTGACCCGAGTCCTAATAGGGTGTCATCAATCGAGGTGGTTAACTTTCTCCGCGGACGCTGCCTGACCGGCTGAGTGTTTCCAGGTTTATTTCGCACTTCCAGTCGCCACAGCATTTTGCTGTTGTTTTTGTTCACCTCTATTTAGTCATTAAAATTAATGACTGGGAAAAGAAAATCCCCAAAGTGAATCGCTGAGTACACTAACGAATTAAACCCACTGCACACAATGAAAGCGTTAGAGATCATGGCATACAGTGTGCAGCACGGAGAGAATTTTAATTGCCTGACTTTCGGTGACTGACACACGCTTTCTAACAGAAGACCATTTTTTTCCCTCTCCCCCAGTCCTCTGTGAATTAAGGTTGGTAATTTAAATTTTAACAAAGTGTGTTAAAATGTCAGGTGCTGCTGTCAGCACTGATTCTCTGTGAAGTAATGGAGGGTTGTAAGTACAAAATATTGTATTGTCCCTTTTACATACAATTCATGGAACACAACTCATTGATACTCTTGAATTAATTTGTTCTGATTTGAATCTCCTCACACACCACATTTCCAGGGCTCTGTAACAGTCTGCTCAGACTAGAAGCAACACGATAGTGACTGATCTTCTTTTCATTACATGATGCAGTGTCCCCGTCAACATGCACATTGGGTGAATTGGAAATGTCCAAAACTGCCAGATGATGGGATACGATTTTGACTTCTTAAGGGTAGACCATTGTGACTTGATCCTACAAATAGATTATTAATATAAGGATAGAATACTGACATGTTCCATCATACTCCTGCAGCCAATTTACATTGTTTTAACTGGATTAACATTAATTGAGACATTTATTTTTAATCGATAATATTTGTGTCAATTAATTTTGAATAGCTTTCAAAATATTTTCTGTAAAGTTGTCTAAGAAATTACGGCTTGAGAAATATTAAGTGCTGGTATTTTGTATAATTTTAATTTGAAAATGAATGATGCTATAAATATTATACAGCATATATTAAAATTGTTATAATATGACATGTTATTTACAATCTATTGGTGGGATTTTCCGGCCATGCTTGCCCCTAGACCAGAAAATCCCGCCTGAGGTCAAGATCTTTCCATGATCCGCCCCTCGCCCTCTCCGATTCCCGTGGTGGGTGGGACGGAAACATTCACCCCTATATGTTTCATATATTGTATACACGTTAGATAAATATTCGTAGAATCATAGAATCCCTACAGTGCAGAAGGAAGCCATTCAGCCCATTGAATCTGCATCAACAACAATCCCATCCAGTCTCTATGCCTGTAACCCCACATATTTACGCTGCTAGTTTCCCTGACACTGAGGGACAATTTACTGTGGCCAATGAACCTAATCTTTGGACTGTGGGAAGAAACTGGAACACCCGGAGAAAACCCATGCAAACAAGGGGAGAACGTGCAGACTCCACACAGTCATCCAAGGCCAGAATTGAACCCAAGTCCCTGGCACCATGAAGCAGCAGAGCTAACCACCGTGCCACCATATGCCCATATATTTATATATTATATATAATATATATAGTTCCAGTCAACCTCAATTTGTTATATAAAATACAGTATAAAAATCCAAGAGAACATAATTGTGTGCTTTGTGATAAAAGGTTTCCCTGTGTTGTTGGGGCAGCCAACAAAATACCTCTACAACTGCACATGCTGAACAGGTCTCAGCTAATTCAACCTTTCAAAGAATTTTAGGCGGTTATCACAATAACACCAAATCAGATCACAGAGTGAGTGTATACTTGTCGGGGGATGAAGCATTGTTTCTGCAATCTCACCAAAAGGCTACCACTAACTACAAATCCAGCAGACAACACTAAACTGCGCAACAAGACAAACAAACTTCATGGTCGGAATTCTCTCATCCCGCCTGCCACTGGAATTCTAGCAGGCAGGGGGCGGACCATGTAAAGATCCATTGAAGTCAGGTGGGGATCTCTGGTTTTCAGGTGAGTGCGGCCGGAGGATCCCGCCCATGCATTTGAAACCACAAAATGCAAGAAAAAGATATCACAGTATACAACATGCTTTTCATTTGTAATGGGCGCGGGTTAATCAAGAGGACCCAGCAAAGAATAACGTCTGATTAACATGATTGAGGTTTTTGAGCTAACAAAGAGTTGATCAAGGTCGTGCAGTAGAAGTATATATGGACTTTTGGAAGGCACTCGACAAAGTGCCACACAGGAGACTAGTTGAGAAGGTGGAAGACCCTGGCATTAAGGGAAAGTACCCCAGTCCAACGCCGGCATCTCCACATCATTAAGGGAAAGTGCCAGTATGAATATGGAGTTGGCTCAGTGACGGGAAGTAGAGGATGATAGTGGATCGATCTTTTTCATATAGGGAGCTGGTTTGTAGTGGTGTTCCCGAGGTCAGTATTGGGTCCATTATTGCTTTTTTTACAAAATTAATTCATGAGATATGAACATTGTTGCCAAAGTCAGCATTTATTGCCCATCCCTAATTACCATTGAGGTGATCACCTTCTTGAATACAACTGAGTGACTTGTTAGGCCATCTGAGAGGGCAGGTAAGTGACAATCACCTTGTTGTGAGTCTGGAGTCACACAGAGACCAGCCTGGGTAAGGACAGCAGATTTCCTTCTCTAAAGGACATTAGTGATGCAGATGGAATTATGACAATACATCATCAACTCGAGTCCTTTCCCTGGTGACTATCTGAGACTGTATCAAATTGTTTGCGACCTTTGTGCAGTATTTGGCTCTGAAGTGATTTTCCCACCTCATTTCTGCACTGTCACTGAGACTATTTATCTACACTTTTGGAACTTTTCTTTTACTTCATTCTTTCATGGGATATGGGTGTCACTGGCAAGGCTGACATTTGTTGTCTATCTCTAATTGCCCCTGAACCGAGGAACCTGTTAGGCCATTGGAGAGGGCAGTTAAGAGTCAACCACATTCCTGTGGGTCTGATACATTGCTGGGGGGTTTTATTTGAGGGCGGAATGGTGACACAGTGGTTAGCACTGCCGCCAGGGATCCGGGTTCAATTCCCAGCTTGGGTCACTGTCTGTGTGGAGTTTGCACGTTTTCCCCATGTCTGCGTGGGTTTCCTTTGGGTGCTCCGGTTTCCTCCCACAGACCAAAGATGTGCGGGTTAGGTTGATTGGCCATGATAAATTGCCATTTAGTGTCAGGGGACTTAGCGGGGTGAATGTGTGGGGTTACGTGGATGGGACTTGAGTGGGATTGTTGTTGATGCCGGCTCGATGGGCCGAAAGGCCTCCTGCTGCACTATAGGGATTCTATGATCCTATTCTATGATCACATGTAGACCAAACCAGCTAAGGATGGCTGATTTCCTCCTCTAAAGGACATTGGTGAACAACATAAGTTGTTACAACAAATGATAGTTGTTCCGGTCACAATTACGGAGATTGGCTTTCAATTCCAGATTTATTAATTGAATTTAATCCCCCCCCAGCTGCCATGTTGGGATTTGAACCTGTGTCCCCAGCTTGGGTCAAAATAAAAGCAAATTACTGAGGAATCTGAAACAAAAACAGAAAATGCTGGAAAATCTCAGCAGGGCAGCATCCTGCATCCAGACTCAGAACATCTATTCTCTCTCCACAGATGCTGTCAGATTTGCTGAGATTATCCAGCATTTTCTGTTTTTGCATTAGCTTGGGTCTCGGGATTACCGATCGAGTGACATTACCACTGTCACGTGCCACCATCTCCACCCCATCTCACCATACACCCCCCCTCCCCCCCCACACCGCCCCCCCCCCCCACCCCCCCTCCCCGTCACCCCATCACCCGTCAACTCCTTTTACTGCACTTCACTTTAACTTAACCGCTTACTCCAATTCAGGGTCACGGGGAGTGCCTATCCCGATAGACATTGGATGTTGGATGGGGTACACTCAGGATGGGACGCCAGCCCATCACACTTCCTATTTAATACCTCCTATTCCTGACTCCAACCCTGCTTTAGCCCATTTACTGCTGATGCCCTCATCCCCTTTCTTACTTCTTAGGCGTGACTATTCCAAAAGCTGCCTTCCCATAGCTTGCAAAGTATGGCAAACCAGACAAAACATACAATACAGAACATATATTCTACCTTCAATGGGGCAATTTTTTCACACAGAGGGTGGTGAGTGTCTGGAACAAGCTGCCAGAGGCAGTAGTAGAAGCGGGTACAATTTTATCTTTTAAAAAGCATTTAGACAGTTACATGGATAAGATGGGTATAGGGGTATATGGGCCAAAAGTGGGCAATTGGGACTAGCTTAGAGGTTTAAAAAAAAGGGCAGCATGGACAAGTTGGGCCAAAGGGCCTGTTTCCATGCTGTAAACCTCTATGACTCTATAAACCTGAGAACATCCAAAACTCTGCTTCTCACGTGCTTAATCAGACCAAGTTTCATCCACCCATGATTTCTGTGCTTGTTGACTTGAACTAGCTAACCTCTTTGATGTGGTGGCGAGATTAGTGAGCTCTGACAATCCATTGAGCAATCTTTGGGGCTCAACAACATCGGGCGACTGTCTGTGTGGAGTTTGCACGTTCTCCCCGTGTCTGAGTGAGTTTCCTCCGGGTGCTCTGGTTTCCTCCCGCAGTCCAAAGGGTTAGGTTGATTGGCCATGCTAAATTGTCCCTGAGTGTCCGGGGTATTAGCAAGATAAATATGTGGGATTTCGGGGCCTGGTGGAATTGTTGTTAGTGCAGGCTCAATGGGCCAAATGCCCTCCTGCTCTGTAGGGATTCTTTGCATCGTTGATTCTAATTGCTTGCTGCGCCTGCATGCGAACCTTCTGTGTTCTTGTATGAGCATACCCTTGAATGTCAACCCTTAATTCTGCTTTTCTATTTTCGTGATCAAAGCGAATACCTACACATTTGTGTAAATTATACTCTATCTGCCATCATGTTGCCCACTCACTTAATCTGTCTATATCCCCTTGCAACCTTTCCGAACTTCCTTACCTTCCCACCTAACTAACATTACTCTCTGCCGCTTCACCTCAGTCATTAATGTAGATTGTAATCATTAATCTAGACTGTAAATAGCTGAGGTCTCAGTACTAATCCCTGCGACACTAATCACCACATGCCAACTTGAAAATGCCCTGTGTATACCCTCTCTCTGCTACTTGTGTGTTAACCAATCCTCTGTCCATGCTAAAATATTATGGCCAACTCCATGAGCACTTACCTTGTCCATTACCCTTTTGTGTGGCACCTTCTCAAATGTTATTTGGAAATAAGTTTCTTCCTTCCTCCTCTTTGAACAAGATTTTGATGGCACGTTGGCACAGTGGTTAGCACTGCTGTCTCACTGCTAGGTATCCGGGTTCAATTCCAGCCTTGGGTCATTGTGTGGAGTTTGCACGTTCTCTCCGTAGCTGCATGGGTTTCTTTTGGGTGCTCTGGTTTCCTCCCGCAGTTCAAAGATGTGTGGGTTAGGTGGATTGGCCATGCTAAATTGCTCCTTAGTGTCTCAAGATGTGCACGTTAAGGGGATTAGTGGGGTAAATACATGAGGCTGCGGGGATAGGGTCTGGGTCAGATGCTCTGTCAGAGATTCGGAGCAGACTTGATGGGCTGAATGGCTTCCTTCTGCATTGTAGGGATTCTATGATGGGACTCGCTTAATACATTCTTAAGTGGCTCAGTGTAAACACTCCCTTGAAGTGCCTTAGGATGTTTTGTTACATGAAAGGCTCCATATAAATGCAAGTTGTTGTTTGGTCACTGTTATTAGGCTTTTAGTTCAGTTTTATTTAATTGAATGTAAATTCTCCAGCTGCTGTTGGTGGGATGTGAATTCATGTGCCGGTATTTTACGATCTTGTTCGGACGAGGCTCGTAAAATCTCGCCCGAGGCCAATGAGAATTCTGTTCTGTGAGCCGTGCCCGCCCCAATTCTGGGGTGGGCATGGCGGTAAAATTCCAGCCATGGTTTCATATTATGAGCTCAGTGCCTTAATTGCTAGGCTCTCTCTGAGAGAATCATTACAGTGCAGAAGGAGGCCATTTGGCCCATCAAGTCTGCACAGACCACAATCCCATCCAGGCCCTATCCCCATAACCTCACTTATTTAACCTGCTAATCCCCTGACACTAAGGGGCAATTTACTATGGCCAATCAACCTAAGCCACACATCTTTGGACTGTGGGAGAAAACCGGAGCATCCAGAAGAAACCCACGCAGACATGGGGAGAACGTGCAGACTCTGCACAGACAGTCACCCGTGGCCGGAATTGAACCTGGGTCCCTGGCACTGTAATACAGCAATGCTAACCATTGTGCCACCGTGCTGCCCCTGTTGTTGAATACTTATAATAGTCTACATTACCTTGCATAACCTTTTCCGAAAATGCGATATTTTCATTTTCTTGTCAATTCTGAATGCCTGGGAAATTGAAATGAAAATGAAAAAAGAAGCAAGAAAAAGAAAAAAAAAATCCATCCTAGCAAAAAGCCTCTGACTATCCATCCTGTCTATGCCTCTCATAATTTTGTAGACCTCTATCAGGTTTCCCCTCAGCCTTTGTCTTTCCAGTGAAAACAATCCTAGTTTGTTCAACGTCTCCTCAGTCAACACCCTTGAGACCAGGCAACATCCTGGTGAACCTCCTTTGCATTCTCTCCAAAGCTTCGATGTCCTTCTGGTAGTGTGGCAACCAGAACTGCACGCAATACTCCAAATATGGCCTAACCAATGTTTTATATAGTTATCCTCAGAGGCATCCCATTGAGCCCTGGTGACTTGCAAATTTAAGCACAGCCAGACTTTCTAATCCCTCCTCTTTTAAAATCAATATTTAGACCTCCCAGTATCTCCATTGTCTCTTCTTTCGCTATGATGTTAGTACCTCAGCCATGCCCTTTACCTCCATACCCTTTTTTTGGGCCTTAATTGGCACCACCCACCCCTTATTATCTTTTTACAATTCACGTGCTTATAGTAAACTTAGGAGGCGACCTTACCAAAAACATTCTGAGTGCCAAAAGAGCGTGAAAATGGGAGAAAATTGCACCCACATTTTTGGTCGAGCTCTCAGACGCTATCTTATGCCACTTCGAGAAAAAAATGAAGCAAAGTGTGGTTCTCACCAGTAGGGGGAATGGATAAAGCCTATTCACACCGGGAAGGCAGCTGCTGACTGCTACAGGACACCATTGCACATGCGCCTGATCTCCCAATGCACTATGCTCAATAGCACATAGGACATTGGGAGAGTGTCACTCCCACTTACATCATCTTCCGCACCCCCCCAGCATTGTATCCTCCCTCCCCAATCGTGCCCCCCAACCCCAAACGATTACAAGCCAGGCTCACTAATAATTCACTAATAATATTTTCCTTTAGATATAAATATTAAAATCAATCTCGCACCCATTATGCCGGCAATTTAGGGCTGGCATCATTGTGAGAGGCCAGAAACTGGGCATGAACCCACTTTTCTGCCTCTCTCGCAATCTTACCAGTTCGCCAAGCTTATTGACCGGTATGACGAGCCAGAAAGGTCGCCCTCTTATGGTTCCTTTACATGTTAGCTGCCAGACTCTTCTCATACTCTCTCTGATTTGCTTTTCCCTACCACTCTGAATTCTCTATATTCAGCCTGGCTCATGTGTATTAGAACCTGACATCAGCCATATCCTTCCTTTTCTTGCTTCATCTTTCTGTATCTCTTTTGTCATCCAGGGATCTCTGGATTTGTTGACCCCAGCTCTCAGCTGAACTGGAATGTACCTGAACCAAATTCACACTCTCTCCTCTTGAAGGGTGACATTTTGTTTCATTACAATTTTGCCTGACGATTTTTGATTCCAAGTTATTTTGGCCAGATCTGTTCTTAGCCCACTGAAATTCATCGCACCCTGCCATCCACCCCATTAAATATTCTTACACAAAGTTGTTTCTAGTCCGCTTCCGTAAATAATCAAAACTTTGTAATAATATGGTTTCTCTGCTGACACTTGATTCGCTTATACTACCTTGTTATCCAGAAACAGATCCAACAATGCCTCCTTTCACTTTGGGCCAGAAATACATACAGATGTATCACAGCTTGGTATGGCTCCTGCTCTAACCAAGACTGCAAGAAACTACAGAGGGTTGTGAACGTAGCCCAGTCCATCACGCAAACCAGCCTCCCATCCATTGACTCTGTCTGCACTTCCTGCTGCCTCTGGAAAGCAGCCAGCATAATCAAGAAGCCCACGCACCCCGGATATATTCTCTTCCACCTTTTTCCATCAGGAAAAAGATACAAAAGTCTGAGATCACGTACCAACAAGCTCAAGAAAAGCTTCTTCTCTGCCTTCAGACTTTTAAATGACCTACCTTTTATTAAGTCGATCATTCTCTACACCCTAGCTATGATTGTATCAATATATTCTGCAAATTCTCCTTTCCTTCTCCTCTATGTACTCTATGAATGGTATGTTTTGTCTGCATGGCATGCAAGAAATAATACTTTTAACTGTATCTTGATAAATGTGACAATAATAAATCAAATCAAATCAAGGATGTTTTGCTGAACCCACTTCAGAAATACCTTGTGTAACAAATAGATATCATACTGTAAACACAGTGTAACAAATAGATATCACACTGTAAACACAGTGTAACAAATAGATATCACACTGTAAACACAGTGTAACAAATAGATATCACACTGTAACACAGTGTAACAAATAGATATACTGTAAACACAGTGTAACAAAGATATACTGTAAACACAGTGTAACAAATAGATATCATACTGTAAACACAGTGTAACAAATAGATATCACACTGTAAACACAGTGTAACAAATAGATATCATACTGTAAACACAGTGTAACAAATAGATATCATACTGTAAACACAGTGTAACAAATAGATATACTGTAAACACAGTGTAACAAATAGATATACTGTAAACAGTGTAACAAATAGATATCACACTGTAAACACAGTGTAACAAATAGATATCATATTGTAAACACAGTGTAACAAATAGATATCACACTGTAACACAGGGAAGCAGAGACAACACTTTATACAGCACAGTGCAGCAAATATATACCATTTGTTCCATACAGAGGGGGAGGCATAGTGGTAGTTTCAGTGGATAGAAATCCAGAACACCATGAGAACACTCAGGTATAAGAACTCAAATCACACAATGTTAGCAGTTGTCATTTAAATTCAGCTAATTAAAATCTGGATTTGAAAAACTCTTCACCCAGTGAAATTAGCACATGATTTCATTGTAAAAACGTATCGGGGCAATATTACCAAAGAAATTCTAAATACAGAAAAGGCGCGAAAACAGGAGAGTTTCAGATCTGTCTTTCGGTAAAGCCTCTAGTCGAATCTTTTGCACTCTGTGCAAAGAAAAATTCCTGGATCTGATTTCTGCCTGGAGGAGGAGTGGGAGTGGGAGTACATCACCCGAAAGCTGGCTGATAGTAGAGGATGGTGCAATTGTGCATGTGCAGGTCTCTGTGCTGAGCAGCAGAGACCTGTCACTGCTTCTGCAGCTTCTATGGCCTAAGCGCGGTAGGCCCCCCCCCACCCCCCGCACTACCTCAGGGCCCTGCGGCTGATCGCAAGCCCCCCCTGTCCAGAACAATTCCCCCCCACTCCCACTCCCCGCCCGGAACAATCACCCCCGTTCCAGTCGTCACTGGAGTGACAACAAAAAAAATTCAAGGCGTCCCGTCACAGAACAGCAAGTAGATGATTGCTTGATGAGTACATATTATAAGAACTTATTTTGCCTCTCTAAGCTAATGCAGTTGTTGAAACTATGACTTCATTAATCAATTAGCTAGATAGAACTTAGCTAGGAGAGGTAGTAGCATAGCAGCACTGTCACTGGATTTGTAATCTGTGGTATTCAGGTTTAAATCCCACCATGGCACACGATTTAATTTGAATTCAATAAAATTCAAAGTCTAATGGTGACCATGAAACCACTGTTGATTGTCATAAAGCCCATCTGGTTCACTAATGCACTTCAGGGAAGTGCATTAGTGAACCACGGGCGACACGGTAGCACAGTGGTCAGCACTTCTGCTTCACAGCTCCAGGGACCTGGGTTCGATTCCTGGCTTGGGTCACTATCTGTGTGGAGCTTACACATTCTCCTCGTGTCTGCGTGGGTTTCCTCCGGGTGCTCCGGTTTCCTCCCACAGTCCAAAAATGTGCGGGTTAGGTTGATTGGCCATGCTAAAAAAAATTGCCCTTAGTGTTCTGAGATGCGTAGGTTAGAGGGATTAGTGGGTGGATATGGGGGTAGGGCCTGGGTGGGTTTGTGGTCGGTGCAGACTCGATGGGCCGAATGGCCTCTTTCTGTACTGTAGGGGTTTCTATGAAATCTGCCATCCTCATTGGGTCTGGCCTACATGTGACTCCAGACCCACAAAAATTTGGCTGAGCCCTAAATTCCCTCTGAAATGGCCGAGTCATTCAACTGTATTACATTGCTACAAAGTCAATGAGTAAGTAATGAAACCCAACAGGCCACTCAACCTCGGCACTAGAAATGATAATGGCAAACCCAGCCCTATTGACCCTGCAAAGTCCTCCTTACTAACATCTGGGGGCTAATGCCAACATTGGGGGAGCTCTCTCACAGACTAGTCAAGGAACAGCCTGACATAGTCATACTCACAGAATCATAATTTACAGATAATGTTCCACCATCACTATTCCTGGGTATGTCATGTCTCACTGGTAAGACAGACCCAGCAGAGGTGGTGGCACAGTGGTATACAGTCAGGAGGGAGTTGCCCTGGAAGTTCATAACATTGACCCTGGACCCCGTGAACTCTGATGTCTTCAGGTCAAACATGGGCAAAGAAACTTTCTACTGATTACCATGTACCATCCCCCCATGATGAATTAGTACTCCTCCATGTTGAACATCACATGGAGGAAGTACTGAGGGTGACAAGGGTGCAGAATGTACTCTGGGTGGGGCACTTCAATGTCCTTCACTAAGCGTAGCTCAGTAGCACCACAGACGGAGCTAGCTGAGTCCAAAAGGACATAGCTGCTGGACGGGATCTGCAGCAGGTGGTGAGGGAACCAACAAGAGGGAAAACATACTTGACCTCATTCTGACCAACCTGCCTTCCGCATATGCATCTGTTTATGACAATATCAGTAGGAGTGACCACCACACAGTCCTTGTGCAGTCAAAATCCCATCTTCACTTTGAGGGTACCCTTCCTTGTGTTGTGTGCTACTACCACCAAGCTAAATGGGATTGATTTCAAACAGAACTTGCAACTCAATACGGGGCATCCATGAGGTGATGTGGGCCAACAGTAGCAGCAGAATTGTACTCAACCACAATCCCTTACTCCATGGCCCGGCATATCCCCCACTCTACCATTACCACCAAGTCAGAAGACCATTCTTGGTTCAATGAAGAGTGCAGGATGGCATGCCAGGAGCCAACACCAAGCATACCTAAAAATGAGGTGTCAACCTGGTGAAGCTACAACACAGGACTACCTGTGTGCCAAACAGCATAAGCAGCAAGTGATAGACAAAGCTAAGTGATCCCACAACCAACAGATCAGGTCT
The DNA here is from genome assembly GCF_964213995.1 of Mustelus asterias. Taxonomy (NCBI): domain Eukaryota; kingdom Metazoa; phylum Chordata; class Chondrichthyes; order Carcharhiniformes; family Triakidae; genus Mustelus; species Mustelus asterias. The sequence continues at coordinate 118,592,586 of NC_135808.1, read as the reverse complement.
AAGCTCTGCAGCCCTGCCACATCCAGACATGAATGGTTGTGGATAAAGAAACAACTCACTGAAGAGAGAGGCTCCACAAATAATCCCATCCTCAGTGATGGAGGAGCCCAGCACATCAGTGCAAAAGATGAGGTTGAAGCATTGGCAGCAATCTTCAGCTAGAAGTGGATGATCCATCCTGGCCTCCTCTGAATGACAGATGTCAGTCTTCAGCCAATTCAATTCATGTGATATCAAGAAATGGCTGAAGGTGTTGGATACTGCAAAGGCTATTGACCCTGACAATATTCTGGCAAACGTACTGGAGACTTGTGCTCCAGAACTTGCCATGCCCCTAGCCAGACTCTTCCAGTAAATCTACAACAACGGCAATTATCCAGTAATGCAAACAAATTGCCCAGGTACGTCCTGTCCACAAAATGCAGGACAAATCCAACCTGGCAAATTATCATCCCATCAGTCAATTCTCGATCATCTGATGGAAAGAATCATCAACAGAGCTACCAGTGACACTTGCTTAGCAATAACCTGCTCACTGAAACTCCTTTTGGGTTCCGTCAGGGTCATTCAGCTCCTGACCTCATTAAAGCCTTGGTCCAAACATGGACAAAAGAGATGGATCCCAGAGGTGATGTGGCTGCCCTTTATATCAAGGCAGCAATTGACAAAATGTGGCGTCAAGGAATCCTAGCAAAAACTAGAATCAATGGGAATCAGGGGGGAAACCCTCCTCTAGTTGGAGTCATTACCTGGCTCAAAGGAAGTTGGTTATGATGGTTGGAGCTCAATCATCTCAATTCCAGGGCAGAATACCCATCAGCATTTTGTGCTTAAAGGGATTTAAATCCTAGATTTTTTTCAATGAAGCCAGAAAAGGAGATCAGTATTCTCCTGGATACCTGGTTGTCTCTAAACTCTGGCAGGAGGTGGTGATCATGCACTCAGACTGAATATCAGTGTGCTGGCTGAAGGTGTGGAGAAAACTTTAATAAAAGTTTACCTGCAGTGTGAGCTAAATATGGGGCTGGTAATGGTAGGCATGATCCCAAGATTGAAGCCCATGCAGGGTGTGATATTTCATTTGGGGGTGGCATGGTGGAACAGTGATTAGCACTGCTATCTCACAGCGCCAGGGTCCCGGGTTCGATTCCCGGCTTGGGTCACTGTCTGTGGGAAGTCTGCATATTGCCTGAATGTATTTCCCTTGGGTGCTCTGGTTTCCTCCTACAGTCTGAAAGACGTGTTGGTTAGGTGCATTGACCATGCTAAATTCTCCCTCAGTGTACCCGAATAGGCATCGGAGTGTGGCGACTAGGGGATTTTCACAGTAACTTTATTGCGGTATTAATGTAAGCTTACTTGTGACACTAATAAATAAACTTTTAAAAGCTGTGTATGTGTTGTCATTAACATACCCAGAGCTCTACCACCAGATGTTAGTGACCCCTGAAGTGATACCTAACAGGGACTTAGAAGAGAAAATGCCAGAAGGTGCCATTTTCTGAAATAATGCTTTCCTTAAATTGGACTTGGGGATTTAATTATAACTGTGCCTCTCCCAAAGATGATTCAAACAGAGCATAGCTACAGCAGTGTAAGATTGATAAAATTGAGGATGAAAGTGCGTGTATGTTTTTTCAATTACAACCGTATAATGATCTGCATTTAATTCTGCTTGTTGTGGACGCATCATGAAAATATGCTTTATGTCAAGTAATGATTTGACATAACAGTCCTTTTAAAAAGAGACTTTTTAAAAGCAGGGACTAACTTGAGTTGGCAACCAAAGATGCCTACCCAGTTTGCATCACTGTACCCCCTACATCCCAACCTACTAAGGTATATTCACCAAGCTTGCGAAGGCCAGTCAAGAACAATGAACTCAGGAGAAGATGAGTGAGCCACATATCCTCGTCCGTTGATAAGGCATCTGGAGAATCACCTTAGGTATTGAACAGGGGGTTTCCCAGAGATTAATTTATCAAGCTACAATGGGAATATGCTTTAAACTCGACCACATGAACAATGGGGAACTGGCTGAGAGACAGAGAGATTTCCTGACATGAACTGATTATGGTAATAGGGGGGAATACATTAGTAACAACCATGTTTGAATCACTGGGGTGAGAGTCATTTGACAGACTCAATCTTTTACATGTTTAAACTGCTATCTCTGCAGCAGGAGACAATCAACTGAGACATTGATGACAGAAGACCCATTGGGTCTCTCCTTCCTCTCTCTCTCTCTCTCTCCAACCCACCTTGCAAGGACTGAACCCTGTTTGCTGACTGTGATGATGGGGCAGATACAGACAGAGACTTCTTGAAGGAAATCAACCCTGCACTTTCTCCAGAAGAACAGCCAAGTCAGCCAGCTACATCTTTAAATTGGTTATTTTTATTCATTCATGGGACCTGGGTGTTGCTGGTTGGCCAGAATTTATTGCCCATCCCTAGTAAATCAACTTTTAAAAGCTGTGTATGTGTTGTCATAAAAAGACCCAGAGCTCTACCACCAGATGTTAGGGACCACTAAAGTGATACCTAACAGGTACTTAGAAGGGAAAAGGACAGAAGGCATCATTTAATCTCTCCTTCAATGTCAACAGAACGAAGGAGATTGTCATTGAGTTCAGGAAGCGTAAAGGAGAACATGCCCCTGTCTACATCAATGAGGACGAAGTAGGAAGGGTCGAGAGCTTCAAGTTTTTAGGTGTCCAGATCACCAACAACCTGTTCTGGTCCCCTCATGCCGACACTATAGTTAAGAAACCCCACCAATGCCTCTACTTTCTCAGAAGACTAAGGAAATTTGGCATGTCAGATACGATTCTCACCAGTTTTTACAGGTGCATCATAGACAGCATTCTTTCTGGTTGTATCACAGCTTGGTATGGCTCCTGCTCTGCCCAAGACCGCAAGAAACTACAAAGGGTCATGAATGTACCCCAATCCATCACGCAAACCAGCCTCCCATCCATTGGCTCTGTCTACACTTCCCTCTGCCTCGGCAAAGTAGCCAGCATAATTAAGGATCCCACGCAGCCCGGGCATTCTCTCTTCCACCTTCTTCCGTTGGGAAAAAGATACAAAAGTCTGAGGTCACGTACCAACCGACTCAAGAACAGCTTCTTCCCTGCTGCTGTCAGACTTTTGAATGGACTTACCTTGCATTAAGTTGATCTTTCTCTACACCCTTGCTATGACTGTAACACTACACTCTGCACTTTCTCCTTTCCTTCTCTATGGACGGTATGCTTTGTCTGTATAGCGCGCAAGAAACAATACTTTTCACTGTATGTTAATACATGTGACAATAATAAATCAAATCAAATCATTTTCTGAAGTAATGCTTTCCTTAAATCGGACTTGGAGATTTAATTATAACTGTGCTGCTTCCAAAGTGGGTAATAAGATGATTCAAACTTAAACAGAGCATAGCTACAGCAGTGTAAGATTGAGGATGAAAGTCCATGTATGTTTTTTTCAATTACAAACGTATAATAACCTGCATTTCATCCTGCATGTTGTGGACGCATCAGGAAAAGATGCAGGGCAGTTGAAAGTCAATCACATTGCTGTGGCTCTGGAGTCACATATGGGCCAGACCAGGTAAGGACAGCAGATTTCCTTCCCTGAAGGACATTAGTGAACGAGATGGGTTTTTCCGACAATTGACAATGGTTTCATACTCATCAGTAGATTCTCAATTCCAGATTTTTAAAATTGAATTCAAATTCCACCATATGCCATGGGTGGGATTCAAGCCTGGATCATGAGCTGAGTTTCTGGATTAATGGTTTAGCAACAATACCACTATTCATTGCCATTGTATTATGAAGGAAATGGCCAGAACAATTAATCCATCTGAAGCTGAGCAAGTCACCAAACTCCAAGGACCGTAAACCCTTTTCATTTCTGACTTCAATTCGACTGATCTATCCTTTCCCACTCTGCAATCCGAGTTCACGTGAACTTCGAGTGTGTGCAAAAGTCAGAGCACATTTTATTATTTTACATAGGTCTAGGTAAGTTTAATAAAGCTAACCTCTCTCTTTGTTAAACTCAAGAGGACCCGTCCGTGTGGTCCTTTTAGGATCACAGCATCTAAGTAGTTAAACATTCAAGGTTTCAGTTTAAAGTTTATTTATTAGTGTCACAAGTAGGCTTACATTAATACATAGAAATAGAACATTACAGCGCAGTACAGGCCCTTCGGCCCTCGATGTTGCGCCGACCTGTGAAACCAATCTAAAGCCCATCTAACCTACACTATTCCAATATCATCCGTATGTTTATCCAATGACCATTTAAATGCCCTTAATGTTGGTGAGTCCACTACTGTTGCAGGCAGGGCATTCCACGCCCTTACTACTCTCTGAGTGAAGAACCTACCTCTGACATCTGTCCTATATCTATCACCTCTCAATTTAAAGCTATGTCCCTTTGTGCTAGCCATCACCATCCAAGGAAAAAGGCTCTCTCTGTCCACATTAATACTGCAATGAAGTTACTGTGAAAATCCCCTTCTCCGACGCCTGTTCGGGTACACTGGGGGAGAATTTATCATGGCCAAAGCAAACCAGCACGTCTTTCAGACTGTGGGAGGAAACCAGAACACCCTGAGGAAACCCACGCAGACATGGGGAGAACGTGCAGACTCTGCACAGACTGTGACCCAAGTCGGAAATTGAGCTCGGGTCCCTGGCGCTGTGAAGCAGCAGTGCTAACCACTGTGCTGCCTTTGGCAGCAAGTTTCCACAAAAAACCTGTTATTGTCGAGTGAGGGGAAGGAAAAGAGGGGAGCCACTTGATCCCTGCTCACCTGATCCCAAGAAATCCAATAGTGAATTCAGAAGAAAAGTGTTTACCCAGAGAGTGGCGAGAATGTGGAGCTCCCTACCACAAGGAGTGGTTGAGGTAAATAGTACTGATGCATTGAAGGGCAAGTTGGACACAAACAAATGAGTGTGAAGGGAACAGAGGGTCAGGCTGATAGAGTTAGATGAGGAACAATGGGAGGCCGTTCAAATTGAACATTATCGCTGGCATGGAGATAATAACCTGTTCCTACACTGTATGTCCTCTGTAATCCTGTGTGTAATTTATCTGTGATTCAGCTCTGTTCAATTTATGGGGTAGATCTGCCTCATAGAAATAGATACGATGGTCTATGGGATGAATTGAGGATTCTGTGGGTCTCATCTTTTTTCAACAAATGGTCCCATTAATGTTTAGACTGCATTTTGATCTTTTGCACGGTCCTTGGTAGTTCTAATTCTTTTAAGTTGCTCAGCCGAAGACGTTCATACATTTTTTTAAAACAACTATCTAAACTGGCTTTTGGATTATTTCTGACTGACTAAATGGCCATAGCTATTAAACTGAAATGACAAACCTCACCAGCATATTCCATGCAGAGCCTAATCAACATACGGTAAAATAATTATGCAGTGTACGTGGAAGTTTAGGAAGATATGAGGCATTAAATGGCTCCCATGCTGAATAAGGATAGAGATGGCAGGAGCTGTTTAATGTCTCATAACATCCTGAACTCAAAATGCTGTATTATTTAAATATTTTAATATTGCAAAATAAGATAATTTTATGGCGGTCGAACTTTCTCATCCTGCTGTACTGGGCAGCACGTTGATAGCACCAGTCTGTAGTTCATTGTCATTTACACTCTGAATTTTAACATTATTAATGTCAGTGTAATTTAGGCTACACTTTAATAAAATCAAAACGGGTAGAAGTTCTGGAAGGCATTATTCAGAACCAAAGAAAAATGTGTTGTTGCTCAGTGATTAACACTGCTGCCTCACAGTGCCAGGGACCCGGGTTCGATTCCCGGCTTGGGTCATTGTCTGTGCGGAGTCTGCACGTTCTCCCCGTGTCTGCGTGAGTTTTCCCCCAATGCTCTGGTTTCCTCCCACACTCCGAAAGATGTGCTGGTTAGGTGCATTGGCCATGCTAAATTCTCCCTCGCTGTACCTGAACAGGAGCCGGAGTGTGGCTACTAGAGGATTTTCACAATAACTTCATTGCAATGTTAATGTGAGCGTATTTGAGATACTAATAAATAAAACTTAAACTTAAAGCATAATGCCGAGCTAAACATTAATACCAGCACCAGATCACAAGAGATAGTAAGAGAAAATCAACAGTTTAAGGATCCTATCTATTGGTTGAAGAAGGAAAAAAATTGGAATCTACAGCACAGAAGGAGGCCATTTGTCCCATCGAGCCTGCACCAACAACAATCCCACCCAGGCCCTATCCCTGTAACCTGAAATATTTACCATGCTAATCTCCTGACACCAGGGACACATTCGCATGGCCAATCAACCTAAACCACATATCTTTGGAGTGTGGGAGGAAACCGGAGCACCCGAAGGAAACCCACGCAGACACGGGGAGAACGTGCAAACTCCACACAGACAGTCACCCGAGGCCAGGAATCGTACCCAGGTCCATGGTGCTGTGAGGCAGCAGTGCTAACCACTGTGCTACCACGCCGCCCTCGATGGCTTGATAATGCTTGCATTACGTCCATTGCATTGCAAATTCAGGTAACCTGTCCGGTGAGTCCTTTCAATTCAAAGTTGGAGAATTTGAATTGGACTCCTGTTTTTGTGAAGCCCTTTTATCAGAATTGCTTAATTTGACTATTGGATAATTGAAATAAATTAAACAACAAATGACTTTAAATTGACAGAAGTCGGCTGCTGCTTTGTGCAGTGAACAATGAATTAACATATTTAGATACAGAGGAACCATGATTGCTTTATTATTTTATGACGTAATGAATACCTTTTCTCTGATTGACAATTAATATCTTACAAAACCAGTGACTAAACACATCAAACCTAATGCGCACTCGTGTGACAGTAATTTTAAGTCTGTCAGCAGACTCGTTAGGAGATGTGAATGATTAATACTTACTTCTGGAAGTGTAGTAATCAGTCAGTGTTAAAACCAGTGTTTTTTAAATTAGGCAGATAATTCAATCGTTTGCTAGCCTTTTCATAAACATAAATAATTTTTCAAATTGTGAGATGACTGGGTTATCAAATGTTTTTTGCGTCAGAGAAGTCCTCAGTTTAGCATTTATTTAAATGTTAGGATAGGCGCTTTTTGACTTAATAAATTTGCAAATACAGTGGGTTCTCGTAAACCTTGATGCTAATAAGCCCATTTCTTCCTAGTCAGGCATACTTGAATTTTAAAGTGGCATAATTCTTCTGCTGGGAATAAAATTTAGTCTTTTATTTATAGATAAAGATACAAAATGTTGCAATAATCTTATCACATAATCAGTTGCTTATTTGTAAAGAAAAAGTCATCTGATCCTCTGAATAAAAGAAGTTCCACTGGTATGGCTATTTTTTTTATCTGCTTACAGGATGTGAGCATTGCTGGCTAGGCCACCATTTCTTGCTGATCCCTAATTGCCCTTGAGAAAGCGGTGGGGAACCACCTTCTTGAATTTCTGCCGACCTTGTACAGCCATGGTGCTGTCAGGAAGGGTGTTCCTGGGTTTTGACAGTGAAGGAACGCCAATATGATTCCCACTCAGAATGGTGAGACTTGAAGGAAAACTAATGGGGCGGGATTTTACGGCCTCCCTTGGGCGAGACCGGAAATTCCCGCCCAAGGTCAACTGAGGTTTCCGTTGTCGGACCCCAGCCCACGCCGATTCCGTGGCGGGCGAGGTGGTAGAGTTTCAGCCCTGGTGTTCCCATCATTTGCTGCCTTCACCCTTCCAGGAGATAGGGATCACTGCTGGAATTCTACCGCCCCGCCTGCCACGGGAATGGGAGCAGGCGAGAGATGGACAATGGGGAGGTCCGTTGACCTCGGATGGGATTTTCCGGTCTCGGGTCGAGCGAGGCCATAAAGTCCCACCCCACGTGTTTGGAAGTTGCCATGGAAAGAGGGTTGGTGAGTTGCTGCAATGCATCTTGTAGATGGCACACACGGCTGTCACTGTGCACCAGTGGTGGAGGGAGTGAATGTTCTCGATGGTGGGGGAGCCAGGACTAGCGGTCATAGTTTGAGGATAAGGGGTAAACCTTTAAGGAATGAGGTGAGGAGAAATTTCTTCACCCAGAGAGTGATGAGTGTGTGGAATTCACTACCACAGAAATTAGTTGAGGCCAAAACATTATGTGATTTCTACAAGAAATTAGATATAGCTCTTGGGGCTAAAGGGATCAAGGAATATGGCGGGAAGGCGGGATCAGGGTTTTGAATTTGATGATCAGCTATGATCAAAATGAATGGGAGAGCAGGTTGGAAGGCCCAAATGGCCTACTCCTACTTCTATGTTTCTATGTTTAAGGTGGTGGATGGGTGCCAATCAAGCCATTTGCTTTGTCCTGGATGGTGTTGAGCTTCTTGAGTGTTTTTGGAGCTGCCCCCATGCAGGCAAGTGGAGAGTATTCCATCCCACTCCTGACTTGTGCCTTATAGATGGTAGACAGGCTTCGTTAAGTCAGGAGGTGAGTTACTCTTCGCAGAATTCCTAGTCTCTGACCTTGTACTGTTGCCTGCTTGCTACACAAGGCACAATTCTGGGCAAAAACAGAACATTCTGAGAGACCATAGCTGGTCTACCAGCAGCAGTTAAAGAGAAAAGTCAAGTTAGCATGTTAGGTGGAAATGCTTCATCGGAATTAATTTTTATGCTGATGGACCCGCCATATATTTCCAGCAACATTTGTTTTTCATTCAAATCTACCAGGATTTGAAGTTTTTGTCTGAATAATCTGCATGGGGTTCCCATATAATCAGTGGAAATACACCTAGATCAAATAGCACCAAGTGTAATAAGGGTAAAGTGTAACAAGGATCAAGCTAAAACCAAGACACGCACAACAAATTATAGCAATGCACTAAACCACAACACATGTAACATCTGCTTCAGGTCCACAAACAACATTAAGGGTCAGGGACTGGGACAATGAGAACTTTGAGGAATAGTAACATTTTCCTTAAAAGATACATCGGAATTCAGCTGGATGCAAAGTAAACACAATCCTCCAAGCAGAGAGGCATAGAAAATAGGAGCAGGAGGAGGCCATTCGGCCCTTCGAGCCTGGTGTGTCATTCATCATGATCATGGCTGATCATCCAGCTCAATAGCCTGATCCCGCCTTCCCTCCATGTACTTTGATCCCCTGCCGACGCCCAATATTGGAATCAGGTCAGGAAATTGCAGAGCGCACTAAAGGGTTTGATAGAATCTCGCCGTGAGACCTTTTCAGAACCACAAAACTTCATTGTTCTTCGACAAAATTGACTTTCTGAATCCCTGTGCAGAATGTGTAGTTTGGCTAAGTGATAAAGAGAGAAGCTGTTTCTGAACCAGTGGTGGGCAACCTGCAGCCCAGGGGCCACATGTGGCTCAGCTGGGTTCTGAGTGCGGCCCACGAGACATTTTGTTGACTGTTGCCCACATGAAGGGTTGCCACATCCCGCTGATTCCCATCCGTGTCGTTTTTGTTCCTACCAGTATGGCTGAAGTGATATGCACGTACGTAAAGCAAGGGCAAGTGAAGTGAGGTGCATGCTGATTACTCATAACATTGACTGTGAGAGCCGTGAGCTCCCTCTGCGTCCAAAGTGTAAATATTTATTTTCCGTTTCCTATTTGAAGTTGATGATAGTTCTATTAATATATAATTAATTAAGCATTTTCTGTAACTCATTATGAAATATTCAGTGTGTATTAAGTGTATTCAAACTTTTTGATTAGGCCATAGTTCATGAATAAGTCTGATTTCAATTTTAGAATAGAATCCCTACAGTGCAGAAGGAGGCCATTTGGCCCATTGAGTCTGCACAATCCTAACCAGGCCCTATCCTCGTAACCCCACATATTTCCCCTGCTAATCTCCCTGACACTAAGGGGCAATTTATCATGGTCAATTCACCTAACCCGCACATCTTTGGAATGTGAACACCCGGAGGAAACCCACGCAGACACAGGGAGAATCTGCGGCCCACTGAGATGAAGGAGGGCCACTCATGCGTCTCACTCAATAGCCTAGATTGCCCATCACTGGTCTAACTGGTTGGAAGTGATTGTTAAGAATGTCTACAATTACTTATGAGGAAAGCACTACCAAATTCTAATGTTGCAGAGATTAAACTTGACTGATAGACTTGCATTTCACCAATGATGTCTTGGCACTTGGAGTGCAGCGCCCTGGTTGGAAGCAAAAAATTGAACCGGGAAAGGAGACTTCAACCCTCTTTTATTCCAACAAGAGGCCACGTATAATTTTCAGTGTAATCGATTCTGTAAAATCTACTTACTCCTTCTTTCAGATGGATAAACCTTGAACATGTTTAATGAGTCCCTTGCTCCATTTAATTAATAGTCACAGAAACTTTATCTTTTACATCCGTAGATTTTAATTACTTGTAGTTACCTAATGGATCTGTAGGGGTGTCTCTACCCACTCGTGCTGGACAGGCATGGAAAGGAATCAGACATCAACACGTTTAAAGCTTGAGGTTCCTTTCTTCTTGCTCTGTTCTTCTCCTCTGATTCTTTTCTTCAAAACTTCAATATTTATCCTTTGAGACTGGCTGAAACACTTCCATTTCTGCACGTAGGCATTGACCATCAGCATATCACTTGAATTGGTTTACTGCAGCTGCCTGACCTTGGGGCAGTTGTCCTCAGCCTTTTTTAGCACTCAAAATCAGTTCTCTGGCTCCAGCTCGTATCTGGTTCCTGTCCCATTTCATTGATCAGAATGAGCTTATTGTCAGGGATATGTTGTTTCTATCCAGTTGGTTTGTAACGGTCAAACTTTCGCTTGGAAGCGACCATTATCCAATATCTTGCTGACTTTATTACCCATCATAAAACCAAAGGCGTTTGCTGCATGTAAACAGAGATCATTTCTTCTTATAGCCACACACTCTCAGCCTGAATTTTAAAATCTCTTGTTCTGAAGTTAGCCATCTTTCCCATAGATAGAGTAGACAGGAAGAAACTTTTCCCTTTGGTGAATGATCAATGACTTGGGGGCATAGATTTAAGATGAGGCGCAAGAGGTTTGGAAGGGATGTGATGAGAAGCTTTTTCACTCAGGGTGGTGGGATGCTGGAACTCATTGCCTGAAAGGGTGGTGGAGGCAGAGACCCTCATAATTTTTAAGAAGCATTTAGATGTGCACTTGCGATGCAAAGGCATGCAAGGCTATGGACCAAGTGCCGGCAAATGGGATTAGAATAGTTAGGTGGTTGCCTCTGACCAGCGCAGACATGATGGGCCGAAGGGCCTTTTCTGTGCTGTAGACCTCTATGACTCTATGGGTGGAATTTTCCCGTCCCATCCACCATGGGAATTGTAGCAAGCGGGACATGATCCGTTGAAATGCCATTGGTGGGATTTTCCTGCCTTGGATCGAGCGCGGCTGAAAAATCCCACCCTTTGACTCTGCTGTTAACAGTTTCCTGAGAGAGGGAGAGCTCCAGATTTTGCCCTGTCCTCAAAAACTCTCTGACAGAATTGCCAGCATAACTGTGAACATTCTGTACTGGAGTACTGTGTGCAGTTTTGGTCCCCTTATTTGCGAAAGGATATATTGGCCTTGGAGGGAGTGCAGAGAAGGTTCACCAGGTTGATACCGGAGATGAGGGGTGTGGCTTATGAGGAGAGATTAAACAGATTGGGTCTGTACTCGTTGGAGTTTAGAAGGATGAGGGGTGATCTTATAGAGACATATAAGATAATGAAGGGGCTGGATAGGGTAGAGGTGGAGAGATTCTTTCCACTTAGAAGGGAAACCAGAACTAGAGGGCACAGCCTCAAAATAAGGGGGGGCCGGTTCAGAACAGAGTTGAGGGGGAACTTCTTCTCTCAGAGGGTAGTGAATCTCTGGAATTCTCTGCCCATTGAAGTGGTGGAGGCTTCCTCGTTGAATATGTTTAAATCACGGGTAGATAGTTTTCTGATCGATAAGGGAATTAGGGGTTATGGGGAGCAGGCGGGTAAGTGGAACTGATTCGCTTCAGATCAGCCATGATCTTGTTGAATGGCGGGGCAGGCTCGAAGGGCCAGATGGCCTACTCCTGCTCCTATTTCTTATGTTCTTATGTTAAAGTGCTTTGAGTCTTGGGCATAATTTTTTTTTTGCTTAATCTTATTGCAATATTCTTCTTCAATTTGTTCTTTTTTTAAAAAAAAGATGGCTTCCTACATCAAAGGCTCATGAAATTCACTTTGGAAGGCTCAAATGAGGGGATGGGGTGATTGATTTCTTCTACTTGGTACATGCAGTGAAACCGTCAATGCCTTTATGAGAACGTACGTGTTTAGATTTTGCAATCTTGGCACTTGATAGTAAGTCAGGGAATATTTCCGGATAACATTATAAACAGTGAATTCGATAACGACCACAGCAATTTTATTGCGGCTTACATTCACAGGAAACACATGGCTGCATACTAAACTGAATAAGACAGTGAATGATCGAAGGAAGGAATATCTTCATAATAGGTTGTGATCATTGAATGTTTGAGGTTGACTCTTCAGAGGACTATTGTCTCAGCTATTCCGCTCCACTGATTTTGACTCCTGATTTTGCAAACATTTGGTCATAGTGCTGCAAAGAACCTCCTTCTGACATTACCTGGATGAAAAAAAACCTCTAATTCAGCCTGGTTAATCTAGTATTATTAATTAGCTCACTCCATTTGCAGAACTGCTTGATAGGAAGAAAAGCCATTTAGGTAGTCCAGTTGCAGTGCCAACTCTGAGTTCTGCTTCATAGAATCTCTACAATGCAGAAGAAGGCCATTCGGCCCATCGAGCCTGCACTGACAACGATCACACCCAGGCCCTATCCCATGTATTTACCCTAGCTAGTCCCCCTGACACTAAGGGGCAATTTAACATGGCCAGTCAGCCTAACCTGCACATCTTTAGACAGTGGGAGGAAACCAGAGCACGTGGAGGAAACCCATGCAGGCATGGGGAGAACATGCGGACTCAGCACAGACGGTCACCTAAGGCCGGAATTGAACCCGGGTCCCTGGCACTGTGAGGCAGCAGCACTAACCGCTGTGCCACCATGCCGCTCTGCCGCACATCTGTGCTTATTCAGGCTTCTTGCAGAATGAAACCTCTCACGGGCTTGTGTTTGGGAGTGCGGTGAATTTGGTTATCGGAAAACCAGCTGCCATCCTTCTCCACGCCACCACTACTGGAGGCACAGTGGTTAGCACTGCTGCCTCACAGTGCCAGGGACCCGGGTTTGATTCCCAGCTTGGGTCACTGTCTGTGTGGAGTTTGCACATTCTCCCCGTGTCTGTGTGGGTTTCCTCCAGATACTCTGGTTTCCTCCCACAGTCCTAAAGATGTGCTGGTTAGGTGCATTGGCCATGCTAAATTCTCCCTCAGTGTACCTGTACAGGCGCCGGAGTGTGGTGGTTAGGGGATTTTCACAGTAACTTCATTGCAGTGTTAATTTAAGCCTACTCGTGTCACGAATAAATAAACTTAAACTTACGTACAAAAGTACAAAATAGGAGCTGAAAGCCCTCTAGCCTGTACTGCCATTCCATAAATCATGACTGATCTGTTTGTGTTTCCACATTCTCCACCCAACCCCGATAACCTTTGACACCCTTGCCTGACAAGAATCATGGAATCCCTACAGTACAGAAGGAGACCATTTGGTCCATTGAGTTGGTGCCGACCACAATCCCACTCAGGCCCTATTCCCGCAAACCTCATTTACCCTGCTAATCCCCCTAACACTAGGGTCAACTTAGTATCTATCCACCTCTGCCTGAAACAATATTCAGTGACTCCACCGCCTCTGGAGGCAGGGAGTTCCAAAGTTGCGCCATCCTCTGAGAGAAAAGACTTCCCCCTCATCTCTGTCCTGTGAGGGGCGAAACCCTAATTTCAAAACAGTGACCCCACTCAGGAAGTTGTTGCCACTTTTAGTTTGTTATCTTACACATCTTAAGTGTTTCTACCTTGCCTGGCAGAACGTTGAGTGACTGAAGAGGTGGGAAGGGCAGTGAGCGAAATTGATTATGCTGGTGCCACAATCATAGAAATCATAGAAACCCTACAGTACAGAAAGAGGCCATTCGGCCCATCGAGTCTGCACCGATCACAATCCCACCCAGGCCCTACCTCCATATCCCTACACATTTTATCCGCTAATCCCTCTAATCTACGCATCCCAGGACACTAAGGGGCAATTTTAGCATGGCCAATCAACCTAACCCGCACATCTTTGGACTGTGGGAGGAAACCGGAGCACCCGGAGGAAACCCACGCAGACACGAGGAGAATGTGCAAACTCCACACAGACAGTGACCCGAGCCGGGAATCGAACCCAGGTCCCTGGAGCTGTGAAGCAGCAGTGCTAACCACTGTGCTTTCACACAAAGAACAAAGAACGGTACAACACAGGAACAAAGAACCAAGCCTGCGCCGATAACATTGTCCTACCTAGACCAACCACCTGTATCCCTCTGTTCCCCGCCTGTTCATGTGTCAATCCAGATAAGTCTTAAATGTTGCTCACGTGTCTGCCTCAACCACCTCACTTGGCAGTGCATTCCAGACCCCCACCACCCTCTGTGTAAGACCCTCACACATCTCTACTGTGCCCTTTCCCCCTTATGTTTTTTAAAAACATTTCAACACTTTCTTTTTCCATTTGACATCAGTCTCCAAAGGGGCAAGTTTTTGTACAAAAACGGTCCATGCTAACTCATGAAAATTCATTAGAAACAGCTTTCAACTTCCTAGCAGTATGCAATTTAAAAAACTCAATACTTTAAAGAATATTGTACTGTCTAGATTAAGATGGCATAATATTTCACAGAGGCCAAGCCAAGAACAGTGAGCATAGTGGTGTCCCAGCAGGGTTGGCACCAGTCTTAAGGGTTACATGGAAAGCAGTTTGTCAGGTTTTAAATACGACCCTCAAAATGCTCGGCAAGTGAAAATCGCAATCGATGGATCGTGTCACAAACCCCCTCCCCCAAACGATTGCAGATTTTTAAACTCTGCAATCATTAAAGCATGGTCTTTCCTGTAACAGCAGTTATAAACATTTGTTCACGAACGAGAATCTCGAAAATCCCCCTTATGTTGAACTTGTGCCCCCTTGTGACTGTCATTTCTGCCCCAGGAGAAAGCTTCCAACTGTTCGTCTTATCTATGCCCCTCATAATTTTATAAACTTCTATCAGGTCGCCCCTCAGCCTCTGTCTTTCCAGCGAGAACAATCTCAGTTTGTTCAATCTTTGCTCATAGATAATACCCTCCATACGGGGCAACATCCTGGTACATCTTTTCTGTACTCCCTCCAAAGCCACCACGTCCACATTGTGAAAATACAAATTTGCAAGTTAAGTGAATTAGTAATTTCTTTCTGTGGGATGGGCAGTTCTGGGTGTTTGGGGCTGGTAGTGTGTGGCAGTAACTGTGTGCCACATGCACACAGTGCGATTGCACAGCAACTGGCACCAAGATCTGGTTGTGCAACCACTTGCTGAGATGTTTCAGATACAATTGTCCCAGCCGTTCAGTTGATTATCCTCATTTGGCTCACAAAGAAATGAGAATGCCAGCCAGGTCCCAGCCAGACCTTGGGAGGCAGTGGTACAGTGGAATTATCACTGGACTAGCAATCCAGGAACCCAGGGTAATCCTCTGGGGACCTGGGTTCGAATCCCACATGGGCAGACGGTGAAATTTGAATTCAATAAAAATATGGAATTAAAAGTCCAATGGTTGTTAGAATGTAACCAGTGACAACTTTGTATTGGATGTAATGTGACCAATGGGAACAAGATGTCAGGGTCAGCTGACCCAGTAAACCTTGGAACCAATTACGGAGTGATGTAATAGTCAGCTGACCAGCTGATTCACTATAAGGAACTATGTAGAATTGTGGGTAGCTTGGAGTGGTCCAGGGTGAGGCCCCAAGTTTGGAGTAATGATATTTCTTCATTAAACCCTTTCTTTGATTTATAAGTTGGAGTAAGTTTTGTTGTATTTTCATTAGCTGCATTTTGAAGAGTTCCTTCTGAAGAAACAGTGACGACCATGAAACCATTGTCGATTGTTGTAAAAACCCATCTGGCCCGCTAGGGAAGGAAATCTGCTGTCCTTACCTGGTCTGACCTACATGTGACTCCAGACCCACTAGCGATGTGGTTGACTCTGAAATGCCCTCTGGAATGGAGGACAGCTCAGGATGAGCTGGCCCAGCCAGTGACGCCTGCAACCCATAAAAATGAATTAAAAAGAAGACAGATTTTCCCTGAAGGTGCAAAAAAGGGATTGGACAGCACCATCAACAGGCACGTAAGAAGGAATCGAAAAAAGGTTTCTTTAAATGCTCATCTTTGGTAACATGCACAGAATAGTTATGGTGTTCTATTAAAAAAACCCTACAGAAACAGGAAAGCAATGTCGTTTGAACAGGCTGCTGTAGAAAGAGGTTTTTAACTAGCACGTAGGGAGTGCTGAGCTTCTAATGAGAAAATCCTGACCTCAGCACCAAATTGTCAGAAACTGCAATAATTGACTAATGATCTCGCAAAATCCGCGTGTGAAATTAAATGGAGAGTGTACATAATAACGACATTAAAACTGTTCGTATTTCACAAAGCGCGTGCATTTATTTTTAACACTCACACGTTGAAAGATTTAGGCCGCTGACAAGTTATTTAATTGCTGGACTCTTGATAAGCAATGAATTTGTCATCAAGATTAAAATTGTGTCTTGTTCCCTTCAGAACAGACAAGTGATACAACTATACATGCAGTCCAAACGTGAAGAATTACTGGCAGGATTTAAGTGTTACTCCGAGTTGAACATTAAAGGTGTCAGTTAAGTGTCACTGGGTCCACAGACTGTACTGTGTGCTCACCAACCAGTGCACAGCCACAAGTCTCTGGTTCTAGATGCTACTCTCTATGGGTTCAGGTAGATGACATGATGTACTGAGGATGCACTGTAGGTTGTAATGGTGTATGAAATCTGTTCTATTAGATTATAAATCAAAGCAGGGACACCAGTCAATCAGATTGCGGCAGTGGGCTTATTATATTATGTCCTTCCTGTCACTCAATGTGTCAAGGACCTTCTGACTCTTCTAACCCGGAGTAGATAATCTTAAAACAAGCCTATCGCGCAATGACACACTCAAAGGGTTCAGATGAAGTTGCAAACTGGAATATGAAGGTGAAATTGCTGTACCCAGTCACTCGAATTCTCGTGTTGTATCACTGGTTAGATCAGATTGTTAGGCTTAGGGTTATATAAAGACTTTTATCAAAGGGTGAAGACGGAGGGACGGACTGCAATGTGTGAAATGCTCAAGTTGTGCCCAACACTGTATTCTGGTGCTTTTACCCCCATCTCCTTTGATAGAAATGATATATCCCAGAGGAAATGTTGTACGTTAATTTGTTATCTTTTTAAAAAAATGTCTTACTCCATCCTTAACGTTACAAAGAATGGACTGGACAGACCCAAATCCATTCCTGACTTGCTCCAAAAACCAAATTCAAATTGATAGGGAGTGGGATAGCTTGATCGTGGTTTCAGATAAAGCTCGGCACAACATCGTGGGCCGAAGGGCCTGTTCTGTGCTGTACTGTTCTATGTTCTATGTTCTATGAATCCAATTCATGGTCCCCACAAGAGAGACTAACAAAATCCAAGCTGACAAGATAAGACAGTGCAACCCATCTTTCGCCTGATCTTAGCCAAAAGGCCGAGAAGCGATATCATTGGCCCGATATTCCCATCAAATTGTGCCCGTTTTCGGGTGCGAAAACTTGGTAAAGTCGGGCGTGAGACGGATAGAGTGATCCGCGCCCGCCTCCGCGCCGGTTCCCCCTTTACCAAGGCCCGAAAATGGCCGCGATCGGGATCGCACCTGAAATGGTTGCGACAGCCACTTAAATGCATTTGCATGCATTTAAATTGACTTAATGGGCTACACACCCAACCTTACCGGCACTTTCCCCTTTACCATCGCGTTCACCCATCCAGAATCGGCGCGAAACAGACATGCTCCATAAAAGTCCGATTCTGACACTCCAGTTGGTGAGGAGGTAAGTGCCGAGTGTCTGACGGTTTTCTGCTTGAGATCGGTGGGGGAGGAAGGGTGGGTCCGCTGCCACTCTGCCTGTGATCAGTGAGGAGGAAGGGGGGGTCTGCTGCCACTCTGCCTGTGATCAGTGAGGGGGAAGGGGGGGTCCGCTGCCACTCTGCCTGTGATCAGTGAGGGGGAACGGAGGGTCTGCTGCCACTTTGCCTGAGATTGGTGGGGGAAGGGGGGTTGGTCTGGTGCCGCTCTGCCAGAGATTGGGGGGGCTAAGGGGGGAAAGGCCCACGATTGGTCTGAGTGGTGGGGGGGGGGCAATGGAAGGGTAAGAGGGTCAGTAATGTTATGGGGGTGGGGCAATGACTGTGGGGGCCAGGGGGAGGCATTATCTGGCCCAGGAGCGATGTGGTAGGGGAGCCGCATTCTCTCATTTTTTTTCTGCGCATGCAATCATAGTGTTAAAGAGGCGCCGATCGGAGCTGCAGGATTTCGGGCACGTTAAGCCCCACCCACAGGCTTCTGCAGCGTGATTCGGAATCGCTGATATTTTTGCAGGCAGGGTGCGTATGGGGGCGCCTCAGAACAGGTCTAAAAGTCGGATCTGAAACACTTGCAGTTTCAGGTCTACCCAGCACTTAGAATTAAAATGGTAAAATAGGGCCCCATGTGTCGGTTTTGTGTCGCATTCCTGCAATCATTTATTTTTAATCACAAATTAGTTCGCACCTACACACGCTCAATGCATTTTCTGATTACACCACTGCCCTTTGCACCCAGCCCAAATATATATCGTACCTAACACTTCCTTCTCTGTCCAGATCCAACACTTGCATTCCACTGGTAAGCTGACAATCTTGCCCACACGTCATGGATATTGCGACAGCTCCTTCTTGCGTGAACATTCCACTGTTACACCATTCTGTTCCCTTGCTTTTCTTCCCATGGTGGTACCTGCATTGTTATGAAAATTGAATGAAATGCAAGGTACAGAATTGGAAAAGTAGGCACATAGCAGCACTGAGAGCTTGTGAGATGCAGGTTAGACCAGTAGCAGGGTGAAACTGATACCTTGCTGAACAAGTGGAGTCTAGCAGTCTAATGGCCTAGATCATAGCCATGTCCAGTTAGCAAGCAGTTTATTTTTCTCTCAGAGAGAGTCAAGCTGTTGTACTGAAAGCAGAAGAAGCTGTCTGTCTTAGACCCCAGAAATTCTACTCTAAACTAAAAGAAGGGTTGCCAAAAGAAAACTGCTGGTCCTGTGTGATTTGATTTGATTTATTATTGCCACATGTATTAGTATACATGTATATATGGAAAGTATTGTTTCTTGCACGCTATACAGACAAAGCATGAAGTTCATAGAGGAGGAAAGGAGAGAGTGCAGAATGTAGTGTTACAGTCATAGCTAGGGTGTAGAGAAAGATCAACTTAGTGTGAGGTAGATCCATTCAAAAGTCTGATGGCAGCAGGGAAGAAGCTGTTTCTGAATTGGTTGGTACGTGATCTCAGACTTTTGTATCTTTTTCCCGACAGAAGAAGGTGGAAGAGAATATGTCCGGGATGCATGGGCTCCTTAATTATGCTGGCTACTTTTCCGAGGCAGCGGGAAGTGTAGACAGAGTCAATGGATGGGAGGCTGGTTTGCCTGATGGATTTGCTTGTGGTAATTATTTGCTGGATTTTGCTCATAGTGTTAAAACCTATTCGATGTTAATTTGGGGCAGGTGTATTCTTGAAGCTTAGGAAATTAATTGGATGTGGTAATTCAAGTATATTGTCTGGGTAACCATTATTGTAGTTAATGTAAATGATTGCTTTACTGCTGTGTGTTTTAAAGTTCAATAAATATTTTATTTGAATAATTTACAACAAGCCTTAATCCTTTCCTCACCAGGTTTCATCTCTTTCCTCCAAATGGCAAAAATTACCCATTAAGAACTGATATTCCAAGTTTCCCTTCTGGAATTTGGGACACCCTCGCTCTGAACATCAGCGGGGTTCACAACAGCATGCATTCTGCAGATAACTAACACATTTCTAAATTCTGCATCATGCACATATGCAGAGCGAATTTTGGATTTAGCATGGAAATCATTTAAAAACAAGCCATAAAATTACATTTAGATATACTTTTAGATTACTTCAGTAGTGACAGCACAGATGCTCACAGCCGCACTCAGATTGTTGACACATTGGGCAGAATTTTCCCATCCCACCTGCCACGGGAATCGTAGCAGGCGGGACAGGACCGGGACTTTCCAGTCTTGGGGCGGGCGAGAGTGGAAAATCCTACCCATTGCATCAGATTTTGCCTCGAGCACTTTGCTAGACTTGCACTCACCCACAAACCTTCTAGGTTCTTATGCACTGAAATTTGCTCAGTCAACCGTTCGAAAAGCACAATATCCTCTACGGGGGCATTTGTATGAAAGGGCAAGAACCTCTGGATCTCCCTTAACCAGTCAGACCGAAGAATCAATAATAAGCAGCAGAGTTTAAACCAGGAAGGGTAAGTTCGAATATTGAATTCAATGTCAAAGTCGTGGTGATAAATCTATACACGCATTCCAAACGTGAAAAATTACTGGCAACATTTAAGCTGAACATTAAAGGTATCACTGGGTCTCCAGACTGTACTGTGTGTTCACCAAACAGTGCACAGCCAGAAGTCGCTTTGGTTTTAGGTGCTGCTTCCTATGCATTCGGATAGGTGACATGATACATTGAGGAAGCACTGCAGGTCGCAATGGTGTATGAAATCTGTTCTATTAGATTATAAATCAAAGCAGGGACAATAGCCAACGGATTGCAGAAGTGGGCTTATTATAGGACATAAATGTGCACAATCTTATCAAATCAGTTTGTCCTTGCTGTCACTAAACGTGTGAACAACTTTCTAAGCCCTTTTTAATAGAAGAAAATAATCTTAAAACAAGTCCAGGGTGCAATTAGGTGCGGAAAGTGGAATAAAGAGAGGGAGAAAAGATTGGTTCAAGAGAAAATCAAACCAGACAGAGAAAGAAAGCTAAATTATATCTTTTTATTTTTGTTTGAAATCTCTAACAATAATTCAGAACAGAACGAATGCAAACCCATACTTAGAAAATTAATGATAACAGAAAATGCTGGAAAAACTTAGCAGGCCCGGCAGCATCTGTAGAGACAGAGAGACAGAAGGGAAGGGTCTAGCAGCAGGTCTCCCAGTGTACTCTTGAGTTCAAATGCCTCTTCTACGGAACTTGTAACAGCTTATAAAATTAATTTTCATTGTGTATGATTTCAGGGTATAAAACCCTTCTAGTTAAAATCTCGAATGTTTGAATTATTAGTTCTGAACTATTGGGCCCTCAGTTGTGCTTGTCCTTACAAGGTACGAATAACTATTATGCATGGACCAAGTAGAATTTATCAAGCAAGGTTTTAGATATATCTAACATGAAGCAGTGAAGACAATATAGAAGTTTCTCATCTCGCAAGATCCTAGGAGTTACTGACGGTTGCCAGCAGAGGCAATGGCTGGAATTTTACCATCCCACCCGTCATGGGGTTCGTAGCGGGTGAGGGACGGACCACACAAAGGTCCATTGACCTCAGGTGGGATTTTACAGTTTCAGGATGAGCGAGGCCGTGAAATCTCGCCCAATGTCTTTCTCATCTCTGTCTTTGAAGTAATATTGAAATGTGTCCAGAAGCCATGGTAATACTGTGCCAATAAGGACTGCTATTTTTAGCTATTATTCCTCAATCTCATTATTCCTTCTCATATTCACCTCTTCTATTGGCTTAGAATGGAAGACAACTCAAGAAGAAGAAATTAGATATAGCTCTTGGGGCTAAAGGGATCAAGGGATATCAGGGGGAAGGGGGATATTGAATTTGATGATCAGCCATGATCAAAATGAATGGCCTACTCC
Organism: Mustelus asterias; assembly: GCF_964213995.1. NCBI lineage: Eukaryota > Metazoa > Chordata > Chondrichthyes > Carcharhiniformes > Triakidae > Mustelus > Mustelus asterias. The sequence goes on along the minus strand of NC_135808.1, from coordinate 118,570,558 downwards.
AGCTTCTAGTTGCTATATTTCTATGTAACTCGTGTCAGCCCACCTCTACAACAAGAGCCATAAAGACTAAAGACAAGTGTTCAACCCTCGTTTCCTTGGACCCCTCAGAGTTTACATTCTATTGCAAACAAATAATTCATTTCCTTCAGATACAGAGTAGTTACAAAGCAAGTAACAATCTCCTGAAGACAAAGTAGAAATAGTAGGGGGTTTCAAGTTTTTAGGTGTCCAGATCACCAACACCCTGGCCTGGTTCCCCTCATGCCGACACTATAGTTAAGAAAGCCCACCAAAGCCTCTACTTTCTCAGAAGACTAAAGAAATTTGGCATGTCAGCTACAACTCTCATCAACTTTTACAGATGCACCATAGAAAGCATTCATTCAAACCGGCCTCTCATCTGTTGACTTTGTCTATACTTCCCGCTGCCTCGGAAAAGCAGCCTCGGAAAAGCAGCTAGCATAACTAAGGACCCCACGCATCCTGGACATTCTCTCTTCCACCTTCTTCCATTGGGAAAAAGATACAAAGGCCTGAGATCACGTACCAACCACCTCAAGACCAGCTTCTTCCCTGCTGCCATCAGACTTTTGAATGGACCTACCTTGCTCTAAGTTGATCTTTATCTACACCCTAGTTATGACTGTAACAATGACTAGATGAGGTACTTACAGGCTTACAGAAAAAATGGGTGTGTGGGCGGCACAGTGGCACAATGGTTAGCGTTGCTGCCTCACAGCGCCAGGGACCCAGGTTCAATTCCTGGCTCGGGTCACTGTCTGTGCGGAGTCTGCACGTTCTCTTCATGTCTGCATGGGTTTCCTCCAGGTGAAATCATAGAAAGAAATCATAGAAACCCTACAGTACAGAAAGAGGCCATTCGGCCCATCGAGTCTGCACCGACCACAAACCCACCCAGGCCCTACCCCCATATCCCTACATATTTACCCACTAATCCCTCTAACCTACGCATTTCAGAACATGAAGGGCAATTTTTTTTAGCATGGCCAATCAACCTAACCCGCACATCTTTGGACTGTGGGAGGAAACCAGAGGAAACCCACGCAGACACGAGGAGAATGTGCATACTCCACACAGACAGTGACCCAAGCCGGGAATCGAACCCAGGTCCCTGGAGCTGTGAAGCAGCAGTGCTAACCACTGTGCTACCATGCCACTGTGCTATGGTGCTTCGGTTTCCTCCCACAGTCCGAAAGACGTGCTGGTTAGGTACATTGGCCATGCTAAATTCTCCCTCCGTGTACCCGAACAGGTGCTGGAGTGTGGTGACTAGGGGATTTTCACAGTAACTTCATTGCAGTGTTAATATTAGCCTACTGTGAGACTAATAAATGAAAGCACCACTGCTCTTTCAAAGAGCTAGCATGGGAAGAATGGGCTCAAAGGCCTTCTTCTACTTTATAAGTTTCTATGGATCGATGAAATCCTTTGCCCATCGAACAGTTCCTTTGATTATCGGTTAAGGTCTCGAATGGATCTTGACCTTATCTCCATTCTCTAATCAGGCTGAGCTGAAGGAAAGGTATTGGGAGATTTCATTTAAAATAAATAAATGCATTAAATTTGACCTTTCGAAAGTGGATTTCATTTACTGGGGAATGTAAAAGGTGATGGGATGCCCTGAATTAATTCTATTGGTATTGATTATGTCCTGTCTGTTAAAGTATTTTCCCAGATGAGGTCCATTTAATTTAGCAATACAAAAGCAAAATACTGCGGATGCTGGAAATAGGAAACAAAATCAGAGAATGCTGGAGAGACTCAACAGGTCTGGCAGCATCTAGGAAGAGAGAACAGAGATTCCGGGTGGGATTTTCTGCCTCTTCCCCCCCCAGCAGGATCTTCTGGTCCTGCTGACAGCGCACCCCTCCAGCAGGTTTCCTGGAGATGGGGTTCATGTGGATTCATGGGAAATCCCATTGACAGTGGCAGAGGATTCGGCCATTGACCAATGATGGACTGCCTCCCATCACGGGGAAAGACACTGTTGGTGGGGGGAGAGGTTGGCAAGGGGATCCTCTGGATCACCCCTCTCCCATGTTTGGTTGCCTATGTAATTCTTCTTCACAAAATTCCAGCTGTGGCCTAACCAGTGTTTTATACAGTTCCAGCATTACATCCCTGCTTTTTGTATTCGATACCTCACCCAATAAAGGAAAGCATTCCATATGCTTTCTTGACCACCTTGTCCACCTATCCTGCCACCTTCAAGGACCTGTGTACATCCACTCCAACGATTCTCACTACCTCAACCTCGATCAACCTCTTCCCGTTTATTTGCCCTCCCCAAATGCATTACTTCATACTTTCCTGAATTGAATTAAATTTGCCACTTCTCAGGGTGGCACGGTGGCACAGTGGTTAGCACTCACAGCACCAGGGACCCGGATTCAATTCCCGGCTTGGGTCACTATCTGTGTGGAGTTTGCACGTTCTCCCCTGCCGTGTCTGCATGGGTTTCCTCCGGGTGCTCCGGTTTCCTCCCACAGTCCAAAGATGTGCTGGGCAGGTGAATTGGCCATGCTAAATTCTCCTTCAGTGTACCCGATAGTGCACCGGACTGTGGCTACTAGGAGATTTTCACAGTAACTTCATTGCAGTGTTCATGTAAGCCTACTTTGTGACCAATAAATAAACTTTAACTTTAACTTTTTCAACCAAACCATTGATATAATTCTGGAGTTGACAGCTATCCTCTTCAGCATTAACTGCACGGCTAATGTTTCTGTCACCTGCAAATTTACCCATCATGCCTCCAAAATTTAAGCCAAAATCATTGATATATACAACAGACAGTAAAGGTCCCAACACTGAGCCCTGTGGGGTGTCACTGGAAACCTCCTTCCATTCACAAAAATCATCCATCTACCCTTTGTTTCCCGTCGCTGAACCAATTTTGGATCCAACTCACCCTATATCCCTGTATTCCTTGGGCTTTTCCTTTTCTGACCAGACTGCCAAGTTGGACCTTGTCAAATGCCTTGCTGAAACCCATGTAGACAACATCCACTGCGCTATCCTCATTAATCCTCTTTGTTACTTCCTCAAAAAATTTGATTAAGCTAGTCAAACACGATCTTCTCTTATCCTTATCCTTTCTAAGTGACAGTTTATTCTGTCTCTCAGAATTGTTTCCAATAATTTACCCATCACTGAAGTCAGACTAATTGGCCTATAGTTTCCTGGCCTATCCTTTGAACCCTTTTAAAATAATAGTACAACCTTTGCAGACCTCCAATCCTCTGATACCTCATTTGCGTCTAGTGAGGATTGGAAAATGATCCTCAGAGCCGCCATTATCTCCTCCCTGGCTTCCTTCAGCAACCTGGGATACAATCCATCTGGCCCTGGTGAGATATCCACCTTCAAGGATGCCAGTCCTTCACTATGCTTATTGTATAATAATAATATTGATAATATTTATCATTCCTCCTCTTTAACTTGGGCTTCTGGACAGTAGATTGTAATGTCTCAATCTGTAAAAGAAAAGGCTGGAAAGCTGAGCTAGTTACAAATCTTAGAGAATAGAATAAGTGGCAGAAAAGATATTTTAAAATATATTTTAAACTGCAAACCATTATTCCCTGGGCTAAGAAATTGATGATGTGGAGATGCCGGCGTTGGACTGGGGTGGGCACAGTAAGAAGTCTCACAACACCAGGTTAAAGTCCAACAGGTTTATTTGGTAGCAAATACCATAAGCTTTTGGAGCGCTGCCCCTTCGTCAGATGGAGTGGAAATCTGTTCTCCAACAGTGCACAGAGACACAGAAATCAAGTTACAGAATACTAATTAGAATGCAAATCTCTACAGCCAGCCAGGTCTTAAAGGTACAGATAATGTGGGTGGAGGGAACATTATTGTTCCTCTACCCACCCACCTCCACCCACATTATCTGTACCTTTAAGACCTGGCTGGCTGTAGAGATTCGCATTCTAATTAGTATTCTGTAACTTGATTTCTGTGTCTCTGTGCACTGTTGGAGAACAGATATCCACTCCATCTGACGAAGGGGCAGCGCTCCGAAAGCTTATGGTATTTGCTACCAAATAAACCTGTTGGACTTTAACCTGGTGTTGTGAGACTTCTTACTAAGAAATTGATTGCAATGGTGAATTTCAGACTTAAAGATTTGAATAATAATGGAAACCATTTTTTTTTTAGTTTTAAAGTTTATTTATTAGTGTCACAAGTAGGCTTACATTAACACTGCAATTAAGTTACTGTGAAAATCCCCTAGTTACCACACTCCAACGCCTGTTCGTGTACACTGAGGGAGAATTTAGCATGGCCAATGCAGCTAACTAGCATGTCTTTCGGACCATGGAAGGAAACCGGAGCACCCGGAGGAAACCCACACAGACACAGGGAGAACATGCAGACTCCGCACAGACAGTGACCCAAGGCTGGTAATTGAACCCGGGTCCTTCACCCTGTGAGGCAGCAGTGCTAACCACCGTGTCGTCCACATGGATGAGATGCAGATTCTTTCTAAGGTACAAAAGTTAGCTTCTTGTGCTGGTAACCATTGAATGCATTTGGGGTTTATACCAGTTTCATTCTGAAGTTCAGAACGTCTTCGGCATTCTGTAACTCATATGTTTCATTGTCTCATCGTTAGGCAGATCTACACGTGCATTTTCATCTTTACAAACTGCGCACCGAATTGGTTACCATTCCAACATGAGCTTTTCACCGTATCTATTTATTTTTCAATTGTGTAAATTAAATCAATAGGCGTCCAGCACCTCAACATCCTTTGAATGCATTCTGCACTCCTTGGCTTGCATTGCATCGAGTATTGGCTTTAAATGTTTTTTGTAATTATCATTCAGCAAGCAGCTCACCTCGAACAATGGGATAGGATTTTATAGCCTCGCTCGACCCGAGACTGGAAAATCCCGCCCGAGGTCAAGGGACATTTCCGTGGTCCGCCCCTCGCTCACTCCAATTCCATGGCGGGTGGGGCAGTAGAATTCCGGTGGATGTGTCTGTATAAAGATGCCATTCAGCAGCATGACTGATAAATCTTGTGCAGCCTTTTTCCAGCTAAGTGCTTTGAATATTTTATTTTATTCCAATCATTAAAGTCTTTTTGCAAGGGGGTGTTTGTGTAATTGACGCACTAATTGATAGATCATGGCTTCTGATATCATCTGGTTAAATTATCCTGCTTCTTTTATTGCTTACTCTTAAATTAACTCATACCCGAAATTCACTGGGTGAACTAGCAGATCCTGAAAGACAATTAAAACAACGATAAGTATGTGTGGCCCATAATGATTGAGAATGCAGATCTGTTAAGGATTACATTTTGATTTGATCTGATTTGATTTAATTTATTATTGTCACATAGAACATAGATAGAACAGTACAGCACAGAACAGGCCCTTCGGCCCACGATGTTGTGCCGAGCTTTATCTGAAACCAAGATCAAGCTATCCCACTCCCTATCATCCTGGTGAGCTCCATGTGCCTATCCAATAACCGCTTAAATGTTCCTAAAGTGTCTGACTCCACTATCACTGCAGGCAGTCCATTCCACACCCCAACCACTCTCTGCGTAAAGAAATGTATTGGCATACAGTGAAAAGTATTGTTTCTTGCGCGCTATACAGACAAAACATACCATTCATGGAGTACATAGGGGAGAAGGATAGGAGAGTGTGCAGAATACAGTGTTACAGTCATAGCTAGCGTGTAGAGAAAGATCAATTTAATGTATGGTAGGTCCATTCAAAAGTCTGACTCAAGAAGCTGTTCTTGAGTCGGTTGGTACGTGTTCTCAGACTTTTGTATCTTTTTCCTGATGGAAGAAGGGGAAGAGATTACATCCAGGGTGCGTGGGGTCTTTGATTATGCTGGTTGCTTTGCCTAGGCAGTGGGAAGTGTAGACAGAGTCAATGGATGGGAGGCTGGTTTGTGTGATGGATTGGGCTACGTTCACAACTCTTGTCGTTTGTTGCGGTCTCGGTCAGAGCAGGAGCCATACCAAGCTGTGATACATCAAGAAAGGACGCTTTCTATGGTGCAACTATAAAAATTGGTGAGGCAGACATGCTGAATTTCCTTAGCCTCCTAGAAAATAGAGGCATTGGTGGGCTTTCTTAACAATAGCATCAGCGTGGAGGGACCAGGACAGCTTGTTGGTGACTTGGACACCTAGAAACATGAAGCTCAAGCTATAAATAATGAAAAAAAGACAGCAATGTAAGTTAGTGCAGCTATGACTTGAGACCTAAACTGAACTGACTTCAAGTTAGCGATACACTTCACTGTGCCACTGTTCCATCTCTCTGGAATGACCAATGTACGAGGCCACCTGATAGCCCAGGACGTGCCATTATGTAACTTGTGGCTTTCCTATTCTCGTCAAAAGTCACCTGTCGAAAGGCGTTATTCTTCTGTATTGATATTGAAGCTTGTTCCGAGGAAGGTGAAACAAGGGAAGGATTTGATTGAACACTTTCATCTTTTAACTCAAGGCAGGAAACAGGGTAAGAATGAGCTGGTCAAATCTATCAGAAGCTGCCTGATCAGTGTTGAATGCTTTTTAATGATTGATGATTCTGGTTCAGAGGGCTCTCCTCTCTGGGGGGGACCCCCTTTCTTATGAATGGATGATCAAGCTTTCTGCTTTCAAAGTTGGAAGGAAGCTATCTCAGTCAGACGTGCACAGGAAAGGACAAAGTAGAGGTGCTTCAAGAGGATGTGGTATTGCCTACCGTCAGAACAAAGACACAGTATGAAGGAGTAGAACTTTTTTGATAAATAAATACGTTGGTAGGAGTACAAGAATAAACTTTCCACATCTTAAATATAAACACAAGTCTCAGCACAACATCATCTGCTGGAGTAAATGTCAGTGACTTTTTAAAGGTCAGCAGAATGGTGGATCATAACATTGTTTGAAGTGCTCAGTTGTGCTCCTTTCAGATTAGTGCGCTCGAAATGAGCTATCTCTCAATGCTATCTGGTTAAGTAAGGAATATCCTATCTCCACATCTTTTTCAATTATACTGAACATAGGAATATTGCAAATAGGAGCAGGAGTAGGCCATTCGGCCCCTCAAGCCTGCTATAGCATTCAACTGTCTAATCTTCTGCTTCAACGCCATTTTCCCATTCTATCCCGTGATATTGTGGATACTTACAAATTTATCAATTTTTTTGTCTGGAATAGACTCGATAACTCCACAGCCCTCTGGGGTAGAGAATTCCAAAGAGTTACCACCCTCGTTTCTTCTCACCTCAGCTCTAAATGACCAGCCCCTTATTCTGAGATCGTGGGCAGAATTATCCATTCCGGGACTAAGTCAGGAATGCTTCCCTCTGCGGAGGCGGTGGGAATTGGGGCTGTATTACGTGACTCGCCTGCCTCATTAAATATGCAAATGGGGGGGGTTGATTTGTGACATTTCGTGTGGCAGGGCAGGCTGGATAGCTTGTGCCCCACCACCATATCTGGACGCTATTTTAAAAGGTGCATGGACATAACTGACCCACCACTGAAGACAGAAGATGGACCCCCTAAAGAAAGAAGATGGGCCTCCAAGAACACTCTGAAGTGTGAAGATGGACCTTCTCAAAGACACCTAGACTGGAAGATCCACATGATAGATGCTCCCGTCACTGCAGCATGTTCCAGGGTCTATGGTCACTAGAGGCATCCCATTAGCGGGATACAAATCAGTTCCATGCCAGTCTCTGGCAGAGGTTGTGACCTATCAAGGCAGGCAGGAGCAAAAATCCCACCGTTATTTTTGAGCTTCTGCTATATTGTTCCCCTCACTTGCCATTAAACCTGCGGTGGGGACACGGGAATATTCTGCTGTGTCCCTTTGTTCCCGTTTCCCCCCCTCAAGCAGTTGAAACATCCTTCCTGAATGTAGTCCATTGAGCCCTGTAAGAATTTTCTATGTTTTCATACTATAGACAAGATACTTCTAGGTCGGATATTGAAGGAGAAACCGGTACCTTCAGCTGGAGATGTGAGGGTAAATTGTCAGTCACACAAAGTGGTAGTCCATTGGGAAAATCCTTGCCTGAAGCAGATTTTCAATTCAATATTCCAAATGCGTTCAGGTAATGCTATGTTAACATCCTAATGTTTATGCATGTGTTTACTAAGGGATGTAGTCTCCTGGGTAAGATAGCTGTGCATTGACTCTTGGACGTGACTGGAGCCCCAGAATGTTAGTCCCGTTCTGAAGGTGCATGGCGACCAATTTTTGCTCTTTGTACATTAGCTTCAATCTGACTGCTCATCACTGTGCACCAATTTCAAGACCTTATTCTCACAAAATGAGCTCACCTTTCATCATTTTCTTCATATAACTAAAGCTTCTCATGCCTGATATCATCTTAGCAAATATATGTACAGAATCCATGGCCTTAACATCCTCCTGAAGTAGGCTCTTAAACTGACCACACCATGAAAGATGTAAGCTATCTGTTAATTTTCTCTTTTTTTCGGCCTTTAACCAACTTCCCATCCATGCTATCATTTCATTTGATAAAATACAACTTAAGTTTACCTTGAACTATGCGTGGCATGGTGGCACAGTGGAGGCAACGGAGTAATGCCTGATGTGAACTGCTAATTGACTCCTCGAAAGCTCTTTCATTGACTGGTTTCAAGAGGAAGGGAAACACGGGGCAGCCGCGTGGTCCTGAGCTTCGTGATAAAGATTACCGAGGAAGGCCGAGTTGCTGTGGCAACATGTACTTGTGGCATGTGACAACATGAGCAGCACGGTGGCACAGTGGTTAGCACTGTTGCCTCATAGCGCCAGGGACCCAGGTTCAATCCCAACCTTGGGTAATTGTCTGTGTGGAGTGAGCACGCTCCCCTCGTGTCTGCGTGGGTTTCCTCCGGGTGCTCCTGTTTCCTCCGACAGTCCGAAGATGTGCGGATTAGGTTGATTGGCCATGCTAAATTGACCCTTAGGTTAGCAAGGTTATAGGGTAAGCCTGGGTAATAGTTGGTGCAGACTTGATGAGACAAATGGCCTCCTTCTGCACTGTAGGGATTCTATCTTATCATTCTTTCTCTCTCTCTCTCTCTTCAGGTATTTTGGCTTAAGGGGGCATTGGTGACCATGGACTTCCATTTGATTGGTCATGTTTGGCAAAGTACTGCAGTGGTTTGCAATTGCCTACTAATGTATGGCTGCCTAAACTCTCCAACTCTTACCACCTGCTACCGTGATAGTTTTCAGGGTGATAACCAAACTGTTTGACCATGGTATGGACGCACCTTCCGTGATCATCTTGTCCTGAAGTGGGATTTGAATCTGGAGTTTCTGGCTAAGAGATAGGGATGCTACCACTGTGCTACAGATCAGATCCATAAGCTTATCAAATGCTTTTTGAAAATCAATATTCACAACCAAGATATCAATCGAATGTCAACAATAGGTTTTCTCCCTTCTATATAAAATGGTTTACATATTTCATTTTTGCAGGCACATGTTCCGCCTCAGTAAGTAGTCTCACAACACCAGGTTAAAGTCCAACAGGTTTATTTGGTAGCACGAGCTTTCGGAGCGCTGCTCCTTCATCAGGGACCCAGTCCAATGCCGGTAACTCCACATCAGTGAAGCCTGGAAGGGATAATTTTCTAATTTTGTTCTCCTGAAGTGCAGAGGAGCATCTATCAGACTATTAAACGTGAGGGACTGTTCACTCTTCACTCCACCTGGTTATCTGCCTGGTTTCAATCTTCTAGATTTAAAACAAAAACCTACAAGAAGGCCGAGTGCCTACCGCATTCTACTCAGCATGCAGAAAAATATTTGTTGCTTAGTTACCAGCAGAGAGTCACTCTGAAAATACAAAATTAGATCTACTGCATACAAGCATTTTCTTCAGCTAATTCCGGCATTGAAATGATGAACATTTTGCAGAGAAAGAGCTCCATCTTGCATTCGACATGCAATCTGTACCTCTCTTCTGCCATTCTCGCATTCTCATCACTTAATGGACACTTTCAACACCTTCTCAGCCTTCTGTATCCTCCTTTACATTTCCTCTGTCAACTCCAACCCCACCCCAATAGTATAAATCTCTGCTGATTCTCTTTGCTCTCAGCTCTGACGAAGGGTCATCTAGACTTGAAACATTGGCTCTATTCTCTCCCCACAGATGCTGTCAGACCCGCTGAGATTTTCCAGCATTTTCTGTTTTTGTTTCAGATTCCAGCATCCACAGTATTTTGCTTTTACACCTGCAATTCTTCCTTTTTGGACAATAATCCAATTCTCTTTTAAACATCTCATATAATGCTGCACCCACCATACTCTCAGGCAGTGCATTTCAGACCCTAACCACTCGCTGTGTGGGCAGGTTTTTCCTCATGTCTCCATTGCTCCTTTTGCTAATTACCATCAATCTGTGCCCTCTCGTTCTCGACTCTTTCACCAAGGGGAACAGTTTTTTTTCCCTATCTACTCTGTCCAGATACCAGTCCTCACCAGGGCGTGGTGATAAGACTCAATGCAGTGTACACTATTTGCTATCATTTCTGTCCCTACTGCAATCTGCATAATTTAAGATTGAGTAGGGTGCATGAGCCAAGTGCTTGTTGGATGTGAAAAGCTCTAGAGGTTTTGAGTTCAAATCCCACCATGGAAAATCACCCTAAATTAACTTCAACATATCTGGTAAATTACAGGCCGGCACCACGTAAAATGATCATGAAACCTGCTGGGTTTGGTAAAAAGCCAACTGGTTCATCAATGTCCTTTAGTGATGGGGACTTGCCATCCATAGTTGGGCTAATCTATATGTGTCATCTACATGGTTGCTTCTCAATGCCCACAGAGCGATGTTAGAGCATGATGATTATCACTTTACCACCAGGGTGGCACGGTGGCACAGTGGTTAGCACTGCTGCCTCACAGCACCAGGGACCCAGGTTTGACTCCCGGCTTGGGTCAGTATTTGTGCGGAGTCTGCACGTTCTCCCAGTGTCTGCATGGGTTTTCTCCGGGTGCTCCGGTTTCCTCACACAGGCCGAAAGACATGCTGGTTAGGTGCATTGGCCATAGTAAATTCTCCCTCAGTGTACCCGAACAGGCGCCGGAGTGTGGCGACTAGGGCATTTTCACAGTAACTTCATGGCAGTGTTAATGTAAGACAATAAAAAATAAACTTTAAACTTTACAACATCCCCAAGGATACATAGAAGTATGAGCGGCATTGGATTGCCAGAATCAGCTGAGACTGGGGGTAGTGTCCTACCTGCCCTTGGTTTAATACTTGCCAATAAGGGTCTGCAGATCCAAAGAGGAATTATTTGATTAAAAACATTAAACCCGTTTGTCTCTCTACGGATGCTGCCAGATCTGCTGAGTTTTATCCAGCACTTACTGTTTTGATTAAGGATCTTCAGGTTAGCATCATTAAGATTCTCATTTTACCGCTGCCGCCCGAAACGTGGGCCCTTCCTTGGGCTCCACTACCACTAATGGATGCTAAGTGTCATGATTAAGCACATCAAACTCCCACATATAAATCGCTGCTGTTCTACACCCTGAAAGAAGTGGAAAGATAAACCACCAATTATTTCGGGCAGAGTTAGTGGTACATGGTGATGCTGGGTGAAAGTCCTCTCCCCCCCCCCCCCCCCCCACCCCCTCTCCACTTCCCCCCAAACCAAACAACCCCTGCTATTCCCTCTGTCCAAGTACAAAATCAACCCTTGATTCTTTGGGCCTTACCTTTGTTTAGTGCTTCACCAAGATATCCTGTGTGCATATCTGTAAAGCTCTCATTGATTTTTGATATAATAACAGTTCAGATTTGTGATTTGGGCCTAATATAATCTTCTATGTCCAGTTGTTCTCAGTAATGTCAGCATTCCTTTAATACACGTGACTTGGTTTTCAGCCATCTTGACTCTAATGCTGGCAATCTGAAATATAAAGGGACACAGCTCTGGAAATCCATGGAAATTGATCCTGGTGGCTATGTTGGAATTGCTCATACCTGTGCCCTCCATTACTAACCCTGTAGGGCTTTATGGGGCCAGCGAGAGGGCACTCTACTTACATTCAGCTAAGCGGGTGCAAGGGCAACTCAGGTGACTGCTTGCCTGTCCCATGCATCCAGAAGTCAACACCTATAAGACCATAAGACGTAGGAGCTGAAGTAGGCCATTTGGCCCATTGAGTCTGCTCCCTCATTTAATGAGATTATGACTGATCTGAAATGATAATCCTCAACTCCACTTTCCTGCATTATCCCCATAACCCTCGGTTCCCTTACTGACTAAAATTCTGCCTATCTCAGCCTTGAACAGGCCTAATGACCCAGCCTCGACAACTCTCTCTGGTAAAGAATTCCACAGATTCACTAGCCTCTGAGAGAAGAAATTCCTTCTCATCTCTGTCTTAAATGGATGACCCCTTACTCTGAGATTATGCCCTCTGGTCCTAGGCACTGTCACAGGGGGAAACAAACTCTCAGCATCTATCCTGTCAAACACCCTGAGAATACTATATGTCCCAATAAGGTCACCTCTCATTCGTCTAAACTCCAGTGAGTACTGGCCCAACCCACTCAACCTCTCCTCATAAGAAAATCCTTCCGTTCCCAGAATCAGCCTCATGAACCTTCCTGCCTCCAATGCCAGTATATCTTTCCTTCGATAAGGGGACCAAAACTGTTTACAGTATTCCTGGTGTGGTCTAGCCTTGTATAATTTTAGCAGTAGTATTATTATTAGTATTTTTATACACCTGGCTTCCATTTGGAGAGTGTGAGCTGCTCACCTGTTGCATGATCAGTAGGTCTCACAAAGAGGTTCTGAGTCTTGAATGGTTGAACATCGAGTGATTATTATACAGGATATAGCCTACGTCATGAGCTACCTCCATGCTTTTTTATTGATTCGTGGGACATAGGTGTCACTGGCTGGCCAGCTTTATTGCCCATCTCCTAATTAAGGGGAATTGAGAGTCAACCACATTGCTGTGGCTTTGGAGTCACATGTAGGCCAGGTAAAGATGGCAGATTTCCTTCCCTAAAGGACGTTAGTGAAGCAGATGGGTTTTTCCGACAATCGACAATGGTTTCACGGTTGTCAGTAGATTCTTAATTCCAGATTTTTTTTATTGATTTCAAATTCCACCAGCTGCCATGGTGGGATTCGAATCCGGGTCCCCAGAACATTCGCTGAGTTTCTGGATTCATAGCCTAGCGATAATACCACTCAGCCATCGCTTGCTTTTACACAAAGCTCTGTCCAGTCTATAACTGTCCCTAGTCTCAGGTCATGTGCCTCTTTACATCAGACTGTAGGGGTGATACTGTTTCCCAGTCCCATATTAAGACTTGCCATGCCAGATATCCTTGTACTACATACCCACCGCAGCCATCCCCTCACCCAACATGCCTGAGATCCCTCAAGACATCCCAAAATACTTCCGAAGTGTAGTGGCTATGTTGTGGCAAATATGGGATGCAAATTGTGAATGGCAAAACTCCACAAACCACAGATAATCATTTATATTAACTTTAGATCAAACAGACAGAGCCTCATCAATCTGAACATCAGTAACAGGCTCGATTATGAACAACATACAGAATTCTACATTAAAAGTGACACAACTTGGTTAATTGTACAGTTGCTTTGTATAACTTCTGTTGAATTTCTTTTAATTCTAAAGAATAATTGTGAGGCGAGTTTCAATAGTCTTGTTTGCTTATTCATTCTCCTGACAACTACCTGAATAGTCATCAGCTGGGATAAGAAGATTGTTTCTTGGCGGCTTCATCATAAATTGTCCATTTTCCCCATGTGTCGAATAAAATAGAATTCCTACAGTGCAGAAAGAGGCCCTTCGGCCCATTGAACCTGCACCAACAACAATCCCACCCAGGCCCCGTCCCCATGTATTTACCCTGCTAGTCCCCCTGACACTAAGGGGCAATTTAGCCTGGCCAATCCACCTAACCTTCACATTGGGGTGGCACAGTGGCACAATGGTTAGCACTGCTGCCTCACAGCTCCAGGGACCTGGGTTCAATTCCCAGCTTGGGTCACTCTCTGTGTGGAGTTTTCACATTCTCCCCGTATCCGCGTGGGTTTGCTCTGGGTGCTCTGGTTCCCTCCCACAATTCAAAGATGTGCGGGTTAGGCGCATTGGCCATGCTAAATTTCCCCTTAGTGCCCCGGGATGCATAGCTTAGAGGGATTAGCGGGGTAAATATGTGGGACTACAGGGATAGGACCAAGGTGGGATTGTTGTCAGTGCAGACTTGATGGGCCAAATGGCCTCCTTCTGCACTGTAGGGATTCTCTGATTCTTCTCTGATATTTGGACTGTGGGAGGAAGCCAGAGCACCCGGAGGAAACACACGCAGACACGAGGGAGAATGTGCAAACTCCACACAGTGACCCCAGGCCAGAATTGAACCCGGGTCCCTGGCACTGTGAGGCATCAGTACTAACCACCGTGCCACCATGCCGTGCTGTTCCCCTCCCACTCTGAGCTGGCAAGTCTGTACTTTATCCTGTGAAGGACAGAAGGATTTGGGCTGTGATCTGCTCGACGGACAACATTAGTATTCTATCATAACTCCAACAGGTAAAGGAGCTTTGTAAGTGTTAATACTTCTCCTTGCATGATAGAATGTTCCTCTGCTGCGCAGTAATCCATCTGAAGGCTGACCGAACGGAATAGCCTTCCGGAATAAAAATGAGAGAAATACGCAGCAGGTCAGTCAACAACTCACAAGAGGGAAGCAGGTTAATCTTTTCCAGGGATAGAACTGAGCGTAAGTGAAGGGTTTGTGACAGCCCAAAGCATCTGGGAGTTCAAGTGAAGGCGCAGAGATCTTAGAAATTGTGATTACACTGTGCCATTAGCACTTGACTGAGATCGGCGCCTGAAGATAAAAGGGACTCTGGGTAGATTCATGAGCCAGCTGTCAGGGATCAGGGAATACAGTTCCGATAAGTGTCTGGACAGTTGGGACTTCCTTCACTGGAGCTGAGATTTTGAGGAGTGACGTGATTGGAGGTCTTCAAGGCCGTGGATGTTTGTGATAAGGCAAGCAGCGATAAATAGTAAAGTTAAAATGTATTTATTAGTCGCAAGTAAGGCTTACATTAACACTGCAATGAAGTTACTGTGAAATTCCCCTAGTCGCCACAGTCCAGCACCTATTCGGGTCAATGCACTTAACCAGCACGTCTTTCAGAATGTGGGAGGAAACCGGAGCAAACCCACGCAGACACGGGGAGAATGTGCAGAAATTAGGGGCGGCAGGTGGAACAGTGGTTAGCACTGCTGCTTCACAGCACCAGGGAGCCGAGTTCGATTCCCGGCTTGGGTCACTGTCTGTGTGGAGTTTGTGCATTTTCCCCATGTCCGCGTGGGTCTCCTCAGATGCCGGACTGTGGCGACTAGGGGAATTTCACAGTAACTTCATTGCATGTAAACCTTTCTTGTGACTAATGAATACATTTTTTACATTAACAAACACAGTGTTGAAAGGTCAATGGGACTGAATGTTATGCTTCCCCCATCTGTAGGTTTGAAAGTGGTGTGGGGGGGAGGGGGGGGGGGGGGAGCTTGTAAGCTCCAATGGGTGGCCTGGCCATTGCCTACTTGCCTGCCCCTGACCTGTCTGAAATTTTACTGGGACCGTGGGCAACGACAGGTGTTCTACCTGCCTGCCCTTGGCTGAGACCCTTAAATGGCCAATTAATATAAATTCATTCCGCTGCTGCCTGTATTTTACCCGCAGCAGGAGGGAGGCCTATGGAAGCTGTCAGGCAGAGAGAAAACCTCCTTCGGGGGGGCCACTAGGATGGAGGATCTGCTTCACCAGGTCACTTCAACACTCCACCCCCCCTCCCCACCTCTCCCCTTACCCCCAACCCTCTAACCTGGCCTCTTGAATGGGGATCCTGTACTGCTCCCAGTGTTAAATTATTGCTGGGCAGTCTCCCTCCTTTCATAGAGAAGGTGGGAGGCAACGTAGGGAGCACAGCGCCCAGTAACATTCAGCCCTTGGTCTGTCCTAGGGTACAGGAAGAAGAGTTTTGGATGAGCTCAAGTTTAAGTAGAGTGGGACATGGGAGGCTTGTCCAGAAGACCATTGGTCTAGTCAATTCTAGAGGTATCAAAGTCATAGAGGAGGCTTTCAGCAGCAGATGAGCTGAGGCAGGGATGGATGGTGGATGAGGTTAGGAACGTGGAAGTAGGTGATGATCTTAATGAAGTATCAGAAAGGTTTCCAAAGCTCAGCTCGAGGTCAAATGCAAAACACGTCCGTGAACTGTATAACCAGACAGTCACCTGCTGGAGGAATGGAGCTGTTTGCAAGGGGGCTGAGTTTGTGATGGGGATAGGAAAAAAATGGCTTTGGTCTTAGAACAGAGGTTATTGAGAATTGGAATACTCTGAAACAGCCCATTATTGTTGAACACCAATCAAATATTATTTTGGTAATAAACTAGGGACACTGGTGAGGCCACTGGAGTATTCTGTGCAGTTCTGGTCACCATATTACAGGAAGGACGTAACTATGAGCAGAGATTGGGGAGGTTGGGGTTATTTTCCTTGGAACAAAGAAGGCTGAGGAGTGACTTGACTGAGGTATACAAAATTATGAGGAGAAGAGATAGAGTGGACAGGGTAAAATTGTTTCCCTTGGTGGAGAATTCTAGAACCAGGAGACATAGATTCAAGAAAGTGGCAGAAGGTGTAGAGGGGACAGAGGGTAGTGGGTGTCTGGAATTCGCTGACCAAGTTGGTCGTGGAGGCAGAGACCCTAAACTCACTTAAGAAGTACCTGGATCTGCACCTTAAGTGCTGTACGCTACAGGGCTATGGGCCAGGTGGAGGAAGGTGGGATTAGAAAGGGCATCTGGGTGACCTTGAGCTGGCATGGACAAGATGGGCCAAATGGCCCATGCGCAGTTAGAAAAAAATTTGAAAAAGCGCGCCCATGTCAGATCGCTCCCGGGTTGCAGAAAGCGGAGAAAGCGGCCCGGGAGCGAAAATCGGGAGCAGTGGCCCTCACAGACATCACTGTCCCCCTTATCCACCCACCCCCGCCGCTAACAGACCAATCGCGACCCCCTGCCCCCTTCCCCCCCACCGATCGCCCGCAGATTGGCAGCGGACCCCCCCTGGCCCCCCCACCAGAGATACACCTTACCCGCCTCCCTCCTCCCCCCTCCAAACCAGAGTACGATCTGACCTCACTCCCCCCACCCACCCCAGAGAACGATCTGGCCTCACTCCCCCCCCCCCCCCCCAACCCCTAGAAAATTATCTGGCCTCATTCCGCTCCCCCCCCCCCGCCCCCCAGAGAACGATCTGGCCTCACGACCCCCCTGCCCCGCAGAAAATGATCTGGCCTCACTCCCCCCCCAACTCAGAGAACGATCTGGCCTCACTCCCCCCATGCCCCCCAGAGAATGATCTGGCCTCACTCCCCCGTTCCTCCTCCCCGAGAATGATCTGGCCTGACTCCCCACTCGCCCCCTCCTGCCAGAGAATGATCTGGCCTCACTGCCCCCTCCCCCCCCCCTCCCAGAGAATGATCTGGCCTCACTCCCCCCCCCTCCCCCAGAGGTACATCTGACCCACCTCCTCCCCCACCCCCCGACCAGACAACAATCGGGCCCTCCCTCCCCCCCACCAGAGAATGATCTGTCCTGCCTCCCTCCCCCCTCCAAACCAGTCAACGATCTGCCCTCCTCCCCCATCCCCAACCAGACAACGATCGGGCCTCCCTCCTCCCCCCACACCAGAGAATGATCTGACCCGCCTCTTCCTCCTCCCCACCATCGATCTGAGTCAGAGAGCCGTTGGAAGCGCTAAACTCACCTCTTCAGCAGCTGGAGCGCCTGAAACAGACCTTTATTCAGCATGTCCATGTCGGCGTGATTCCGGATTGGCGAACGCGGTGGTAAAGGGGGAAATGCTGATAAAGTTGGGCGGGCAGTTCATTAATTTAATTGAAATGCATACAAATGCAGTTAAATCGCCGTTGCGCTCATTTCAAGCGCGAATCGGATCGCGGCCATTCCTGGGTCTCGGTAAAGTGGCCATCTGCGCAGACCCGGGCGTGCATCGCGTTAATGGCCTCACACCCGACTTTACCACGTTTTCGCACCCAAAAATGTACATGACGCAATGGTAAAATCGGGCCCGATGGGTCAAATAGCCTCCTTCTACACTGTAAGATACTGTGATTCTATGAAAGATGTTTGGTGGAGAACGCTTTTGAAGAATTGACAATCTTAAGTTGTGAACCATTTTTTGAATTGCCAGGAGACTATAGAAAGCAAAGAGTGTTATAGTCTTGTTGAACTTTGACATCAAGGTGAGCAAACCAGAGAGCAATCTTTCACAATCATACCTCCAGGAACCGACCTTTGAGCTAACTGGCGCAGTGTTATACAGTGGGGAAGGAGTGGCCTGGCAGGCCTCAACATTAACTCCAAACCCCATGACGTCTCATAGTATCAGTTCAAACATGGGCAAGGAAACCTGCTGATTAGCATCAGTTGGAGGACTTCAAAATATACTGGGATTTAAAACACCAATAAAGAATATTAGAACAGCTTTGGATAAGAATCACAGACTGCCTTACATATATTTTGTAGAGGTACTATCTGCAGAGAAACATATATAACCACAGTTAGAGAATTTAAACATCTATTTTTGAAAGTGTATTATTGAACAGGCATACATCTCAGCTAATGGCACAGGGTTCTAAGGCATCATGGGAAATAGGCCAGTAAAGTGAACCACATTCTTTATAACAATACACACATAGAAGCCTGACTATTATCAGCATGAGTACCAGACAGCTCAGTGAACGAGACATTCATTGAGCAAGGACAAGCTAGTGAGCAGACAGCCGGGTATTGTACCAGATAAGAGTTTAGGTCAGGTGGCCATGGGAAAGTCAGACAAAAACTGAGAGAACTTATTGTTCACATGGCTGTCAGAGAATATCTGTGATTGGCCAAGGTATATGACATTTACTAATGATGACTGACTTAAAATAATGGCGATTGTCTCATGATGAGCCAGAAGTCGGGTACGATATCTTTTGGAAGTTGCATAACTGTATTGCCAGTGCGCTGTAACTTCAGAGAAGAGTTGGACTATCCAACCCTTCTCTCCTAGTGTGCATTGGTCAATAAAGAAATGTCTTTCACCAGGATGCTGTGTGGTCATTGTATTAGCTAAAGTTAAGCTCAATATTTAGTCTCTGAAAAAACCCCTACACCTTGCTCTCTCTCAGCTGATGAATCAGAAATCCTCCATGTTGTACATCACTCGGAGGAGGGACTAAGGGTAGTGAAGGCACAAGAATGTACTCTGGGTGATGGAATGCAATGTTCATGGGACAATTGGGACAATTAGCTACAATGCTACCTGTAGCTTTGTCACACCCCCATCCCGTCCCTGGGAAACGGCCTGGGTGCAGGATGGACTCAGTGGACTGGCAGGCATGCCAGCTGAACAAAACTCTGCACCCGTCCACTTCCATTTCTGACCCTGATATGCCCTAAAAATCCAAGCCTTCATTTCCCAATTCAATGAATCTTAACTGTAGGTGAAGCAGACTTCATTTTGCCACATCTCCAATATTTTTTTGATAACTAATAAATAATTCAAAGAGTATGAAAACAATGTACTTGTTTTATTGCCTTTCTGACTGTTCTCCTGGCTTCACCCTCGACTCTGGGGCGGTGGGGGTCGGATTCCGTATTCACAAGCTCAGCGACTCTAAGTGGGAGAGCCAGCCAGGACATGCAGCACCCTCCCCCTCACTCCCCCGCCTCACCCTATTCCACTGCTGAAGAAAGAGATCACATCAATGAAGAGCTGGAAATATCCCCTAGGGTGCACAACAGCCACTGCAGTGCAACAGCCTGCTCCGTGGGAGAAACTGTTCACATTTACAAGTGGGTTTGTGCACCTACCTCTGATGACGAATCAAATACAAAAAGCATCTGCAAACACACTGCACATCGCCACTTGCGGCAGAGCTGTCACTGCAGATTTCACGTGGAATGCCTTACTTCTGACCGCCCAGTTATTAACGCACAGACTAAATTCTGTTAAGCATCACCTACGTTTGTACACAAACACGGCGTAATGGTTTGTGAAGAAATTGAGGCTGTCAACTTGGTTTACATTTGATAGACGAAGAATATAATTCCCGAGGACGGCAATGTTCCTTGTAATATATGTGAGCAGGCCAAACCCGACTGGTGCGCCAGCTCCTGGGGTCGGCTTTGCATGTTGATATTAAACTCTTGATTCTCTGTGGCTGAGGTGCACTTTTGCAAGGCAATTAGTCACAGCCAACTGCATCAAACTCTGCTATGTGTTCCGCTTTGTCTAATGTGCAATGAATGTTGATCCTAGCGAGGCTGCATCCCTAGCAGCGTGAGATGGACAACAAGACGATCGTAACACAGGGGTACATTTGGAAGCACAGGGGTACATTTGGAAGATTTCCCATTTGTAAAACCCTGTTGACTTTGTCATTTGTCTAATCGAACAAAGTCAACGTGGTTTTATGAAAGGGAACATGTGATTGACAAGTTTATTAGAGCTTCCTGAGGTTGTAACGACTAGGGGCCAGCGAGAGAAGGGCCAGTAGATTTCAAAAAGACATTTGATAAGATGCCTCACAAATGGTTAAGCCACAGGGGAAGAGCTCATGGAGTTGGGGGTAATGAATGGAAGATTGCTTCACGGACAGCAGAGAGTAGGGATAGGCGGGGCATTTTCAGGTTGGCAGGCTGTGACTAATGAAATGCCACAAGGATCAGTGTTGGGGCTTCAGCTATTTACAATCCATATTAATGCAAAGCCAAGTAGGATTGTAAGCTTTAAGGATGACACAAAGAGAATGCAAAGAGACAGAGACAGTTTAAGTGAGTGGGCAATGAGGTTTATGGGTGGCACGGTGGTACAGTGATGAGCATTGCTGCCTCACAGTGCCAGGGACCTGGGTTCGATTCCCGGCTTGGGTCACTGTCTATGCGGAGTTTGCACATTCTCCCTGTATCTGTGCTGGTTTCCTCTGGGTGCTGTGGCTTCCTCCCACAGTCTGAAAGATGTGCTGGTGGGTGCATTGACCATGCTAAATTCTCCCTCAGTGTACCCGAACAAGCGCCAGAGTGCGACGAATTTCACAGACCTTAAACTTAAACTTAACTTTGGTGACAGGTGAAGTTTAATGTGGGATAGTGTAAGGTTATTCGCTTTTAAACATAGAAAAAACATAGAAAAACATAGAAAAACCACAGCACAAACAGGCCCTTCGGCCCACAAGTTGTGCCGAACACATCCCTACCTTCGAGACCTACCTATAACCCTCCATCCTATTAAGCTCCATGATAGAAACATAGAATTTATAGTAATAAAGGGAAGCAGAATATTTTTTTAATGGTGTGAAACTCCTTAAGTATTGACATTCAGAGGGACTTGGGTGTTCTTGTACAAGGAGCTCAGAAAGATAGTGTGTAGGTACAGAAAGCAATTAAGAAGGCAAATTGCCATGTCGCCCGAATGGCAAGGCAATTGGAGTACAGAAATAAAGAAGTCTTATTATAATTGTAAAGGGCTCTGGTGAGACCACATCTGGAGTACTGTTTGCAGTTTTGGCATTATATTTAAGGAAATATATACTTGAGCTGGAGGTGGTACAGTGAACCACTAGATTGGTTCCTGGAATGAGAGGGCTGTCCTATGATGAGAGACTGAGGCCAGAATTTTACCACCCCACCCACCACGGGAATCAGAGCGGGTGAGGGATGGACAATGGGAAGGTCCGTTGATCTTGGGCACGATTGTATGCTTTCGGGATGAGCGAGGCCATGAAGTCCCACCTTGAGAAAATTGGGCCTATCCTTTCTGCAGTTCAGAAAAATTAAAGGAAACCTCACTGAAACATACCAAATTGTGAAGGGTTTGACAGGTTATTTTCTCTGGCTGGGGAAATCTAGAACACGGGGGCACAGTCTCAGTATAAGGGGCTGATCATTTAGGAATTCTCTACCCCAGAGGGCTGTGGATGCTCCATCGTTGAATACGTTTAAGGCTGAGATTGAAAGGCTTTAGGTCTCCCAGGGAATTGTGGATATAGGGAACAAGTAGGAAACCAGAGTAGACTGATGGCCAACCATGTTTGTATTGAATGGTGCATCAGGCTCAAGGGGCTGTATGATCTTCTGCGGCTCGTACATCTTGGCCGGAATTCTCCCATCCCGCCCGCCACTGGAAATTTGGCGGGCGGGTTGCGGAGAATATGAAGCGCCATTGACGGTCGGGCAGGAATTTTCGGCTTTTAGACCAGCACGGCCGAAGAATTCTGCCCTTTATGTTTTTATATAAAGAATGGCACGGGAACCGTCGTGGTCTTAGGAACATAAACTATGCGGTTTTTGATAAGCATCTTATTTGGATTGAACTGGCCCTCGTGTCATCACCAGGTTTCATCTAACCAATTCCGCCAAAAAGATAAATCCATTGGGGCCGCAAATCTGGACAACTAAATTAACCAGAAACACACACAACAGCACAGAAGGATGTTGCCTCAAATATGTGTTTAGGATTGGAACCTGCAATCATCAGGGTGTATAAAATAATAATTAGAAATGTTTATATTATTAACCATCTGCCTCGCCAATGAATGTACACTCTATTTACACAGGAGACCAATTTATTTTGCTGCCTCCACTCTATTTTGCATTGACATCCAGGTCTGTCACGAACAAGCAATTGGGACAACTTTGCTATTGAACTGTAACTATGGATCTTCAGCCTCTGATTTTCCTTTTAAATGCAACTCCATCTAATTACCATAGTTTGTACATCATCCCGGCCCCTTACTGTTTAGGCAGAGTGACTAAAATGATATATACACATGATTAGCATTTTATTCTGTAAGATCTTCCGATTGTTTCACCAACTGGCGCTGTGATAACAGGTTGAATTCTTTTTTTTCATTCTTCCACAACTCTCCTTTGCTGTGCAAAAATTAAGCTGGACTAACTTCAGTCCCCAGGGTAGACCTTCAATCATGGCTTTGCCCAATCTAATGGTTAATCTCTGCTCACATTGAGTTTAAAGACATTTTAAAGGCAACGCGCTAAGGTATCTGAAAGATGTCACTGACAAGAGGCTGCCGGGAGATGGACTGTTGCTGATCTGCCCTTAATGAGCCACTTGCACACTGCTGATAAGGCCCAGAGATTTACAGGCGCAGACAACATTGAGCTAAAACGGGCTTTTTCCTATTGACGTGCTGTCCGTCATTTATATCAGTCATCACCACAGTCAAGAACAGTGAGCTAAGACAATCGGGCCTGTGTTTCTGCTCTGCTGAACAGGGACAGATGTCAGATAAATGATAGAGCTGTGCCAGAAAGATCTAACGGGTTGGATGTACACCTCACATTTCTCAAAGACTGTGATGAAACAGGGCAGACACTGCATAGATAAGTGAAAGCACATTGTGGCCAGGGACAAATAGTACAAGAAAGAGAGAAAAAAAAATGATCCTGCATTTTAGATACTCTTACTTTTCTTTCTCAGAGTGCGACATGCTGAACCGATTCCTGAAATGTAACCGATGACAGAGAGAAAAGGTCTTCATTGGCTGCTCTTGATAGCTAGTGATTGATTCATTTGCCATTTGAGATTGTCGTCAAGACAACAGAATATTCAAAGGCAGATAATTGTTGCGCATGATGATGCTGCTGCCAAGGAGGCAGGATCCGGGAAAATAAGGGAAAAAGCAAGGGCTAAAATAATTTACATAGTGGCTGGATTATTGAAGATCTGATCTCAATGGTACCCAAGAAACTCTTGTTCTATTGGCACATCTTGTAAATAAAACCATAAGACCATAGGAAATAAGAACAGGAATAGGCCTTTTGGCCCCTTGAGCCTCCTTTGACATTCAATAGGATCATGGCTGATCCAACAGTCCTCATGTCCTCTTTACTGCCCTTTCCCTGTAATCCCTTATTGATCAAAATTCTACCCATCTCAGCCTTAAATATACACAAAGGGCAGGATTTTCTGGCCACGCTCGCCCCAAGTCCAGAAAATCCTGTCCAAAGTCAACGGACCTTTACATGGTCCTGTCTCACCCGCTACGATTCCCGTGGCAGCGGGATGGAAAAAATTCGGCCCAAAGACTCTGCCCCCACAGCTCTCTGTGTCAAGGAGTTCCAAAGGCTCACAACCCTCTCAGTGAAGAAATTCCTCCTCATCCTCAGTCTTAAATCAGCGCCCCTTTATTTGGAGACTTACTGCCCTCTGGTCCTAGACTCTCCCATTGGGGGAAATACTTTAATCTAGATCACTGCTGTGGAGTAGAAGCAATTGCTTGTCCTGTTTCATGATGCTATACTGTTCTGAGTTTCTGGGAAATTAAATATAGTCTTGGTTTGGCTTTGAACATTCACACCATCGATTTGATTATCCAAGTTATCACAGTAAATCATTTTTGCTTCAGTTAAAAGGAATGCAATATTTCCTATTATGACCGTATGAATTACAAAAGGATAACAACTATCGATAACATGATTCACAATCTCTGCAGTCCAAGATTTTACTTCGCTTTCTGGTAATGTTATGAGTTGTCTCAGAACAGAGAAAAATGACAGTCAGATATTGAAAGATTACGTATTTCCTGCAAGAGAGATTCCTGATGATCCTGTTGCTTTTAATTCGCTCAAGTTTGTCACATGGAGTGCAATTGAATTGGCTTCTCTGAAACTTTGTAATTAAGAAATAAGAATCAGGAAGATTTTCACTTAAACTAAATGTGGAATTAATCTCAATGTAAAACTGCTGTAATAATTTAATAGAAATTATTACATAGTATGTAATAATGGATGTGGAAAAGATTGAAAGGGTGCAGAGGCGATTTACAAGGATGTTGCCTGGATTGAGAGGCATGCCTTATGAGGATAGGCTGAGGGAGCTCGGTCTTTTCTCCTTGGAGAGACGTAGGATGAGAGTAGACCTAATAGAGGTATATAAGATGTTGAGAGGTATAGATCGGGTGGACTCTCAGAGGCTTTTTCCCAGGGTGGAAATGGCTGCTACGAGAGGACACAGCTTTAAGGTGCTGGGGGGTAGGTACAGGGGAAATGTTAGGGGGAAGTTTTTCCACACAGAGGGTGGTGGGCGAGTGGAATCGGCTGCCGTCAGTGGTGGTGGAGGCAAACTCAATGGAGTCTTTTAAGAAATTCCTGGATGAGTACATGGGACTTAATAGGATGGAGGGTTATAGGTAGGCCTAAAAGGTAGGGATATGTTCGGCACAACTTGTGGGGCCGAAGGGCCTGTTTTGTGCTGTCGTTTTTCTATGTTTCTATGTTTCTAGTATTTTTTAAGTTTAAATGTTATTTATTAGTGTCACAAGTAGGCTTACATTAACACTATAATGGAGGTACTGTGAAAATCCCCTAGTCGCCACATTCCGGCGCCTGTTCGGGTACACTGACGGAGAATTTAGCATGGCCAATGCACCTAACCAGCACATCGTTTGGACTGCGGGAGGAAACCGGAGCATCCAGAGGAAATCCATACAACACGGGGAGAACGTGCAGACAGTGACCCAAGCCGGGAATTCAACCCGGGTCCCTGGCACTGTGAGACAGCAGTGCTAACCACTGTGTCACCATGCTGCCTTCAGCAATGTCACTCCTTAATGACATCAGGTCAATGATGTATCTGCCTACCTCTGATTCTACCAATCATTCAAGGTGAGCAATGAAATAATGATCAATTCCGCACCCTTCAATGGCCACCCCTTTCTGTAATCTTAATAACAACCTCCAATCAATGGTCTCGCTGCATTGAAAACATGATATTTTGAAGGTGACAAGCTATATTAACACTAGAGTGGTTTGTACATTGCCTTATTTGGAAAGTTGGAGAACAAATCTTGTTGCCTGCCATGAGAGCTAAATAGCAGTTCTATCAATCGCTCTTCCCATTGTGGCAGACATTGTGCTTCAGGTAATACATAGTCCCGACTTCCCTCTCAATACAAATCCAGCTGTAGAAATCATGGATGTTTGAAGAGGAATGTAATCAGTGCAGATATTACACACAGTGTGCAGATAGTGAAGAGGGAGGACTGGGGGATTCACAGCACTGTTCTTGATTGATAAGGGGATCAGGGGTTATGGGGAAAAGGCAGGAGAATGGGGATGAGAAAAATATCAGCCATGGCGGAGCAGACTCGATGGGCCGAGTGGCCTAATTCTGCTCACATGTCTTATGGTCTTACACACTGTGTGTAGATGGTGAGGAGGGAGGACTGGGGAGTTCACAGCACATGCTGGGGGAGGTGGAGTGGTGCTTGCAAGTGAGTTCAAAGGGCTGAAACTGTCAGCGTCTCTGGAAGCCAGCAGGAACCACTGACTCCCATCTTTAACTTGAGTACGTTCCACATTGCGGGGGATTGCCCACCTCTGTGGAACAGGGAGATCTGCGATTTAAATATTTAAAGTTCCACTGATGCATATCTTCAGTTCTGAATGTAATTGTGTGAGCAAACCCTTTCTGGGCTTGCTGGGACTTGCTGGTGAAAACAAGGCGAGATAGCAATGGGTTTTTGAGGAGGCTGAGAGGCGAGGAATGGTTTAAATACTGAGGTCTCACATCAGCTTTGTATCCGAGATGAAAGGCTCTTGCTCACTTGTTCGAAGAGGGTGCCTTCTCTGCTTTGGAGGTGATTTCCAATAAGTTGGTGTTATTCCTACTACCTTGGAATTCATTGCCTTTGATCTAAACTCCTCAGCTGTCAATCTTGGAATCAGCATGGGGGCAGCTTGGATCTTAGATGATCAACAGGAAAAGCAGCAGGAACAGCTCCAACCTTCTCCTCACCCACCTGCTGCTCCGCAGAGGGTATGAGTCCAGAACTACAGCACGCTGGGAGTAGCAGCCCCAGCATAAAGTTTATAGACAGAGAATAAAGCTTCCTGGACATGAATGAGTGCCTCTGGAGGTTCAGAGTTCCCCATCAGGTGGTCGCTGACACTTGCAACCTCGTGGAATCTGTTAGATACTTCTGCAGAAATACACTGCTACTGGCTGCCACCACTCCAGCTCAGTCAAATTGGTTGGGGAACCCAAAAGTTAAATGCAAATACAGAGGTTGTATTAAAACACTATTGTCAAGTGCTGAAACATCTGTATGCAGATGTCGTTCCCAGCTTCCTCGTGAGAGGATCGTAGAATCAGAGATTTGATTTGATTTATTATTGTCACATGTATTAACATACAGTGAAAAATATTGTTTCTTGTGCGCTATACAGACAAAGCATACCGTTCATAGAGAAGGAAACGAGAGAGTGCAGAATGTAGTGTTAGAGTCATAGCTAGGGTGTAGAGAAAGATCAACTTAATGCAAGGTCAATCCATTCAAAAGTCTGACAGCAGCAGGGAAGAAGCTGTTTTTGAGTCGGTTGATATGTGACCTCAGATGTTTGTATCTTTGTCCCGACGGAAGAAGGTAGAAGAGAGAATGTCTGGGGTGCATGGGGTCCTTGATTATGCTGGCTGCTTTGCCGAGGCAGCGGGAAGTGTAGACAGAGTCAATGGACGGGAGGCTGGTTTGCGTGATGGATTGGGCTACATTCACGGCCTTTTGTAGTTCCTTGCGGTCTTGGGCACAACAGGAGCCATACCAAGCTGTGATACAACCAGAAAGAATGCTTTCTATGGTGCATCTGTAAAAGTTGGTGAGAGTCATAACTGACATGCCAAATTTCCTTAGTCTTCTGAGAAAATAGAGGCGTTGGTGGGGCTTTCTTAACTATAGTGTCGGCATGGGGGGACGAGGACAGGTTGTTGGTGATCTGGACACCAGAAAACTTGAAGCTCTTGACTCTTTCTACGGTGTAGAATCCCTACAGTGAATCCCTACAGTGCAGGAGGAGGGCATTCAACCCATCGAGCCTGCGCCGACAACAATTCCACCCAGGCCCAATTCCCGTAGCCCCATGCATTTATTCTGCTAGTCCCCCTGACACTATGGGCAATTTAGCATGGCCAGTCAATCTAACCCACACATCTTTGGAGTGTGGGAGGAAACCGGAGCACGCAGAGAAAACCCACACCGACAGGGGGAGAACATGCAAACTCTATACAAACAGTTACCCGCGGCTGGAATTGAACTCGGCTCCCTGGCGCTGTGAGGCAGCAGTGCTAACCAAAGAACAAGCTAAGAACAATACAGCACAGGAACAGGCCCTTCGGCCCTCCAAGCCTGCGCAGCTCCCTGGTCCCAACTAGACCATTCTTTTGTATCCCTCCATTCCCACTCCGTTCATGTGGCTATCTAGATAAGTCTTAAACGTTCCCAGTGTGTCTGCTTTCACCACCTTGCCTGGCAGCACATTCCAGGCCCCCACCACCCTCTGTGTAAAATACGTCCTTCTGATATCCGTGTTAAACCTCCCCCCCCTCACCTTGAACCTATGACCCCTCGTGAACGTCACCACCGACCTGGGAAAAAGCTTCCCACCGTTCACTCTATCTATGCCTTTCATAATTTTATACACCTCTATTAGGTCACCCCTCATCCTCCGTCTTTCCAGTGAGAACAACCCCAGTTTACCCAATCTCTCCTCATAACTAAGCCCTTCCATACCAGGCAACATCCTGGTAAACCTCCTCTGCACTCTGCGCTACCGTGCCGCTATGCCACCATGGTCATAGATGGTGTCAAACCTTTTGATTTGATTTGATTTATTATTGTCACATAGGTTAGTTTGCAGTGAAAAGTGTTGTTTCTTGCGCGCTATACAGACAAAGCATACCGTTCATAGAGAAGGAAAGGAGGGAGTGCAAAATGCAGTGTTACAGTTATAGCTAGGATGTAGAGAAAGATCAACTTAGTGCGAGCTAGGTGCATTCAAAAGTCTGATGGCAGCGGGGAAGAAGCTGTTCGGTTAGGTCGGTTCTTTGAGGCCAAGGGGTTGGTGGGAGCCCCGGGCTCATTGTTGTAAATGGAGTTCCTCACTGTTAGTCAGACTGAGCAAGCAGAGCTGCAGACTTGACAGACCAGCTTGAGAAAAAAAACTGAATTGTCAGTTTGCAATGTCTTTAAAAGTGTGCCAGAAAAACACAGAACTCCCCAAAGGCCTTTCCCACTCCCAGCAGCTGGCAGGTTTTAAAACCCATTAGCCGTCAGTTAATATCAGGGAACAATGGTCACCAAAAGAGACAATGCTGGAAAATCGCAGCAGGTCTGGCAGCATTTGTCAGGAGAGAAATGAGCTGATGTTTCGAGTCCAGGTGACATTTTGTCAAAGCTCAGGGAACAATGGGATTGATTCCAGTCACAAAACCTGTGAAGAAACACTTCAAGGTTCTGGTCAATTCTGGTCAATGTTGAGCATAGTGGTATGAGGAAATCTCATAGTCAGCATGAGGGAGTGCCAATCCCAGACTCTGGTGGCACATGAAAGGCCTTAACCATCACTATAATAGACTGGATTCACCTGGGTAACTTCTCACTACTGTGGAGGTCATAGAATCGCTACAGTGCAGGAGGAAGCCATTCGGCCCATCAAGTCTGCCCCGATTCTCTGACAGAGCATCTTACCCAAGCCCAATCCTCAACATATTTACCCCACCAATTCCCCAAACCTATACATCTTGGGACACTAAGGGACAATTTAGCATGGCCAATGCACCTAACCTGCACATCTTTGGACTGTGGGAGGAAACCGAGCACCCAGAGGAAACCCACGCAGGCACAGGGAGAATGTGCAGACTCCGCACAGACAGTCACGCAAGGCCAGAATTGAACCTGGATCCCTGGTGCTCTGAGTCAGCAATGCTAACCACTGTGTCACCTGCCCTCCCGTTTACCATGGCGGTAAAATGACTTGGTCTGAGGACATTTTACCATGGCGGTAAAATGAGTTGCTGATTTGCGAGGACAGAACATGTGGTTGAGCCAAACATATGTTCTGATGGTTTCTGGTGAACTGATAGGTGCCAAGTCTGGCTGCAGTCCCAAATAACTCACTGCCCACTTTGACGTAACCTAGCAGCCCCCCGCCCCCCCGGAATTCTCCAACATCGTATATCCGAGGTCTAAATAAAAGGTGTTGGTTATTTAGGGATTTTGTTCCATTTGTGTAAGGCCCATTTGTCTTGTTTTTCCCTCATCATGATCGGCATGGGCTTGGAGGGCCGAAAGGCCTGTTCCTGTGCTGTGCTTTGTTCTTTGTTCTCTCAAAAGGACACAGTTTAAACCCCAGCCTGCAAAACAAAAGAAGTCATTCTCATTATTGCTATTAAATTAGAAGCCTGGTTCGACAAAATCCTTCAGCTGCCCACTTTTGAATCCCTTTCATGTGGAGCAAAGGAGACGATTGCTACCATTTCATATTTAAGGGAAGGCGATGGCCTTGTGGCATTATCACTCGACTGTTATATCAACACGGTGGCACAGTGGTTAGCGCTGCTGCTTCACAGCTCCAGGGAACTGGGTTCGATTCCTGGCTTGGGTCACTGCCTGTGTGGAGTTTGCACATTCTCCTCGTGTCTGCGTGGGTTTCCTCCGGGTGCTCCGGTTTCCTCCCACAGTCCAAAGATGTGCGGGTTAGGTTGATTGGCCATGCTAAAATTGCCCCTTAGTGTCCTGAGATGCGTAGGTTCGAGGGATTAGCGGGTAAAAAATGTAGGGATATGGGGGTAGGGCCTGGGTGGGATTGTGGTCGGTGCAGACTCGATGGGCCGAATGGCCTCTTTCTGCACTGTAGGGTTTCTATGATTCTATTAATCCAGAAACCCAGATAATGTTCTGGGGACCTGGGTTCAAATCTCACCACGGCAGTTAATGACCATGAAACCATTGTCGGAAAAACCATCTGGTTCACTAATGTCCTTTAGGGAAGGAAATCTGCTATCCTTACTTGGTCTGGCCTACATGTGACTCCAGAGCCACAGCAATGTGGTTGATGCTTAACTGCCCTCTGAAATGGTCGAGCAAGCCACTCAGTTGTATCAATCGCTACAAAGTCTCAATATATGTAGAATCTACAAATATACCTATAAAGAATGGTATATATAAATCCGAGGAATATACTAATGATACAATGTGTATCATTAGTATATTTGCCGTACATGGATCATGATTCATAGAACTTAACTGTTTTGTTGTGTGTTGTCTGTCACCCTCATCTATGTGAAACAGAAGCCTTTAAGAGGTCGCTGTTTTTCTTCTGATGGGTTTGGGAAGGAAAGTGTTCAAATCTTTTTTTAAAACATTCTGTGTGGGATAGGAACATACTGTAACCATTTGCTTTTGTGGCAAAGTAATTTAATGTTCTTTACAAGTATTACATTGAACGCCAATCTAGTTGAATTATCTAAAAAGACAATGTTTAAGTGGGAGGGCAAGGGGAGTAAAATTAATGTCAACTGAATTTGTTCAACAGCTGGCCACTTACTGAACTCATTTCGGTAAACAATTAAGTTTAAAATTTATTTATTTGTCACAAGTAGGCTTACATTAACAATGCAATGAAGTTACTGTGAAAATCCCCTCGCCGCCACACTTCGGCGCCTGTTTGGGTACCCTGAGGGAGAATTTAGCATGGTCAATGCACCTAACCAGCACGTCTTTCGGACTGTGGGAGGGAACCGGAGCACCCGGAGGAAACCCACGCAGACACGGAGAGAATGTGCAGACTCCGCGCAGACATGACCCAAGCCGGGAATCGAACCCGGGTCCCTGGGGTTGTGAGGCAACACTGCTTGCCACTGTGCTACTGTGCCACCTGCATATCCACCACATTGAGGATAGTATTGGCATTCTGGAGAGGAGGCAGAGAGTTATGGTAAAGGCAGTGCCTTACTCTGCCCCAGCACTATCTTTCAGAACTAATCTCCATACAGAATATTAGCAAATAGTAGAATTCGTCAAAAATAGACTTATTAGAAAGACTGAAGGAGGGTACAATTTCATCTCAGCTTATCTCAGTGATTTATGTTTGCAATGCAACCACACCCTCATTAAGCATTCATGGTTAAGAGCCCAAGCATCCTTGAAAGTGTTGAAATAGCTGCATCCCCAGGAAAACATTGATAGCTCTGTCTCTGATCTAGTCTGTCAAATTAACAATGTTAATTTAAACATGATACAGTGCTTGCAGTTTCTGCTGTTCATATTTTAAAGGGTTGACACCCTTATTGGCCAGTAGTGAAAGGAGATTTTGTTTCATAACTGGAAAGCTATCAATGAATTGCTGTTTTTCAAAACATCTTATTGCCGCCATAAGGTTTATAGGTTCAATGCAGAGTGTATAGTGCGTAAATGGCCTTGCAAGTACCATAGTTTTTCTCTGAAGGGCCATGGGGTGTGGTTGGAGAGGCATACCTTGATCTGGAGGGTATAAGGGTCCACGGTAGATGGGTGGAAGACATGAGGAGGCATGGAAAGGGCATGTGACATATGTGGGAGTGAGGGGGCATGGGAGGGAGGGGGTGAGGGCCTGAGAGCCTTGTTGTTTCCATTATAATTGGGAAAAAGTCCCAGAGCGCCGAGGTGAGTCTTTTAAGAGCCTTCTAAACAGTGTGCCTTGGTATCTAGCAGCCCCTCTAGCGACTTTCACCAGTTAGTACCTGTTACCCCTTGCACCCAATCCACCTCCCCCACCCTGGAACAAAAATCCCATCCTGCAAGAACTTCCCTGGGTTGAGCCTGAAACTTTTAGGATTCAGGTGGCCCACTTATGCATAGCTCAATTAGGCTCTCATGGATACTTAAGGGCCTCTTCCTGCCACTGTTGAGAATTCTCCTGGAGTGTGGGAATATGGCATCAAGTGTCCAGGCTACCAGTTGAAACCTACAAGCTATGGGAGACATCACCTAATTGTGCACTTTATGCCCACAAGAGTCACATTCCCCTCAAGGTATCCCAACCACCCCCCCCCCACTATCTCCCCTCTCTCCTCCACCCTGCTGATCCCATTGATCGTAAAATTCTGCCAATGTTTCAAAGGTCCTCTTCAAAACTCCAGCAGCAAATTAATAGGAAAAGGAAAAATACAAAATCCTCAGCAACAACTTGTCTACTCCTAACTGCTTACTCTTTGGAAAGGTCATTAGGCCAAGCATGAGCCACCAAAATGATGTGCAACCTCCTTAATGAGCCTGAACAGGCATTCAAAATACCAATCAGCTGTTTTAATGATCCTTTGGGCTTTTAACACAAGCTTAAATTCCTTTCCCAAGATGGCAACTTGCATCAAACACGGGCTAAACTGGCATTTCGGCTGACAATCCTTCCTTGGTCCCCGTGCAGACTTGTTTGCATCTAAAGTATCTGGGGGATAATTGCCCCCATGCTGCCTATCGTTGCACTTGCTGGAACTTGCTTGTCAACCAATCAGAAAGTAAAGATTTGCTGTATCTCCCTCTGCCCCACCCTCCACCTTATACTCAGTGCCTTGAAACCTACCTCCCTGACCAAGCTTCCTGTACCTGTTGTAATATCTTCCTCTGTGTCTCTGTGTCAAACGTTGTCCAAGTATGTTCCTGTAAAGAGGACTGGAACAGTTTGACTCCATTACAGACAATGAATACAAATTGTTGTTGTTGTCTACAGGGACTCTCAATTATTTGCCAATTTCTATTATCCACACCGAGAGAGGGTGTTGGGGGTTTGGGGGTAGTCCTCTTAATCTGGTAGAGAATTAACGTTCCACAATAGTTATTCCTGGAACCGTACTCATTTATGTTAGTCTTCAGTTACCCAAGAAACTGTTTTTTTCTGTGTGTATGTGATTCATTAGTGGTTCTGTTATCCCCATTTCATGTAGCGTATCATGAGTGTCAGATAGAAACATAGAAAATAGAAGCAGGAATAGGCCATTCGGCCCTTCGAGCCTGCTCCTCCATTCATTTTGATCTTGGCTGATCATCAAGTTCAATGGCCAGAATTTCACCGCCTCGCCTGCTCCGCTCCAGGGCCGGCAAAGCTCGCAGAATGGAAATCTCCATTGGCCTTGGGTGGGATTTTACAATCTCGCCCGAGCGAGGTCATAAAATTCCACCCAATATCTTGACCCTGCCTTTCCCCCCATATCCTTTGATCCCTTTAACCCCAGGAGCTATATCTAATGTCTTCTTGAAATCACACAACATTTTGGCCTCAAATACTTTCTGTGGTAGTGAATACTACACATTCGCCACTCTCTGGGTGAAAAAAATTCTCCTCACGTCAGTCCTAAAATCAGTGTTGTGATTAGATTTTATCACCTGAGGATGCTCTACAGAGCATCTTAAATGATCCAAAAATATTTAAAGCATCTCTTTTCTGTTTTAAAATAACTTCAAATGGAATGGAATAATATAGTTGCTCGCATTTAATTCATACTCATTACCTCCAGATATTCTATAGCATTTGAGTGGCATCATCTGGCAAAGTTTATTTCACATTCTGCTGCAGTGCTACTGGGGTGGGGGTGGTGGGGGCGGGGGGAGACTGCTATCACTGTCAAATGAGTTTACATTGCCATGATCTCTGTGGTATTTAGTGGTTAGATGTTCACCAGAGGTTGAGCAAAAAGCTTGGGAATAAGGATGTCAAATCCATTAATCACAGTTACAAAAGTCACTGGGTTAAGATGCTGGCCGGGGATTAGCCATGGTTCTCACTGTAAAACTCATTCAGGCAACTAGCTGATTAGGTCATCTTGTCATCCTATGCTTGGAGGTCTAACAGGAGCTGGCAGTTACGACTATAATCCTCAGACTACTTGAGGCAATACAATATATGCTACAGGAAGACCACATGGAGCTTTCATATTGTGTTGAATTCAAGGTTGTCCTTTCTTGTGCTCATTGTGGAAAGGGAAGACAGATGTAAGTGCTGTTCTGGCATGCTGAGTGGCTTCACGTTTCACATACACGCGTTGAAAGCTTGATTGCAATCAGTGCAGTGGGGTATTTTATCCTGCCGAAGACTGCAAATATTGGGTAATAAAGTCACAAGTGTGTTCTGTAGATCTTCCTGATGAGCGAATCCAAGTTATTTCACTGTAAGTGGTCTAGCAAACAGAAAGGCATTCAATATTTATGGTTAAATATCAACGGCCGGTGAGTTTGCTTGCCTCTCTGTGAGTGGACCGGGTTTGAAATTTTTAAAGGTGATCTCCAAACAGTGTTTTGAAAATGGCAAGAATCTTCAAATCTACCACGGTTACAAATCATCAGCAAATGTAGGACTGGGGATGCAACGGCGGCAAGCAATCATAGTCAGGACAAAGGTTCCGTGTATGAGAGGCGAAATGATGACAGGTGTCAGGACGAATTAATTCACGTAAAGAGCAAACGACACATGGAATAGGTTTGAAAGAGTGGTCGGGGGACAAAAACTTTGGAGTCATTCACAAGGCAACAGGGGGGGGGGTGGTCAGGGGATCTGATAGGCTTTCTTACTGGATGGCCAAGTAACCATTCTTGTCTGCATTTGTGTTATGATCTTATTATTTAAACATCTGGGGAAGATTTTTTATGAATAATCATTTGGTACAGCTTCCTTCTGTGACATAAACAAAAACATTACTATATTTGATCCATTTGCGTACTTAATGTGTTACTCACAATTACATCAATGTGACAACATTGATGCACAGTTGGCATTGTGGTACATGAGCGGTACATGTGGTACAGTGGTTAGCACTGCTGCCTCATAGCGCCAAGGACCCGAGTTTGATTCCCTACTTGGGTCACTGTCTGTGCGGAGTCTACACGTTCTCCCCGTGTCGACGTGGGTTTCCTCCGGGTGCTCCGGTTTCCTTCCACAGTCTGAAAGACGTGCTGGTTCGGTGCATTAGCCATGTTAAATTCTCCTTCAGTGTACCCGAACAGGTGCTGGAGTGTGGTGACTAAGGGATTTTCACATGTAAGCTTACTTGTGACACTGATAAATAAACTTTAAATTTTGCTAAAAGTGCCAATTCTACAATAATGTCTTGGGATATGTTTCTCATCTTTGCCTATTAAATGACGAAAAGACCGGGGTTTCTGCTGCACACAAACTGAACAGGTTTCAACTTAATTTGAATATAAAAAGAAGTAATGAGGAACTGAAGATGTTTTTTCCCTTGAATCAATGCCTGTGTCTGAAACAAAATACTAAGTGTTATTTGCAACAACAGGAGCAGCACAAAAAAAACTGGGAAAAAAATACTAGGTTCTCCTAATTACGACCAGTTATTGATTTCTTAGATAACGCCTCCTGTCATGTTGGAAATGTGCAAAAGTTTTTGTCAGAATAGCTGGTGTTTTATTTTGCAAATGAACTATTTGGATTGGGTAGAAGGGTTCGTGTTCAATTTTTTGTTTTAAGGTTTCTTGTTCACGTCTTTCCTCCTTCTCACAAACATGTAACAGTAATCAGGCAGGATCCATCTATCATCCTGTGAGGTTAGCACTGCTGCCTCACAGCACCAGGGACCAGGGTTCGATTCTCGGCTTGAAGTCTGTGCGGAGTCTGCATGTTCTCCCCGTATCTGCGGGGGTTTCATCCGGGTACTCTGATTTCCTCTCAAAGTCCAAAAGACGTGTTAGTTAGGCGCATTGTCCATGCTAAATGCTCTCTCAGTGTACCCGAACAGGCGCCGGAGTGTGGCAACTAAGGGATTTTCACAATAAATTCATTGCCGCGTTAATGTAAGCCTACTTGTGATACTAATAAATAAACTTTAAACTCATCCAAGGCCGTGCTGAAATGAAATTTAAAATAAACTTATAATTGTTTAAATCTTTCTTAGTGTTCTGATATTGTTGACAGAAACAAAAATGCAGAATGGTTCATGATTTATTCATATTTTCTATAATTACATTCAATATTCTAAATCTGTGGAATCTATGTTCTACAGGCACTGCTTCCTTATGGTCTATTAAATTTGGCATCACAGTTCGATGAGACAAATAAACCAAATAGCAGGATTCTTGAAATAGGAGAAATTCCCAGGAGACTGGACACTTTGGGACTAATTCCTTAGAATGGCAATTCCCCTCCATAATGGTCAGAAAGGATATGGGCTTCAGATATCGACAACACCTTGACAGTGTAGTGCTCTGTTACTGAGCGACCTTGCGGTATTGGCTACTAGTCCCTTGGTAGAGCTCAAGGTGCATGGCCTTCTCATTTTGACATGAGGTTATGACCCAATCGAAAAACCGAGTACAAAACATAATTGTGTCAATTTCGAACCCAGTCATTGACTTTGCTGTAAGTGCAGATAAACTTCAGCCTTCAAGAAGTGAGTGAAATAGTTAAAATAATAAGGATGAGGGCTTTACAAGTATTAATTTCCCCTCCCCCTACAAAATAAAATGAAGTCAAGGCCTTTTTCATGTATCGGATTTACATGTCCATCTCCAAAGATTAGTCAACTCCCGCTTTCTGGGTTTTTTATAGTCCTGGTACTTGATTTTTTTTTAATTAGGCCATCATCCTCAGGGACAGGTTTGCAGCAGAGAATGTACAGGAAGCTTTGTTGCATTTTGAACAGCGACTCCTCCATTGTTGTCAGGCTGCGCAGCAAACTCTGCCTGGGAGTTTGAGACGCTGTTTTCTTTTCCTAATGTGTCACCTTTCTGCTTTTCCAATTAACTACCATTGTTCCAGAAGCGTCCGCGGACTAGGAGGAGGCTCCACGTTCCCTTGGAGCCTGCTCGCCAGTTGTAAATTTGTTTTTTTGCAGTATCTTGATGCACTAATATGATGCCACAGGCACAATCAATAGTCGGCAAGTCTAGTTTATGGGTGGTATAGAGGAGCGACTTTATCTACTTGACACTTTCTCCCTGACACTGCAAGCAGTCTTTCAATGAAGACATGAAAGTGCTCCTTCTGCACACAAAGAGCCTCTTATAATTGAAACTATAATTATTGTGTGTAGCATATCCAATCTATAAACGGATCACTAAACCTTGCACTACACTTGTAATGAATGTTTTTAATAAAATTGAGGTTTTCATTTCTCTCAGACCATCAAATATATTTACCAAATCGTCAAAGTCTGTTTGGTTACTAAATGTTGCCACAGGCTGGGGCCATAATTTCAATTCCTTTAATATTAGCTTTGCTACAAAGTCATATTACTGGAGTTTAAATCATCGTTCAGCTTGCTGGGGAATTGTACTGCCAGCCTCTCAAAAAAGACTGGGGCTGGAGGTACTGAGAGAAATTAAATGAAGAAAATCTACAGAGAAATCATAGTAGAAGTTCACATTATTACACTATTATTTTTAATATTCATTTCCAGGATGCAGATGTCAAAGGTAAGGCCCAGAATTTATCAGGAGAAAAAACACAGAATGGTGATTTAAAAACCATGACGCAAAAATGAAAGACGCAAGAGGGTATCTGAAAACTACGAACAGCAGCTCGAATGTGGGTATTTCAGTCCAGTTTCTGTCTGCTGCCCTGGGAAGGGAGTGGTGGGCTGTCACCTTGAATCAGTGCAATATGTTGAATGCAAGTGCTTGGGCTTCCTAAGCTGCTTCAGACAATACTGGATTCAACCATGTTGGCGTGGGACTGGGGTCACAGGTCAGGTCGGATAAAGATGGCATGTTTCCTTCCTTAAAGGGCACTGGCGAACAAGTTGGGTTTTTTTCCAACATTCTGATAGTTTCCTGGTCACTCTGTTTGTGTTTTTTTGTTGTTCACTAATGCCAGCTTTCTTTTATTTCCAGAGTTTTTGAAAACTGACCATTGTGGGCTTTCAACTCGAAAATAAATCCAGTAACATAACCACAACATTGCAGTACATTTTGCAAACTCTATACAGTAAGGAAATAAGCGTCGGTCTACGGTCATAATTAAACACCAGCTTCAGATGGAATACCCCACAGTATTGTTGTAATATTACGGTGCAATATTGCAAGGTGACAAACTAATTAGCTTTTGTCTATTGTGTAGTAATGGTGATAAATGGCCTTAACCCTTTGAAAACAATGGCAATGCTTAGGAACCAAAGTATGGATAAAATAACATTATGATTCTAGTTAAAATAATCTAATTACAAGGTTTGTGTGTGTAAATAAAGGATAGCATTGATGCAGCATATTGGCTTTGCTTTAATTAGCAAATGCACCAATGTCTGAACTGTAGATTAGCTTGTTAAAATTCTGGACAATCAAAGGGATAGCTGTCGATAACTGAGAGCTG
Source organism: Mustelus asterias (assembly GCF_964213995.1). Classification (NCBI taxonomy): domain Eukaryota; kingdom Metazoa; phylum Chordata; class Chondrichthyes; order Carcharhiniformes; family Triakidae; genus Mustelus; species Mustelus asterias. The sequence goes on along the minus strand of NC_135808.1, from coordinate 118,531,299 downwards.
GTGTGGTGATACAGTGCCAGATGCATTAAGAAAACCCTTTGCCTTCCCTGCATTCATGGATTTCAGTTGACCATCCTTGAATGCGACATTCTTGCATTTAAAAAATAAAACAATTCTTGAAGAAAAACCTTGCACAGTTTGTGCAACACTCACAAATAGTTCTACTTATCTGATAAACAAATGTTCAGATATTTATTTCAGGAGCTCGACGCAGGAAGAAATCCACAGACATGACGCAAATAAATACTAGGACATTGATTATAAGTGAAAAATCTCTGCGGCGCAATTCAAAGTGTTTTTATTTTCTTTTGGATTTTCCCGAACGGTAAACATGACAATATGAGAATAATTTGTACTACTCTCTGAGAACTGCAGCTGCAGTTTTCCAATAAAATATTCCAGGGCTCCTCCAAAGTTTCAATCGATTTAGATTCGAATATTAGTTCTTTGCTTTTCTGTTACAGAGGAACTGTGTCTGTTTGGAGAGCTGAGAGGATGAATGATTTCCTGAACATTTTCTATGCTTCTGATTCTGCATTGTGGAGGCTTTCATTGGGGAATTGAATTAGACTGAGTAAAAGAAAAAGTTAGGAAAATTTGTAATGATAAACAAAGGGGGCTAAGTTGGATTCCAATTTTCTTCCTGCACCCAGACCTTTGCCCATTTCCATAGCTAGTAATTTCCAGAACGGGTCACTAGCCTGTTGCCAGGGGCTTATAGCTTGAGGATGCCACTCTACATCAAGCGTGGCTGACTAGGAACCCCTCCCGCTCTTACCTCTAGTTATAGGTGTGTTTGGAAGGGTTTACAGGTTGGCACATTCAACCTGTTTGACTGCGTTATGAATGCACCTTCCTTGGCCATCAAGTCCTGGGGTGGGACTCGGACTCAGTGCTTCTGGCTCAGAGATAGGGACACTAATGGGTGGCATGGTAGCACAGTAGCGCCGCTGCCTCACAGTGCCAGGGATCTGGGTTTGATTCCTGGCTTGGGTCATTGTCTGCGCGAAGTCTGCACGTTCTCCTCGTGTCTGTGTGGGTTTCCTCCAGGTGCGCTGGTTTCCTCCCACAGTCCGAAAGGCGTGCTGGTTAGGTGCATTGGCCATGCTAAATTCTCCCTCAGTGTACCCGAACAGGTGCCAGAGTGTGGCAACTAGGAGATTTTCACAGTAACTTCATTGCAGTGTTAATGCAAGCCTACTTGTGGCACTAATAAACAAATAAACTTGAAACTGTGTCACGAGATTGCTGCTAAGCTGGATAGCATTCCCCCCCCTTCCCCCCTTCCCTGGAATTGGCTCCAGAAATTGCTCTACACAATTACACACCACCCGTTCAGATTGATGCAGGCAGCAGGTAAACTTCATTGTGCCTGCTGTTTTATAATGATGAGAGCATGCAGCCCAGTGCAGAACATGCTTCCTAAGTCTGTGCGTGGCTGGCACCAGTTAAAGCTAGCCATGTTACGTTCTTCAATTGAACATAAATGTGCCAATCATACGACAAAGATCGGTAAAACAATAATACGGGTTTTATTATTAGAAGAAAAGAATGGATACCGAGGCTGGGATTTTCCAGTGACACCGTGGTGGGTCCTGCCGCGGGAAGGACTGGCAAAGGTGGCGAGGCAGACAAAAGTCCATTGACTTTGGTGGCACTGGTAAATCCTGCTGGTGGGCGGGCGGGACTGGGACCACTGTGCCATCAAAGTCCAGATTGACTATGGCCAATGTCAGCAATCTAGCTCGGAGGACCTGGATGCATCATGCGTCAAAAAATTTTTTAATAACCTCATTCGACCAGCGATACCTTCAAGTGTCATGGCTTCAAGCTCTGGAATTCTCTCCCTCCATCTCTCTGCCTCTCTACCTCGCTTTCCTCCTTTCAGATACTCCTAGAACTTGCCTCTTTGATCAAGGTTTTGGCCATTCACCCTAATATCACCATTAGTGGCTGACACAGTCCAGACATCAGCTAATTAAAGCAGAGCCAATAGGCTGCATCAATGCTATCCTTTATTTACACACATAAACCTTATACTTCATAATGCTCCTGTGAAATTCTTGGGATGTTTCCCTATGTTAAAAGCACTATATAAATATTAGTTGTTGTTGTTGCTGTTGTCAAGATCAGCCAATAAGAACATAAGAGCATAAGAACTAGGAGCAGGAGTAGGCCATCTGATCCCTCGAGCCTTCAATAAGACCATGGCTGATCTTTTTGTGGACTCAGCTCCACTTACCCGCCCGCTCACCCTTAATTCCTTTACTATTCAAAAATGTATCTATCCTTGCCTTAAAAACATTCAATGAGGTAGCCTCAACTGCCTCACTGGGCAGGGAATTCCACAGATTCACAACCCTTTGGGTGAAGAAGTTCCTCTTCAACTCAGTCCTAAATCTGCTCCCCCTTATTTTAAGGCCATGCCTCCTAGTTCTAGTTTCAGCTGTCAGTGGAAACAACTTCCCAACTTCTATCTTATCTATTCCCTTCATAATCTTATGTGTTTTTATAAGATCTCCCCTCATTTAAATCACTCTCATATGCCATATCCTGCCAGTTGCACCCCACATTGCTCCAATTAACTACACCAGCTTCACTTAACTAACACCAACCTTCCCCCTCAGACCACCTAGCACTGCTGAAAGCCACACACTCAATTGGTTACCCTGCCAGCTCTTCAACTGTGATAGGTACAGTACCCAAACATATTGCACGACACTTAATGCAGCAATGCTTCCACATTGAAACTCTGCCAATGTCCTTGCTGTTGCCTGCGGTCAACTGTCCAGAGCCCAGCCGCTTATGCTGAGGTAGTAGAGTCCATAACTGGGCTTCCAAGCCCAGAGCTGCAGGAAACCATCATACAAGGCTATCTGCAGTGCCCCCAGCTGAAAGACAGCAGCCATTCTGCAGCCACTAGGGTAGCACAAAGTAGGGCATTAGACTAGGCAAAGGTACCCACAAAACAGCCATTAATAGAACACACTAGGGTGATTAATTAAGTATTGGGTGAAATATTGGATGTATTGTTGGATATTGTTGGAGGCATTCTAGGACGAGCGGTCATAGTCTTAGTGTAAGGGATAGCAAATTTAAAACAGTTGAAGAGAAACTACTTCTTCCAAAGGGTTGTGAATCTGTGGAATTCACTACCCTAAAGTGCGGTGGATGCTCGGACAATGAGTAAATTTAAGGAGGAGTTAGATTTTTAATTGATAATGGGTTGAAGGATTATGGGGAGAAGACAGGAAAATGGGGATGAGGAGCATATCAGCCATGATAGAATGGTGGAGCAGACTCGATGGGCCAAATGGCCTCGTTCTGCTCCAATATCTTATAAACTTATGAGTTTATAAAGTGGGCTTGGAATGGTTGCTTTTGGGTGGCTATTATTTCAGGATTGTAGTGAAGAAGGCACTGTGTTGGGGTCTCATGGAGGAATGGAACAATGTGGAATTGTTGATCAACAGGGATCTGGTGTTTGATTCAGGGGAACTGGAGTTGGATGGCGTGCTTCGGGACAGCCCATCTGAAATATGCAAGCTACCTCTTCTCTCCCCCGTCCTCCTGAGATGGTCACTGTACTCCTGGTGACAAGGGCTGAACCCACATGATGGCCAAGTTGTGAAGATGCTACAGATGCCAGGATTCGGGACACGTGTCCCAATAAGTGCTGGAGATGGAGGCAGCAGAAACATTGTTTTCTTTTAGTTTTTATTTATTAGTGTCACAAGTAGGCTTACATTGATACTGCAATGAAGTTACTGTGAAAATCCCCTAGTCGCCACACTCCGGTACACTGAGGGCGAATTTAGCATGGCCAATGCACCTAGCCAGCTCATCTTTCGGACTGTGGGAGGAAACCAGAGCACCCGGAGGAAACCCACACAGACACGTGGAGAATGTGCAGACTCTGCACAGACAGTGACCCAAGCCGGGAATTGAACCTGGGTCCTTAGCTCTGTGAGGCAGCAGTGCTAACCACTGTGTCACTGTGCTTCAACACACTATTCATTCGCTCAATGACATTCCCCATGGCAGCCTGGCTACATGTGGATAGGTTGCAGAGGGCTGTCATCAGCCAGGTGGATAGCCTTGTCACTGAACAACCACTCTCTGGTTCGCTGTGGTGGCTTGAAGGTTGCTGGAACAACAGACTGGTGCAGGATGAATGGACATACACCAGCATTGGATGTTGTCGCACAACTGCAGATTGGGTGAGTGGTAACCTTTGTGGTTTTGGTACACCTCCCCATTTATCTGTGATACCTGCAAAGCCATTTGTGTGTGCAATTGATGGGCCACATTGCACCGTAGGCAGCCTGCTATCCTGGAAAAGTCATGGCACTGCTCCTCCTGCTTCTTTCTGTTTAGGAGAGAAGTCAATAAAGTCCACTCTTACTGACATACAGAGACTCTGTCACCTTCTGGATGCAGCAAGGGCTGGTGAATGATTCACTCACAAAGAAATTCAGGGCTTTCATCACCTTCACAGTTACCAGCAGCACCACCCGCACCATGTTGTTCTAAAGCCACATGCCTGGTTGCAATGAGTGGCATGGTTAAGTCACCATCTTCCTGGTGAAGAGTAACCATGCAAACATATTCCTCCTGGTGTAGGCTGAGGCTGGAGGGACGCTCGCTGAAGACCCCGGGTAGTTAAGGCCTCCTGCTGACAGTGCTTCTCCCACTCCCCTTCCTTTCACCGTGTAGCAGTTTGACTTCTTCCTTCTTGCATCTGCCCCATCTCCCTCCAATGCTGCAGCCCTAATGAGGATGCTAACTGTTGCACCTATGACTGTGAGCAAATGTCGGTTTTCCAGTCCCTTACAGCAGTTGCCAATGTCTTCTCCATGAGCGATGCTACTCCCTGAAGTCTTTACAACTGTTCTGAACTCTTCCAAATACCCAATGCTTTCACAAATACAGCAAATACGGGGGCAGCACGGTGGCACAATGGTTAGCAGTGCTGCCTCACAGTGCCAAGGGACCCGGGTTCGGTTCCCGGCTTGGGTCACTGTCTGTGCGGAGTCCGCACGTTCTCCCCGTATCTGTGTGGCTTTCCTCCCGCTGCTCCAGTTTCCTCCCACAGTCCAGAAATGTGTGGGTTCGCTGGATTGGCCATTCTAAATTCTCCCTCAGTGTACCCGAACAGGTGCCGGAGTGTGGCAACTAGGGGATTTTCACAGTAACTTCACTGCAGTGTCAATGTAAGCCTACTTGTGACACTAATAAATAACCTTTAAATCAAGGATCAATAGAAAGTAACAAACATGCAAGTTGTTGATGGTCCCTTTAAGTAGTAGTAGTGGTGGTGGGTCTGTGGATGTGCTGGGATGGTGGGTGCGTTGTGGGAAGAGGGCCATCCCTCATGCTGGTGAATGCATGTTCAGTTGTGTAAGCTTCAGACACCAGGTCAACCAGAACAATGCGGCAGTTCAGGCGTCAGATCAGTGTTAGATGCTGACTGAAGTCTATGGTGCAGACTTTCTGCACACACATAATGTCTGCACTAACACTCATAATAAGACTCTGCATGGCACAGGCAACATCTGAAGTGGGCAGAAGTGGCAAAATTTTTCAACCAAATTAACACCCATTGTGCTGCATCTAGCAGCCCTAGAGAGACAAATTTTGATGCCCAAATCTCATAAGTTAATGGCAAAATGACTCACCCAATTCTCTTCCGAAATGAATCAATTACATTTATACTAAAATGGATTAATACCGGGAGAAAAGTTTGGGGTAAAGTCACTTTTGAGGTTTAAGAACAAAGATCATTGAAGGATTGTTAAATTGTAAGATAAGACCATAAGATGCAGGAGCAGAATTAGGCCATTCGGTCCATCAAGTCTGCTCCGCCATTCAATCATGGCTGATATGATTCTCATCCCCATTAAAAACCTAGAAGTAGCAGTAGCCCATTCGACCCTTCGAGCCTGCTTTGCCATTCATTTTGATCATGGCTGATCATAGAATTCAATATTCTCCCTCTTCTCCAGCCTTCTTCTCGTAACCCTTGATCCCCTTATTGATCAAGAACCTATCTATCTCTGTCTTAAAGACACTCAGTGGCCTGGCCTCCACAGCCCTCTGTGGCAATGAGTTCCAAAGATTCACCACCCTCTGGCTGAAGAAATTCCTCCTCGTCTCAGTTTTAAAGGAACGTCCCTTCACTTGATAGACAACTTATTGATGCAAAAGATTACCCTGAATTATTTAGGTGTGCCGCTATTGAGGTTCAAGTACTACTTCAGGACTATTCCTGAATGGAAGTATATTTTGATTATTTGGAGTTTTGAGTTCTTTACAATTTGAATATAATTTTACCACTTAAACAATATAACTATAACAATATGACTACAACAATAAGTTTAGATAGATTACAAGCTGTGATAAGTCAAGTCATTCCATGTTTGATGACAAATAATCAATACATTAAGAAAAGCTGCTTCCATTCTCACATTGGGAAGTAATTTATTATACACTTGTCATTGCAGAATAGAAATCCAACTGATCTTCACTCACGTTTCTTCTCCACACAAGCCTTCACCTACCGCACCACATCCAACCCTGTCAACATAACCTCCTCTTTCTGTCTATCCACCTTTCCGTTAAGGAAGGTGATGGCCCAGAGGTATTATCGCTGGACTATTAATTCAGAAACCCAGCTAATGTTCTGTGGGGCCCTCATTTGAATCCCTCCATGGCAGATGGTGGCATTTGAATTCGATAAAATATATCTGGAATTAAGAATCTACCAATGATCATGAAACCATTGTCGATTGTTGGAAAAAACCATCTGGTTCACTAATGTCCTTTGGGGAAGGAAATCTGCCATTCTTACCTGGTTTGGCCTACATGTGACTCCAAAGCCACAGCAATGTGGTTGACTGTCAACTGCCCTCAGGTAACTAGGGATGGGCAATAAATGCTGGCCAGCCATCGACAGCCATGTCCCACAAATGAATTTTAAAAATTCAGTGACGTCTCCCTCCACCCTTAACGGGCTGAAGTTTACGACCCCTCCCGCCGGTGGGATTTTCCAGTCCCACCAAAGTCAGTGGGCTTTTGAGGGCCCCACGATGGGGCTGTAAAATTTTGTGCCGTATTGCCATACGCCTACAGGTTCCACGTGCTGATGGATCTCTGGATAAAGTAATTATTTGTGAAGTCATAGAATCCCTACAGTGCAGAAGGAGGCCATTCGGCCCATCGAGTCTGTACTGACCACAATCCCAACAAAGCCATATCCTTGTCACCCCCACATAAACCCCCGACACGAAGGGGAAATCCCACCCAAACCTGTTTCCACATAACCCCCAAGTATTTACTCCGCTAATCCTCATAACCTACACATCTCGGGACACTAAGGGGCAATTTAGCATGGCCAATCCACTTTACCCGCACAGCTTTGAAGTGTGGGAGGAAACTGAAACACCCGGAGGAAACCCGTAGACATGTGCGTAGAGAACGTGCAAACTCCACATAGACAGTGATCCAAGGCCGGAATTGAATCCGGGTCACTGTCTATGAGGCAGCATTGCTAACCACTGTGCCACCCTCAAGTCCTTCTGTGCCTGTAAGTTTGGACTTCAGTATAACTCACTGCTTGAGGTTAATGCAGTTTATATTTTGAACTCAATTATTTTATAAATATAGCATGAAGTGATAATATAGAATCGAGAGGCCAGGAGGTAATAAGACAGTGCTTGAACTTGTTGCACCACTGAACCTCAATCATGAATCAATTGTAATTATCTAATCCAATTCGGGCCTGCTTTTAAATATTATTTCAGCATTATTTATTGGAGTGATCAGTTCGGTTAATGCTCCTGCTATGTTGGCTGAAGTTCAGAGAGATCATGCAATGATTTATTCTGAAGTGTTTTAACTCGTAGAGATATCTGGCTGAAAACATGTCCAGTGTAAACTGCATTAAAAAAAAGGGCCGTGGGCTGATCATATAATCTCAAACAAATTAATGACATCAGCCACAAATCTCCATGCAAATTTCCTGAAGTTAATGGATTATAAATGCTTGCTTGCCCAAAGCTTTTTCTTTCCGCCAAAATGTGCAGACTGGAGTTACATATGAACCTTTAAAGTTTATTTATTAGTCACAAGTAAGGCTTAGATTAACACTGCAATGATGTTACTGTGAAATTCCCCTAGTCGCCGCAGTCCGGCGCCTGTTCGGGTTAATGCACCTAACCAGCACGTCTTTCAGACTGCGGGAGGAAACCGGAGCACCCGGAGGAAACCCACGCAGACACAAGGAGAACGTGCAAACTCCACACAGACAGTGACCCAAACCGGGAATCAAACCCAGGTCCCTGGCGCTGAGAGGCAGCAGTGCTAACCACTGTGCCACCTCTATATTGCAATACATGCGATCATACTGTTATTCCACTCGTTCCTTGCAGAGAGATCCAATGTAGAATCCCTACAGTGCAGATGGAGGCCATTTGACCCATTGAGTCTGCCCCGGCCACAATCCCACCCAGGTCCTATTCCCGTAACCCCACATATTCACCCTGCATAATCACATAATCCCCTGACACCAGGGTCAATTTAGCATGGTCAATAAACCTAACCCGCACATCTTTGGAGTGTGGGAGGAAATAGGAGCAACCGCAGAAACTCACGCAGGGTGGAGTTTACACATTCTCAATGTGTAGACTCCACACAGACAGTGACCTGAGGCCGGAATTGAACCCGGGTCCCTGGCGCTGTGAGGCAGCAGTGCTAACCACTGTGCCACCATGCTGCTGAGATCTGACATGAGTAGCGGAAAGAGGGGTATGATTCACTGGTGCAGTCATGAAGGATAAGATTTTAATCTTATTAAAGTGTACTGGAAAAATGCACTGCAGAAAACATAATCGGTAAGAGCTTCTTCCAATGTTTTCCTCAAATTATCTACTTCGATTACATGCAAATTAATCCCTTTGTTGATAATATTATCTATCCTACTTTGATAGATGGATAAATAGTTCAGTTTGCAGCAAGTATCATTCCCAATGAAGGTCAGGTATTTAAGCTTTGTAGAGCCACAGAACTAATGCACCCAAGAAGACTGAATATTGACAAAAATCAAGTTGTTAAATGAATTATTCGGTCACTCTTAAATATAGAAACATAGGAACTAGAAGCAGGAGTAGGTCATTTGGCCCTTCGAGCTTGCTCCGCCATTCATTATGATCATAGCTGATCATCAAATTCAATATCCTGATCCCCTCTTCCCCCCATATCCCTTTAGCTCCCAGAGCTATTTCTAATTTCTTCTTGAAATCTGACAATGTTTTGGCCTCAACTACATTCTGTGATAGATTCACTGCTCTCTGGGTGAAGAAATTTCTCCTCACCTCAGTTCTAAAAGGTTTACCCCTCATCCTCAAATTATGACACCTTTCTTTCTGAATCAACCCCGTCTAATCCTTGTTAGAATTTTATAAATTTCTATGAAATCTCCTCTCACTCTTCTAAACTCCAGTGAATATAATCCTAACTGACTTAATCTCTCCTCATATGACAGATCTGCCATCCCAGGCATCTGCCTTCGCTACACTCCCTCTATAGCAAGGACATCCTTCCTCAGATAAGGACACCAAAACTGCACACAATACTCCAGGTATGATCTCACCAACGCCCTGTACAATTGTTTTACAGAGCATTGTGTTAGCTAGGGTCCTTGATCAGCTTGTTTCTTTAAGAACCTCAATATAGTCTTTTTCTCACTTCCAGCTAACATCGGGAGTATAATATTTTGCTTACATTACCAGTGAAAAAAAAACCAAGAACCTTGATGGCGATAATCTTCGACTCTTGGTGGAAGGACGAAGAGCTATATCAAATCAAGTGACTCTAAAAATAAGAATGGCGGCACAATTACCAAATGAGAATTTCTTTCAAATTAATGCTCGGCCTTACAAACATGGAACAAAAGTAGGAACAACTCATGGAGATGAAGGAGATGTCTTGGTTTGATATGTTTGGGATGCGAAGGCTAGGGTACAAAGTAAAACAGATGCCAGAGATGCCAGCATTTGACTGGGGTGGGCACAGTAAGAAGCCTCACAACGCCAGGTTAAGGTCCAACAGGTTTATTTGGTATCACGAGATTTCAGAGTGCTGCTCCTTCATCAGGTGGGTGGAGAGTTGGGTTCACAAAGAGGGCATATATAGACACAGACTCAATTGTAAGATAATGGTTGGAATGCGAAACTTTACAGGTAATCAAGTCTTTACAGGTAGAGACAATGCGAGTGAGAGAGGGATAATGGCAGATTAGAGAGGTGTGAATTGTCTCAAACCAGGACAGTTAGTAAGATTTTGCAAGCCCAGGCCAAATGGTGGGGGTTACATGTAGTGTGACATGAACCCAAGATCCAGGTTGAGGCCGTCCTCATGTGTGCGGAACTTGGTTATCAGTTTCTGCTCAGCGATTCTGCGTTGTCGTGTGCCTTGAAGGCCGCCTTGGAGAACGCTTACCCAAAGATCAGAGGCTGAATGCCCTTGACTGCTAAAGTGTTCTCCGACAGGAAGGGAACACTCCTGCCTGGTGATTGTCGAGTGGTATCTGTTCATCCTTTGTCGTAGCGTCTGCATGGTCTCGCCAACGTACCATGCCTCGGGACATTCTTTCCTGCAGCGTATCAGGTAGACAATGTTGGCCGAGTTGCAAGAGTATGTACCGTGTACCTGGTGGATGGTGTTCTCACATGAGATGATGGCTTCCGTGCCGATGACCTGGCACACCTTGCAGAGGTTGCTGTGGCAGGGTTGTGTGGTGTCATGGTCACTGTTCTCCTGAAGGTAGTTTGTTGTGAACAATGGTCTGTTTGAGGTTGCATGGTTGTTTGAAGGCAAGTAGTGGGGATTTGGGGATGGCCTTGGCGAGATGTTCGTCTTCATCGATGGCATGTTGAAGACTCTCAAGAAGATGTCATAGCTTCTCCGCTCCAGGGAAGTATTGGATGACGAAAAGTACTCTGTCGCTGTATCCCGTGTTTGTCTTCTGAGGAGGTTGGAGCAATTTTTTGCTTTGGCACATCACAACTGTCAATCGATGAGTCGAGCACCATATCCTGCTCTTACGAGGGTGTCTTTCAGTGTCTGTTGCGTTCCTCCTCATCTGAGCAGATCCTGTGTATACGGAGGGCTTATCCGTAGCGGATGATTTCTTTAGCGTGTTCAGGGTGGAAGCTGGAGAAGTGGAGCATCGTGAGGTTATCCGTGGGCTTGCGGTACAGTGAAGTGCTGAGGTGACCGTCCTTGATGGAGATGCATGTGTCCAGGAATGCAACCGATTCCGGAGAGTAGTCCATGGTGAGTCTGATGGTGAGATGGAACTTGTTGATGTCATCATGTAGTTGTTTTAAAAAATAGTTTAGCTGGTCTGAATGTGTCAAGGAGACTCACAGAGTTAAAGTGAGACAACACAAAGGTAACTACGTTCCTCAGTGCACTTCCTTTGTCCCCCTCAGGATAATTCAAGTCAGCCATTCAGATTTCCAATGTAGTTTGCTGGTCGGGCCTGAGGAATTTTGGCTTAACTCAAAGTAAGAAATCAGTCCACAGCACGGGCGCAATCAGGAGGAGGAGGGATGAGGGCAGGACAATAGTAGCCCATGGTTATTTTTTGGAGCCAGGCTTTCCAATTCCACAAAAGATTTTTTTTTTCATGATCACTTTAAGAAGGTTGACTTGGGCATCTGTGTTTGAGTTCAGTGCAGGATTGAAATGAAATCGGAACTAATTTCAGGTAAGTCTCAGGCTTACGAAAAAAAGCTCCAACAAATTTTGCCTGAAATTGTTAAATTGGTTATCTTTGCGCCAGATGTAGGCCCATAAACTAAGTGCAAGAAGCTTGAATTTAGATCCCAATGATTAATAGAAATAGAAATTTACAGCACATGAGGCCATTTGGCCCATCATGCCCACACTGGCCGACAAGGGGCATCCAACCTAATCCTACTTTCGGACTCTTGGTCTGTAACCTTTTAGCATATTGGCATGTCAAGTGCATGTCCAAGTGCAGTTTTCATGTTATGAAGGTTTCTGCCTCCTCCACATTTCAGGCAGTGAATTCCAGATCTCTTTTGAGTGAAAACAAATTCCGCTTGGATGCCTTCTAAATTTCCTACCCCTCTCGCTAAGTCTATGCCCCCTGGTTATGAACCCCTCAACCACAGGGAATAGGATCTTGTTATCCACCCGATCCAGACCCCTCATAAATTTATTATACACTTCAACTAAGAATATCCTCGGCATCCTCAGTTCCAAAGCAAACAACCATAGCCTACCCGATATTTCCTCAATTAAAATTCTCCTGTCTGGACAATATCCTCATAAATCTCCTCTGTAACGTCTCTGACACAATCACAGCTTTCTTATAGTCCAGTGACCAGAACCATAAGCAATATTTCAGCTGTGGCTTAACCAATGTTTCATACAGTTCTAGCATAACCTCACTGCTCTTATATTCTATACCTTGGCTAATGGAAAGTATCTTGGATGCCTTCTTGATGCCTATCTACCTGTCTAACCACATTCAGGGATCTGGGGAAACACAGTCCAAAGTCAAAGTCCTTTACTTCTCAGTATTCTACCAGTTATTGTACATTTCCATTGCATTTAAGTTTAAGTTTATTAAGTTTATTTATTAGTGCCACAAGAAGGCTTACATTAATGCTGCAATGAAGTTACTGTGAGTATCCCCTAAGCGCCACACTCTGGCACCTGTTTGGGTACACTGAAGGAGAATTTAGAATGGCCAATGCACCTAACCAGCACGTCTTTCGGACTGTGGGAAGAAATCAGAGCACCCGGAGGAAACCCACACAGACACAGGGAGAATGTGAAGACTCCGCAGAGACATCATCCAAGCCAGTAATCGAACTCGGGTCCCTGGCGCTGCGAGGCAGTAGTGCTACCCACTTGTACCACCGTGCCGCCCAACTGTTGGGCAAAAGGTATGAGAATCATAGTTTAGTTATGGCCTTTACATTCTTCCCTATTCAATCTAAATCATACACAAGGATTGGCGCAACAATAATGTGGCTTCTTTATTTGATAATAAGATTATGGCTGAAATTCTCCCATCTCGCCCTCTGTGGGAATCGAGTAAGCAAGACAGAAAATTCAGCCGAACTTTCAAAGGTCCATTGAGCTCGGGAGGGAATTTCTGGTCTTGGGAAGTGCACGGTCGGAGAATCCTAACCGTATACAGGTGATGTCCCCTGGGAGGCTGTGAGACACATGTCTGACCTCAGCCACCATTGCTTGCAGACTGACTACAGGCCATAGGACGAACCTTGTTGTGATATGTAATGGTTGAAAGGAGTTTAAGATATGTTCTCTGAAAGGTGCTTGTGCCCCATTCCGCTGTTCTTTTTAAATTCATTTGTGGGACATGGGCTTAGCTGACCACGCAGCATTTATTGCCCATCCCTGATCTCACGGTTCTTCAAGCTTCTACCATTCCCTTTACCATAAATTAAGTAAGAATAATTAAATGTGAACTGTTCCGCGTAACTGATAAATGTTTCTCTTCTCACTTTTCGAAGAAGGGGAGAATTCCCTCGGAACTTTTCCTTTGCCAGTCGGAGGCGCTCGCCTTGATTGATGTGGAATCACAGTCCAATTTTATGAATGGCTTTTCGTGTTAATGGGCTGATGAATGCCTGAGACATTCTTTTTAAAATTCTTCCCAAAGAAAGGGATCAAATATCAATCTTAACATTAGCCTCTGGCGAGCAGCACTTTGATCCTGGGCCATTTACGACAGGATTCTGACAGCTTGCGGCGAAAAAAATGGGAGCTGAGGCAAAGCATGCAGATCGGAGAAGTCAATTTGTACACTATCAAAGCATTCCGAGACCTTTGCACCTTTCCAATTGTCAGCTCCGACACATCGCTACACAGCCTCCACTGCCCCTACAACTTTAATAGCAAATATTTTCACCCGTTGGATTGCAAGTCTGCAATCTGATTTCACACAGCAGATGGCTGCAAAGGTCAATGCATCAAGCAGAGTTTTAGGCTGAGTGAAGGGATTGTGTAACTGTCCTGTGCATTCAGTAGAGCTCACGTTGAATGCATCATGTCATATTGACTGAGTGATAAATCTGATGTTCTCTGGTCTGTATGTCCACACAGACATGTTTTGACACAGTGTATTTGAGTGCTAATAATGACATTATAAGATACTGGAAAGAGATCTAATTCAGCATGCACAAGCGGCAACACTGTCATCTCCTATTTTCTACACAATTGACAGCAGAGACTTGGGGGGAAAATTCGCTTTCAGATTAAATTTATAAGGCACAGGTCTTTGTACTATAAAACGAAAAGACCAGAGCCAATACTTCAAACCTTCTATCGTCTGTCAATCAACTTAAAAAAAAATTTTTTTTTTTAAAGGGCTACATTTTACAACCGTACACATTCTGACGCGAGTTGAAATGAAGAGATTCATCTGAAAAGGACCGTGTAAGATTCAGTGAATGAATTGCACAAACTAACTTTCTAATTTAAACAATCAATCTTCATCACGGAGCCATTACGCATGTGGAGCACTCATTACTGCGGCACTAAGTTATGTTCATTGTAGAACGAAGTAATGAATTTTGCAATCCTATATTTTCGACAAATCTTTCGATTTGACGTTGATGCGATTAATTTGTGGAATATCATAAATGTACAATTTTATTTCCTGGTTATATAAGTAACTGGTGCCATTTTGGAGGCATTCACTTAGTATTTAACATTGTGGCAATGAAGGAGGCAATAAGTCTTCAACTGATAATTGTAACTGTCACTAATCCTCACCAGAGGATATACTTGCAATTTTAAGTCAAAAGTTCGTGATATTTCTATTGCTTTTGCTAATATGTTTCTGGCTGTATTGGATCAATGGGGGCTCAGACTTCAGGGAAAGGGTTTGGCAAACCTTTTTAATGTGGGAAGATGTGGAGTTAGTTCTCCCGGTCCTGCCGCTGTCAATGGGATTTCCCATTGAATCCATCCCTGCCGCTGGGAAACCTGTGGCGGGTTGTCACATTGGTGGGACCTGAAGACCCTGCTGCTGGCCAATGGCCAGAAAATCCCACCCTAGATCTATGAATCAAATTCCAGCCGCCATCATGGTGAAATTTGAACCCTTGCCCCCAGAGCATTAACCTGGGTCTCTGGATTACTAGCACAGTGACGTTACCAGTACACCACAGTCTCATAACAGGACTTGGTGTCAGATTTTGTTTGATGCTGAACTGTGAAACCATTTGGGACATCTTGTGATGTTTTAGGCGCCATATAATTAGATGTTGCTGTTGTTGTAATATTCTTCTTGCCGTTTCCACTAACATCTTGCTTCTTTCTCCTGATGTGTCACATCCAGGAGTTTCAGTTGTAACTCTCTCCTCCTCCTTCTTCAGGAGAAGGTGGTAACACCAGAGGGAACCAAGAGCCATCTTTTAATTGAGTACAAGAGCAAGGAGGTCATGCTGAACTTATACAAGACACTAGTTAGACCTCAGCTGGAATATTGTGTACAGTTCTGGGCGCCACACTATAGAAAGAATGTGAACGCATTGGAGAGAGTGTGGAAGATGTTTACAATAATGGTTCCAGAGCTGAGAAATGTCAGTTATGAGGATAGATTGGAGAGGTTGGGTCTGTTCTCCTTGGAGAGAAGAAGTCTAAGAGGAAGAAAAACAGGAAATGCTGGAAAATCTCAGCAGGACTGACAGCATCTGTGGAGAGAGAATAGAGCCAATGTTTCAATTCTGGATGTACCTTCATTCACTGAGTTATCCAGATTTGAAACATTTACCGAAATCTTGCTGCCATTCATGCAGGTGAGACCGTAAGATCGCGGCGACATTCGTATCCTCTCTGTGGGTTTCCCGATGGCGAGGGGTGCGTTTAACCCCACTGACAATGGCAGGTCCATAAGATCTCACTACCAGCAAGCAGCGTTGCCTCTCGCCATTGCAAAATGCCGCAGAGAGGGAGAAAAATCCCACCTGTGGACTTGGTGTTCTCTCCCCAGATGCTGTCAGACTTGCTGAGATGTTCCAGCATTTTCTGTCTTTATTTTAGATTCCAGCATCCGCAGTAATTTACTTTCATATTAAGGCTAAAAGGATATTTGGTAAGTGATGTTCAAAATCATATGGGGTTGGACAGAGCAGAGAGGTGGTGGGGTCTGGAATGCACTGCCTGGAAGAGTGGTGGAGGCAAGTTCAACTGAGGCATTCAAGTGGGCGTGAGATGATTATTTGAATAAAAACAGTGTGCAGGGGTATGGGGAAAGGCAGGGAATGGCACTAAGTTATGTTGCTTACTTGGAGAGTCAGTGCAGACATGATGGGCCAAATGGCCTCCTTCTGAGCTGTACTAATTCTGCAATTCTGTGAATTCGCTACCATGTGTTCTTCAGGAAGAGGAAGGCATAGTCTGATATATTTGGTTAAAATGTATCAAATCCTTTCCATTCGCCACCCATTCCCCACCCCCCCCCTTCCTGCCTCACCCACCCTTCCCGGTTTTATCACCAGATCCATTTTATTTCCATTCCCTTTGGAAGTTGCCTAAATGTGGAAAATGAAAAAAGAAGAAGCATTCCTTTTCCAGTTTTTTCCACAGCAAATTTTCTGAGTCAGCTTTCCAGTTCCTGTGAATCTGCTGCAACCTGTTTTCAAGAGGGAGTCAGACTGAGTCAGTGCTCCACAGGTACTCCCTTTGTATGCAACAACTGAGGTGACTGAGTCCTCCACTCCACAGGGATCCTACATCATGCAAAAGTCATCAGAACAACATACCAGATATGCTAAATCTGAGAGTCTTACTACCGTTGTTTGAAGATTAGTTTGGTCAGAAATGCCTTGTGGAGTGGCGCCCCCTACATAGGCAAGTGTTGAAAGATGGTGGGAAGCAGGAAGGCAGTAGAATGTGTGGCTTCATGATGCATCACTGAACAAGAACAATAGTTAATCAATATTCTGTGGGTCTTCGAATATCATCTGTTTCAGAGGTTGTGTTTCCTGAATCTGTGTATCAGACTATTGCAATGCGCCGACTGAAAAGTGAATCTAAAATATTGGCCGGGATTCTCCCAAAAAATTTCTAAGTGCCGAATTCAGGTGAAAACTGGAGTAAATCCCGCTGGTTTTTTTTCAGCGGGAGTTTCAAAATGAATCTCCCACACTCTGTGCACAGCAGAGTGCACTAGCGTGATTCATGGGCCTATCCCCGCCTGAGAGGCCGGCAGCACAGCGCTGAGCGGGCCACTGTGCATTCAGCACTATGTCAGCGCCGAGATTCGCGCATGCACAGTGGCCCCACATTGCCGGCCTCCCGGCAGCACAGTGCTGAGTGGGCCACTGTGCATGCAGCAGTCTGTCAGCACCAAGACTGGTGCATGCGCAGTGGCCCCACACTGCCAGCCTCCCAATTGCTGGCCAGCTCGATCGCTGGCCAGTCCTGCGACCCCCGCAACACTGGCCCGCCACGCCTTCCCCCCCCAGCCAGATGCTGGCCCCCAAGCATGTCTGGGTTAACCTCGACCCCCCTGCAATAGCCCTGATCTCCCCCTCTCCCTTCAACCAGCAGTCAGGAACCACCCCCCCCCCCCCCCCCCCCATCTCCACAGTGTCAACCCCATCCCTGTAGTCCTGACCACCCCTGTAGTCCTGTCCCATCCCTCCTGCAGTCCCCAGCAGGCTGCTGCGTCACACCCACCACACCCCCCCCCCCCCCCCCCCCCCACCCCCACTACAGGTAGCCAGCCCCGATCCCTGACCTCCTTTCCCCACCAATCCTCTCTGCAGAGTGACAGCGGGAGCCCCCGCTCCCCCCCCCCCCACCCCCCCACCCTGACTGATGGCCACATCAGGTCCCGCCCGCATCAGGCCTCATCCTCTTAGGCCATGCCTCCTTGGCACTGCCCCATGCCTGATGGGCAGTGCCAAGGTGCCCCTGGGCATTGGCACTTTGCCTCTTGGGCACAGTGGGGGTTAAGGCTGGCACTGCCAGGGTACCCATGCCCAGAGGGCAACCCTTGATACCTGACCTTTGGGTGGCTTTGATTGCCCCTCCTTTACTCCAGCGGGTTTGGGCTGCCAGCTCCCTGAAAATGAGGAACTACTGTAAACCCCGTTGGAATGAAATACTCCAGACGGGGGCGGTGATGCTAGCAGGCCTGGAGACTTCAGTTCTGGGCCCGCTAATCGCATTTAAATCATATGTTAATACTTATTTAAATAATTTATGTGGCTCCCTGCCGATTTCCAGCGTGAAGCTGATGCTGCCAGAAATCCGGCGCTGGGAGAGGCTATCGGGGTGGGATGCCCAGTGCAGGTCCCGCACATTGGGCGCCATTGGAATCTTCCAGCCCACTGTGCTAAATGTTTAGTGCAGCGGGATGGGAGAATCATTCCCTTGTGTTTTTTGATTTGATTTGATTTGATTTATATTCTCACATGTATTAACATACAGTGAAAAGTATTGTTTCTTGCATGCTATACGGACAAAGCATACCGTTTATAGAGAAGGAAACGAGAGAGTGCAGAATGTAGTGTTACAGTCATAGCCAGGGTGTAGAGAAAGATCAACTTAATGCAAGGTAAGTCCATTCAAAAGTCTGACAGCAGCAGGGAAGAAGCTGTTCTTGAGTAGGTTGGTACGTGACCTTAGACTTTTGTATCTTTTTCCCGAAGGAAGAAGGTGGAAGAGAGAATGTCCGGGGTGCGTGGGGTCCTTAATTATGCTGGCTGCTTTGCTGAGGCAGCGGGAAGTGTAGACAGAATCAATGGAGGGAGGCTGGTTTGGCCCACAAAATGTATTTTATTGCTTAATAATGCAGATCTTACGAGTGTGATTTTATCTGAGAAGTTGTCTTAAGGAGCCACGAGAGGAAGCAAACATTTATCTTAAGACAAAGATTACAGTTACAAGAGAGCTAGGAATACAGAGGTCTGGGAAGCAAATAGCTTGGTTTGAGGGTAGTTTTGTTTTGTCCACATGAGGTACTTCAGGGTTAACACTGAATTAGTTGCTGAGCTGAATCTGATGAGATGAAATTCTGCTTGTGATCATTTATTTCTGGGAGTGGATGGCGCAGCGGGTTAAACTAATGTTTTTATTCTGCCTCTGGGTTCTTGGTTTTACTTCAGCCGTGGCTGATTGAATTAAAGCCTCTTCTCTGGACAGTATCAATTCAATTCTTGGTGAGTATGATTTCACCGCACTAAACTGCCTGTAATTCAAGATGAACTGGCAGCTTAATTCAGATAAGACACTAGACTGGCTGCACCGAAGACTGGAAATGTATTCTTGCAGGAAGTATTCTTCTGTGTTTCTTTTCTTCCTCTTTTCTTCTTTTCTTCAGCAGACGACACGAAGATTGCTGGAGTTGCGGATAGTGATGAACATTGTCAGAGAATACAGCAGGATATAGATAGGCTGGAACATTGGGCGGAGAAATGGCAGATGGAATTTAATCCAGATAAATGCGAAGTGATGCATTTCGGTAGATCTAATGTAAAGGGGGGCTATACAATAAATGGCAGAACCATCAGGAGTATAGACACACAGAGGGACCTGGGTGTACAAGTCCACAGATCCTTAAAGGTGGCAGCACAGGTGGAGAGGGTGGTGAAGAAGGCATACGACATGCTTGCCTTTATTGGACGGGGCATAGAATATAAAAGTTGGCATATGATGTTGCAGCTGTATAGAATGATGGTTAGGTCACATTTGGAATACTGCATCCAGTTCTGGTCGCCACACTACCAGAAGGACGTGGAGGCTTTGGAGAGAGTACAGAGAAGGTTTACCAGGATGTTGCCTGGTATGGAGGGTCTTAGCTATGAGGAGAGATTGGGTAAACTGGGGTTGTTCTCCCTGGAAAGACGGAGGATGAGGGGCGACCTAATAGAGGTGGATAAAATTATGAAGGGCATAGACAGGGTGAACAGTGGGAAGCTTTTTCCCAGGTCGGAGGTGACGAACACAAGGGGTCACGGGTTCAAGGTGAGGGGGCAAGGTTCAACACAGATGTCAGGGGGACGTATTTTACACAGAGAGTGCTGAGGGCCTGGAATGCACTGCCAAGCAAGGTGATTGAGGTGGACACGTTGGAATTGTTTAAGACTTATCTAGATAGCCACATGAACAGACTGGGAACAGAGGGATACAAAAGAATGGCCTAGTGGGCACATGAGCGGCACAGGCTTGGAGGGCCGAAGGGCCTGTTCCTGTGCAGTATTGTTCTTTGTTCTCTCCCTTAATCCCCCCATTTCCCCCTTACTGCAGTCACTGCGTGCTATTGCAAAGTTAGGAGCTAATGCATGTTCTTAAGGCAGAGTTTCACACTGCTTCTGACCTGAACCATGCTGGATCTGGGAAAGTGCTTGACACTGACATGGGACTTAGAATGGAAGGTTCATTCTTCAGCATTAGCATCCCAAGTGGCACAGTGGCACAGTGGTTAACACTGCTGCCTCACATTGCCAGGGACCCGGGTTCAATTCCCGGCTTGGGTCACTGTTTATGCAGAATCTGCACAATCTCCCTGTGTCTGCGTGTGTTTCCTCCGAGTGCTCCGGTTTCCTCCCACAGTCCAAAAGACGTGCTGGTTAGGTGCTAAATTCTCCCTCAGCGTAGCCGAACAGGCGCCAGAGTGTGGTGACTAGGGGGTTTTCACACTAACTTCAGAATTTAGCATGGCCAATGCACCAAACCAGCACGTCTTTCAGACCATGGGAGGAAACTGGGGCACCCGGAGGAAACCCACGCAGATATGGGAGAACACCTAGACTCCTCACAGGCAGTG
Organism: Mustelus asterias; assembly: GCF_964213995.1. Taxonomy (NCBI): domain Eukaryota; kingdom Metazoa; phylum Chordata; class Chondrichthyes; order Carcharhiniformes; family Triakidae; genus Mustelus; species Mustelus asterias. The sequence goes on along the minus strand of NC_135808.1, from coordinate 118,510,454 downwards.
ATTCAAGCTGGGAATCGAACCTGGGTCCCAGGCGCTGTGAGGCAGCATTGCTAACTACTATGCCACCCACACAGCTACTTCTTGAACACATTTGACCCCCAGATCACACTGCATAGGTCAGAGTTAACATCTTCCACATTTGGCAAGGTTTTGTAACTGTGGCTTGTTGGGCTGTTCAAATAACTCCCTCCATTTATAAATTTAGCAAAACAATAGACAACATTGAAGGATCACTCTGGCAATGTTCAGGTAAGTAAGACAAGATGTAAAAGATGGGGAGAGTACAGAGCCAAAGTTTTAAGTCAGGACATCCTGATGCGAAACCTTGGCTCTATTCTCACCCGATGTGGAGATGCCGGCGTTGGACTGGGGTAAACACAGTAAGAAGTCTTACAACACCAGGGTTAAAGTCTGTTAATGTATGTTAAAGTATGTTAATAAACCTGTTGGACTTTAACCTGGTGTTGTAAGACTTCTTACTCTATTCTCTCCCCACAGATGCCGTCAGACCTGCTGAGATTTTCCAGCATTTTCTGTTTTTGTTTCAGATTCCGTCATCGGCAGTATTTTGTCTTTATCTAAGATGTAAAAAGTTGTTCCGTGACTATTGATTTCCTCTTTGGCATTCACGCTAACTTGCAGAGTGGATGTCTCCGCAGAATTGCTCCTGCCACCTCACCAGATGCTTAGCAGAAACCCAGTTTATCTGCAGTTTCTGACACCATTCTAGAAAAGCCACGGCAAGGGACGCAGAGCAACCCCAAGGAAATTCCCAACTAAGGCACTTGCTATCAAATGACTTTCTAAGAACATAGAGTGTTCGATATTTTTGCAAGCTGCAGTGTCTTGGAGTTGCTAAATTATTTTGTCTCTGACATCTGACTAGGAGCTATCCACTTAGTGGTTTCTCTAATAGGCAATTTAACATGAGGACATGATGCTGACCTTTGCCCTTTGCCTCGGTTGTCCTATTGATCGCTGAATCAGAACGTGATCTGAAACTAAACTTCCCGAAATTTAACAATTTGATTTAAAAGGGTGGAGACCCCCTTTTTAATGGTTATTTTGAATCAGGGTTGTAAAATAAGACACATCTCCGATTTAAATCATTAATTAGCTGCAGGGCCGTTAAAAGACTGATACTTAGCATAAAGCACAATTATGTCTACGCCATTTAGGTTGCAGTGTGAATGAAAGGAAAGGGTGAGACCTCTGTAGAGTAGTGCTTACACCAAATATATGCCCATAAGTGACAATGTCAGGCACGCGTCAGATAATTTCCAACATTTGTAGGACACAGACGTCCTCAAGGAGGGTAGGAAACCTTTAAATGCTGAAAGATACTCAGTCTGAGGATGTTCAAATCCTCAGAGAAACAACCCATCACACCACTTCCTTTACTGCCTCTCCCTCTAACTCAATCAGGAAGCCTTCAAGGAAGAATCACATTCTCCAAATAATTTTATTGCTCGCGAGTGCCTTAGCTTCCTTTTCAATGCCATTTTCAGGACGACAGCAGCTTAATCGTCTAAATGGATCCAAGACAGACCCTTAACTGCTGATTGCCGTTCAGAAGTTCCACAGACCATTTCTTTGTTTTTTTCATTATTTTGTCACGAATGGTAAAGAATGCCGATCGGGTTGGGGTGGAGCTAAAACCACCTGAATGGAGCAATATTCATTTTGAACGCGTCCTGCTATTACACAAAACAGATATTGATGAAGTACATCTATGTGGGGCCTGCTATAACAGCTCTATCATTGTAGGGGAGGACAGCTTGTCTGGGGCTGTTCAGGATACAGCAATAAAGACAACAATTGGTTGAGAACAGCTGCAGCTCAGTTCCTCAGCCGTGCGCAGATATAAAGTAGTGTGCTTTATGAGTCACTGGGGTTTCATTCCATCCAGCAAGCTTCCATTCCATCCCCAGCACTTAACTTAATATTGTAAAAAAAAAGCCACACAATAATAGCTTAAATGAAGACTTACAATATATATTGATCCCCTGTGCTGAACTATCCCCACAGTACCACATTTTATAATTCATTATTGAATATGTCAATATTTTGGGTAGTAACTAAGACATTTTGAAAAAGCAAATGCAATCGCACAGATAGAAAGAAATGTTATTCTCCACGCAATTTTTGAGAGGTGTAATTAAAGATTTTAAAAAATGTTTTGCTGGGTTGAATGGTGGTTGCACTGAGGCAGAAATATATCCAGCAATTTATAAAATATAGGGTTGATTATACCAAATATTGGCATTAATCAGGAAACATTTTCCTTCTGCTAGACGAGGGCAGGTCCTACTTTTAAACCTGGAATCACTCTTCGTGATGCATTGACACACTGCACTGCAACACTCACCGTCCCCCCACCCCTCCCTTTATTAAACTAGTTCAGGAATAGAATCCCACCATTCTTATAAGTATTAAAAAGAATCAATTTTCAAACTCCTCAAATCTGTCCCTATTAATTGTGCAAGCAGCAACAAATCCAAATATGTAAGTTACATGTCTGTGGCATAATGACACAGGGAAGGCATGGTGGCACAATGGTTAGCACTGCTGCCTCACAGCGCCTGGGACCCAGGTTCGATTCCCAGCTTGGAATTTTGAGTCCGCATTCTCTGGGATCACTGGTGTAAAATCCAGAGAGAATCGGGAAATGCGATCTCCGACGAGATCACGTTTCCCGATTTTCCATGCCCCTCACTGGCGGTGTCATGAGGTCTATGCCACTGAGGACCGGAACCTTATCTAAATAGGTTTTAACACACTCAAATATTATGAATGGCCCTTGGTCACATGATTCCCTCTCACTAAACATGTCATGTTGGCAAAGGTTCACAACAGGATTGGCCAAATGAGGGACAGTTGAGGGGAATCCCTCCAGGGGTGCAAAAGTAAGTATAGCCCCCAGGGGGAGAGAGGCACAACCGGACACTGTCCCTGACACAGGTTAGCACTGCTAAGTGGTAGTGCCAACTTGCACTGGGGCAATGGAGGGTGGGCCCTAGTAAAAGCTTCAGGAGGGATTGGATTTATCTATGGGAAGCGGAGGGAGGGGGGGGGGTGATGTGGAAAGAAGAGCAGGCAATGAGCGGCGATGGGAATGCTGGTGATGATTGTGGTGGGGGGAAAAGAGGACGCAGGGATTGCTGGCATTGATATCTGGGGGGGAGGGAATCCCCCAATGCCTCCTTGGTGGAGTGGGTGTGGGTGGCAGGGGAGTTAACATTTTGCTCTGATTAGGGCCACTCCGAGGAGTGGGTCATGCTGGCTCTACGAGGCTCCGCCCTGCCAGAGTGGCGCCGTAAACCACACCCACACCTTTATTTTAGATTAAGGGGCTCAAGGTCTGGAGAGAAAACTGGTCTGTGGAGCTGGAGAGTTTCACTGGCTTTCTGACTGAGACTGACACTTGGAGAAAATTTGGTAAGATTTCCCCCGTGGTTTTTCCACATTGAAGTTGGTGCATTAAACTTTACTGCCATTTGAAATAGAGCAGGGCTGCTTGGAGAAAATGGAGTTCACTTATGCCTGCATGTTATATTTTTTGAATCACTGGAGAATGAACAAATATTTTTGCATTATCAATAAAATAACAAAGGCTCAAGCATTTGGGTATAATTTACTTTTACAGAACTAAAGCCACAGGAAATTTACTGTAAGTTCTGAGCACGATTCTTATATTCCCTCCAAGTGGTATTAATAGTGCTAACCCCTATGCCATAAGTGACTTCTGCTGCATTGTTGGTACTATGTAGGTCTCAAAGAATAAAGAGCAGAATTACTATTCCCATTCAAAAGCAATCCTTATTTATGTTAAGACCAGGATAGGAGGCATGCGCATATTATCGAGCCCCGTGACTTTGCAGGCCATAAGGTAAAAGTTTAATTTTCTCGCCATAATGGCCAATCATTTTCCTCCACCATTGACATCAGAATAAAAGAAACTTTAATCAGGTTTCTGACAATAAATGCAGAATAAACAAAACTTTTAACATGTTGCAAATATTGGTTAACACATAACTGTGTAGGATGGCACAGTGGCACAATGGTTAGCACTGCTGCCTCACAGTGCCAGGGACCCTGGTCTCAGATGACTGTCTATGTGGGGTTTGCGCATTCTCCCCCGTGTCTGTGTGGGTTTCCTCCGGGTGCTCCGATTTCCTCCCACAGTCCAAAGATGTGTGGGTTAGGTTGATTGGCCATGCTAAAATTGCCCCTTAGTGTCAAGGGGATTAGCAGGGTAAATCCGTGTGGTTACAGGGATAGGGCCTGGATTGGATTGTTGTCAGTGCAGACTTGATGGGCTGAATAGCCTCCCTCTAAACTGTAGGGATTCTATAACTATCTATCTCTTTCCTAAAGAATTCCTACAGAGGAAGGACTTTAGAGGTTGGGTGTTGTAAAATAAAGGACGATGTTTGTATAGTCTCGATGCTATCGACCTAGCGTTCCATCATGTGAAGATAGGCTGTTGGTCCCAGTGGCTTGCTAGAAATTCTCACCAGCTGTCTCAGCTTTGCAGGTCCAAATGCAGACCAGCTACACACAGATGAGGGTTCTCTGGCTTCAAGTTAGTAGTCACACAAAAGTTTAAGCATAGAGTCATAGAGCTTTACAACATGGAAACAGGCCCTTCAGCCCAACTTGTCCATACCACCCTTTTTATTTTAAACCCCTAAGCTAATCCCAATTGCCTGTATTTGGCCCATATCCCTCTATACTCATCTTACCCATGTAACTGTCTAAACATTTTTTAAGAGACAAAACTGTACCCGCCTCTACTACTACCTCTGGCAGCTTGTTCCAGACATTCACCACCCTCGGTGTGGAAAGAATTGCCCCCTGGATACTTTTGTATCTCTCCCTTCTCACCTTAAACCTATGCCTTCTAGTTTTAAACTGCCCTACCTTTGGGAAAAGATATTGACTATCTAGCTGATCTGTGCCCCTCATTATTTTATAGACCTCTATAAGATCACTCCTCAGCCTTCTACGCTCCAGAGAAAAAAAGTCCCAGTCTATCCAGCCTCTCCTTATATCTCAAACCATCAAGTCCCGGTAGCATCCTAGTAAATCTTTTCTGCACTTTTTCTAGTTTAATAATATCCTTTCTATAATAGGGTGACCAGAACTGTACATAGTATTCCAAGTGTGGCCTTACCAATGTCTTGTACAACTTCAACCCAACTCCTGTATTCAATGTTCTGACCAATGAAACCAAGAATGCTGAATGCCTTCTTCACCACTCTGTCCACCTGTGACTCCACTTTCAAGGAGCTATGAACATGTACCCCTAGATCTCTTTGTTCTGTAACTCTCTTCAATGCCCTATCATTAACTGAGTAAATCCTGCCCTGGTTCAATCTACCAAAATGCATCACCTCGCATTTGTCTAAATTAAACTCCAAATGCCATTCGTCAGCCCACTGGCCCAATTGATCAAGATCCCGTTGCAATCGGAGATAACTTTCTTCACTGTCCACTAATCTTGGTGTCATCTATGAACTTGCTAACCATGCCTCCTATATTCTCATCCAAATCATTAAAGAAATGACAAATAACAGTGGACCCAGCACTGATCCCTGAGGCACACCGCTGGTCACAGGCCTCCAGTTTGAAAAACAACCCTCTACAACTACCCTCTGGCTTCTGTCAAGGAGCCAATTTTGTATCCATTTAGGTACCTCACCCTCAATCCCATGAGATTTAACCTTATGCAACAACCTACCACGTGGTACCTTGTCAAAGGCCTTGCTGAGGTCCATGTAGACAACATCAACTGCACTGCCCTTATCTACCTTCTTGGTTACCCCTTCAAAAAACTCAATCAAATTTGTGAGACATGATTTTCCACTCACAAAGCAAGGTAGAGACAGAGAGAGAGTGAGTTAAGGCTCCTCGACAAGACTGCCTCAAAACCAACAGCTTCACAACTTAAGTTTTTTCTTTCTCCCATGTGATTTCCAGCAAGTTACCAACCTTTGCTCTTTAAGGTTTATTTTCCATTAATTAAAGTGATTGTAATTCAGAACAAACAGCCATATCTTCCTCAGGTGTGATTTATTATTATCACATGTATTGGGATACAGTAAAAATTGTTGTTTCTTGAATGCTTTAAACACAAAACATATGGTTCATAGAGTACATAGGGGAGAAGGAAAGGAGAGAGTGCAGAATGTAGTGTTACAGTCACAGACAGAGTGTAGAGAAAGATCAGCTTAATATAAGGTAGGTCCATTCAAAAGCTGTTCTTGAGTCGGCTGGTACATGGTATGTGGTTGATGTAGTTTACATGGATTTCAGCAAAGCCTTTGACTAAGTCCCACGTGGGAAACTTATTAAGAAGGCTAATGCACATGGGATACAGATTGATCTGATAAGGTGGATTCATAATTGGCTTAGCAGTAGGAGACAGAGGGTGGTGACAGACGGCTGCTTTAGTGACTGGAGGCCAGTGACCAGTGGAGTACCACAGGGATCCGTGCTGGGCCCCCTATTGTTCGTCATTTATATAAATGACATAGCTGTCTAAATGGAGGGTAGGATCAGTAAGTTTGCCGATGACACAAAGATTGGCCGGGTGGCTAACAGTGAGGTTGAGTGTCTTGGGTTACAGGAAGAAATAGACAAGATGGTCAAATTGGCAGATAAGTGGCAGATGGAATTTAACCCTGAAAAGTGAGATGATACACTTTGGAAGGAGTAATTTGACAAGGAAGTATACTATGAAAGGTCTTACACCTGCCACAGCAACCTCTGCAAGACGTGCCAGATCATCGACACGGATGCCATCATCTCACGTGAGAACACCATCTACCAGGTACACGGTACCTACTCTTGCAACTCGGCCAACGTTGTCTACCTGATACGCTGCAGGAAAGGATGTCCCGAGGCATGGTACATTGGGGAAACCATGCTGGCGCTACGACAACGGATGAATGAACACCGCTTGACAATCACCAGGCAAGACTGTTCTCTTCCTGTGGGGGAGCACTTCAGCGGTCACGGGCATTCAGCCTCTGATCTTCGGGTAAGCGTTCTCCAAGGCGGCCTTCACGACACACGACGGCGCAGAGTCGCTGAGCAGAAACTGATAGCCAAGTTCCGCACACATGAGGACGGCCTAAACTGGGATGTTGGGTTTATGTCACACTATCAGTAACCCCCACAGCTTGCCTTCTGGACTTGCAGAATCTCACTGGCTGTCCTGTCTGGAGACAATACACATCTCTCTTTAACCTGTGCTTAATGCTCCCTCCACTCACATTGTCTGTATCTTTAAGATCTGGTTGGCTGTGGAAACTCGCATTCTATTCAGTATTCTGTAACTTGATTTTGTGTCTCTGTGTCCTGTTTGAGAGCAGATTTCCACTCCATCTGATGAAGGAGCAGTGCTCCGAAAGCTAATGGTATTTGCTACCAAATAAACCTGTTGGACTTTAACCTGGTGTTGTTAAAACTCATACTGTGTTCCGAAGAACTCAGGGACCTTGGCGCGTTTGTCCATAGATCTCTGAAGGTGGAAAGGCAGGTTAATAAGGTGGTGAAAAAGGCGTTTGGCACACTCGCCTTTATCAATCGGGGGTATAGATTACAAAAGCAGAGAGGTCATGATGGGGTTGTATAGAACTTTGGTGAGGCCACAGCTGGAGTACTGTGTACAGTTCTGGTCACCACATTATAGGAAGGATGTGAACGCACTGGAGAGGGTGCAGAGGAGATTTACCAGGATGTTGCCTGGGATGGAACATTGAAGTTATAAAGAGAGGATGGATAGGCTTGGGTTCTCTGGAGCAGAGAAGACTGAGGGGCAACCTGATGGAGGTGTTCAAGGTTATGAGGGGCATGGACAGGGTGGATAGGGAGCAGCTGTTCCCCTTAGTTGAAGGGTCAGTTACGAGGGGACGCAAGTTAAAAGTGAGGGGTGGGAAGTTTAGGGGGGATTTGAGGAAAAATATTTTTACTCAGAGGATGGTGACAGTCTGGAATGCACTGCCTGGGAGGGTGGTGGAGGCAGGATGCTTTGCATCCTTTAAAATGTACCTGGATGAGTACTTGGCATGCCATAACATTCAAGCTACGGGCCAAGTGCTGGCAAACGGGATTAGGTGGGCAGGTCAGGGCCTCATGCATCGGTGCAGACTCGATGGGCCGAAGGGCCTCTTCTGCACTATAGGATTCTGTGATTCTGTGATACGTGACCTCAGACTTTTTTATCTTTATCCCGACAGAAGAAGGTGGAAGAGAGTAAGTCTGGGGTGCTTACTGTAAAGGTCAGCTGATTTCTTAGAAGATGTCTGCTTGTTGACAATGCCAAGGTGAATTTACGACCTTTTTTTAAAAAAGAATCCCAGGTCAGCATCCAATTGTACAGATAATGCCATTTAAAGAAAAATTCATTCTGGAGAGATATGATTCTAACAAATTCTTTTTACAAACTTTTATCCCCTTAAGCATTAAAACAATTTAAAAAAACTATTTCAGATGTGATATCATTGAATCCAGTGATAGTTTTCAATGAAGATTTAATTATGAATTATGAATTTAAAACATCCCAAAAGAAAAGGCTATTTGGTCGACTGAAATTAAATCCAATTACACAACTCCCGCAATCTGTACTGGCCAGAATGTCATAAAATCTATTCAGTCTCTGAAAGTGATTATTTTAGATTTTTCTTAGTTTAGACAGAATACAGACACTGACAGAGCTAACAGTCGGAAGAGGAATGATAACTTACCCACATGAGAATGCAGTGAAAGAATTAAAACAACTCACTATGATTTTAAGATATATAAGTTGATATTTTAAATGCATTTCAAAATATTTTACTGTGATTACACTTTTAAGAAGTCTCACGACATCAGGTTAAAGTCCAACAGGTTTATTTGGTAGCAAATACCATAAGCTTTCGGAGCACTGCTCCTTCGTCAGATGGAGTGGAAATGTGCTCTCACTAATGTGCTACCAAATAAACCTGTTGGACTTTAACCTGGTGTTGTGAGACTTCTTACTGTGTTCACCCCAGTCCAACGCCGGCATCACCACATCATTATACTTTTAGCCAATGCAATGAAAGGTACCAGAAGGCATAATGGGTAAGTGGAATAGTTTAGAGCCAAAGACCTAGGAACCCATTAGTTAGCATACTCATATCTGGGAGACCATTATGAGGGAATATATTTTTCAACTTTATGAATAGGTGGATTCACAGCCCAGACATAGATTAAGCATGACCCTGGACTCAGAAAATTAGGTGTTTTCAGCTCTGCAGTGAGCTGGTGGGAACCTCTACTTTGACCCTTATGGTAGCATCCACCGTATCCAGGCAACAAGGAAGTAGCTTTAGCCAAGATGGGAGAAACGCTCAGTTAGTAATGGACAAATGAGAAGCCATTATGCTGGAAGGTACTAAGCGATTGGCTGAAGTATCTGACAAAGATTTATATTGATATATGGGCATTAAATGAAATTACTTTTAAACTAATGTAAGGTGGAGAATCAGATTAAGAAAATGTATAACTGTTCTGCTTTTCACTGATAACATTAGAACTTATTTGAGCGGTCTGAGTATTCTATAGCTGAGACCATCAGCATAATTTCTCCCATTGATCACTGTTTTTTAATAAAGTTTTACCTTTAAACTGTGATATTTGTTTCCTGAGTATAATAGCCATCTCGTCGGAAAATCCCGCCAACAGTCTCCAAAGGCAAGGTGACTAACCACGAGCAAAATGACCAGCTAAGCTCCAGGATATCTGTCTCATATCACAATGTGCATTACTGTTATAGGTTACATTTCAATGGCCTGGCAGTAATGTATTCAATGGTCAGGCCGTCTGTTTATATCCTTGTAATCTCCTTTCCGAAACAGGTTATCATCCATCCTAATTTTAAGTAAGTAAATTTAATGCCACGTTAACAACTTTTGCAGTTAGCTTCTTCCGCATTCCTCCAACTGTGAGGTTTATGTTTATTGGTGAATTTCGCAATCTTTAGTCTCTCGTCCAATTTGCTAATTTTGCATTAATTCTCTGCTGTCGATTTTTTCTTTAATCTAGTGTGTGAAGTTTACAATATTGTAAATCACTGAGTTGCACAATAATAACTTATTTCAACTATTAATCAAATGTTTACGATAGGCTTCCCTGTTGTTATGATCCCAGTTGGTGCCACGACCGGACAGGAAAGTCCTTGAATGTTAGTTAATAGTTTGGCTAATTAGTTCAATTGAGAGCTGTTTTCTTGCTTTGTTGGCCTCATTTATGTTCTTATTTCTGTTCTTCTCGTGCTTTATCTCATCATATTGCTCTTTCTCCTTTTAACAGCTCAGCAACTCTGATATTCAAGTCATTGGAAGTGAGTGTGGCTGGCAAAGCCATCATTTATTGCCCATCCCTAATTGCACTAGAGGAAATGGTGATGAGCCACCTTGTTGAACAATGGCAATCCTTAGTCTGCAAGTGCATCTACACTGCGATTAGGAATAGAGTTCCCACTTTTTGACCCAGTGACGAATGGCGATACAGTTCCGATTCAGAATGGTGTGTGACTTGAAGGGAACTTCCAGGAGGTGGAGTTCTTACATGACTTGTATTGAGCATATTTTAAAATTATAAATCAGTTAGCACTGCTCGGTGGCACAGCGGTTAGCACTGTTGTCTCACAGTACCAGGGACCCGGGTTTGATTCCCGGCTTGGGTCACTGTCTGTGTAGAGTCTGCACATTCTTTCTGTGTCTGCATGGGTTTCCTCTGGGTGCTCTGGTTTCCTGCCACAGTCCGAAAGACGTGCTGGTTAGGTACATTGGCCGTGCTGAATTCTCTCTCGGTGTACCCGAACAGGTGCCGGAGTGTGGCGATTAGGGGATTTTCACAGTAACTTCATTGCAGTGTTAATGTAAGCCTACTTGTGACACTGACAAATAAACTGTAACTGGGTCTGTAAATATTAGTGTTAAGTGCCACTTTGGTTCTTTTTAAGCTTTTTCAAATCTTACGGCCTTTTCATGGATAAATCACAATTCCTCTTGTGTCCTTACTGCAGGATCTAGATAAGCTTTGGACAATGGGCAGAGGAAACACAGTGCAGTAATTACTTTTACATGCTGGGCCTCTTTTATACTTACTCATGTCACGGTCTTGCTCTTCAGATTTGACCTTGTTCAAAGTTCAATATATGAAATAAATTTATTAACTAAAAGGTGAATAAGTTAACTGTGGTAGAAGCTTGGGTAAACAGAAGGAACAGATTGATGACAATTGGCAAAGTATTCAGTGGTAATGAGATTGTTTTGCATTGTAAGTGGTTTTGAGTTTCTGTGCATTGCCTCAGAGTGTGGTGGAAGGAGAGTGTAAGAGAGTTGGATAAATAAGTGCCCTCTCAGTAGTGGCCAGGACCCCAACTACATTCAGGTCTGGCCATTTATGCTGAGGTAGTTTCAACACATCAAATTTGTTCCAACACAGCACATTGACTAGGTTAGGATTGTTTTCGCTGGAGTTCAGACGAATGAGTGGGGCTCTCATAGAGACTTATAAAATTCTAACAGGACTAGACAGCGTAGATGCAGGGAGGATGTTCCTGATGGCGGGGGAGTCCAGAACCAGGGGTCACAGTCTGAGGATTCAGGGTAGACCATTTAGGACAGAGGTGAGGAGACATCTCTTCACCCAAAGAGTGGTGAGCCTGTGGAATTCATTACCGCAGGAAGTAGTTGATGCCAAAACATTGAATGTATTCAAGAGGCAGCTGGATATAGCACTGGGGCGAATGGGATCAAAGGTTATGGGGAAAAAACAGGATTAGGCTACTGAGTTGTAATTAATGGAGGAGCAGGCTCGAAATGGCCTCCTCCTGCTCCTACCTTCTATGTTTCTATGGAAGCCTGATATCTATTTCAGGTACATAACCTGTTTTCCTCCTGCTTTTATCAATATAGTGAGTGGCATAATTCTGTTATGTATGTTGGGGCACAACCCTTTAAGGGAATAGGTCAGGTGACCCGGGACCCAAGCTTCCCTAGCCAGTCTTGTGCTGACCCTGCTAGAGAACAGATGTGTTGATGAGCAGCTCCAATAGTTTACTTCCACTGACCTCACTTTTATTAGTCTCTGGGCCCTATTTTACTATTTTAATTCGAAGTGCTGGGCGGACTTGAAACTGGAGTGTTTCAGATCCGACTTTTAGACCCGTTCTCAGGCGCCCCCATACGCACTCTGTCTGCAAAAATATCAGCAATTCCGAAGCTGCAGAAGTCTGTGGGCGGGGCTTAACACACCCGAAACCCGGCAGCTCCGATCGACGCCCCCAACTGCGCATGCACAGAAAAGAAAGCTAGAGAAATGCTCCCCTGCCACATTGTACACGGGCCAGATAATGCCTCCCCCTGGCCCCCACAGATATTGCCCCACCCCCACAACATTGTTGACCCCCTTATCCTCCCACTCCCTCCGCCACCCAGACCAATCACGGGCCCCTACCCTTGCCTCCTCACCGATCACACACAGAGTGGCAGCGGCCACCCACCTCTCCCCCCCCCCCCCCCCCCCCCCGGCCCCCTGGCCCCCCGCCCCCAACCCCCTCCCCCCCCTCCCCGATCTGAGTCAGAGAGCCATCTGACCCATTTCCTTCCCCCAACCAGAGAACGATCTGACCCGCCTCCCCCCTCCCCCCACAGAGAGCCATCTGACCCACCTCCCTCCCCCCCACCAGAGAGCCATCTGACACACCTCCCTCCCCCCCACCAGAGAGCCATCTGACACACCTCCCTCCCCCCCACCAGAGAGCCATCTAACCCGCCTCCCTCCCCCCCACCAGAGAGCCATCTGACCCACCTCCCTCCCCCACCAGAGAGCCAGCTGACCTGCCTCCCTCCCCCCCCCCACTGGAGAGCCATCTGACCGCCTCCCGCCCCCCCACCAGAGAGCCATCTGACCTGCCTCCCTCTCCCCCCACCAGAGAGCCATCTGACCCACCTCCCTCTCCCCACCAGAGAGCGATCTGATCCACCTCCTTCCCCCTCATCAGAGAACGATCTGACCCTCCTCCCTCTCCCCACCAGAGAGCAATCTGATCCACCTCCTTCCCCCTCATCAGAGAACGATCTGACCCTCCTCCCTCCCCCCACCAGAGAATGATCTGACCCGCCTCCCCCCGACTGGAAAGACATCAGACCCACCTCCCCCCCCATCCACCAGAGAGCCATCTGACCCACCTCCTTCCCCCACCAGAAAACGATCTGACCCTCCCCCTCCGACCAGAGAGCCATCTGATCCACCTCCCTCCCCCCACCAGAGAGACATCTGAACCACCTCCCTCCCTCCCCACGAGAGAATGATCTGGCCCACCTCCCTCCCCCCCACCAGAGAGCGATCTGACCCACCTCCTTCCCCCCACCAGAGAGCCATCTGACCCTCCTCTCTACCCCCCTCACCAGAGAGCCATCTGACCCTCCTCTCTACCCCCTCCACCAGAGAGCCATCTGACCCACCTCCCTCCCCCCACCAGAGAGACATCTGAACCACCTCCCTCCCTCCCCACGAGAGAATGATCTGACCCACCTCCTTCCCCCCACCAGAGAGCCATCTGACCCTCCTCTCTACCCCCCCCACCAGAGAGCCATCTGACCCTCCTCTCTACCCCCTCCACCAGAGAGCCATCTGACCCACCTCCCTCCCCCCACCAGAGAGACATCTGAACCACCTCCCTCCCCACGAGAGAATGATCTGGCCCACCTCCCTCCCCCTCACCAGAGAGCCATCTGACCCACCTCCCTCCTCCCCCACCAGAGAGCCATCTGACCCTCCTCTCTACCCCCCCACCAGAGAGCCATCTGACCCACCTCCCTCCTCCTCTCCATCAGAGAGCCATCTGACCCACCTCCCTCCTCCCCTCCATCAGAGAGCCATCTGACCCACCTCCCTCCTCCCCTCCATCAGAGAGCCATCTGACACGCCTCCCTCCTCCCCTCCACATCAGAGAGCCATCTGACATGCTTCCCTCCGCCCCCCCCCCCCCCCCCCCCCCGCCACCACTGATCTGAGTCAGAGAGCCGCTGGAAGCTCGGAACTTACCTCCTCGGAAGCTGGAGCGCCCGAATCGGACTTTGCGGACCATGTCTGTTTTGTGCCAAATCTGGATGGGCGAACGTGGTGGTAAAGGGGGAAGTGCCACTAAGAATGGGCTAAGTGCAGCCCATTAAGTCAATTTAAATGCATGCAAATGCACCCGTTTCGGGCGCGGTCCCGACGGCAGCCATTTTTGGCCCTTGGTAAAGGGAGAACCAATGCGGAGGCAGGCGCGAATCGTGCTACCCACCTCATGCCCGACTTTACCAAGTTTTCATGCCTGAAAACGGGTGCCAGTTGATGGTAAAATCGGGCCCTGTGTATCAGACCTCATACATAATAACTTACAATGAGGAAAATGCCCGTTCAATTACCACCTGTCATATTAAACACTTTGGCGCCAACCTCATGTCTGCAAAACAAGCCGCCATCAACAAATTTCTTCGCTGGGGCCTGTTCTGCTGGTCTTCTGCCTGTAATGTTGCCTAATCAGAAGTTTAAACTCATTGGGTGGGATGTTCCAGCCGCGCGCACCCTGAGACCGGAAATTCACAGTCAAGGTCAACAGACCTTTAAATGGTCCACCAAATTTTCTGTCCTACGTGCTACGATTCCCGTAGAGGGCAGGACCTGTTCTGCGCTGTAATGTTCTATGTTCTATGTTCTAATTCACCCTAGTGTTTTCAAATTGGGATTATACCTCCCATCTTCCAATCATCTGCAGTAGTTTTGATATTTATGAACCTCCTAATTCTATCAAAAAGAACCTTTCGCAGGGCCTTGCTAGTTTGCTTGAGGAACATTTTATTGGGTAGAGATGTTTTATTAACTTTGTATTGTTTCTCTCTACATGCTTTATTGAGCTTTACCTTCTGACTTGCATAGTGTTAACTTTGGTTGATCAAATCCATGTTTTTAACTTATGGTCTGCTCATTGCCAGTCTTTTTAATATCTAGATTTTAATTTGAATTGTCCAAGGATGGTGTGAAATGGA
The DNA here is from genome assembly GCF_964213995.1 of Mustelus asterias. Taxonomy (NCBI): domain Eukaryota; kingdom Metazoa; phylum Chordata; class Chondrichthyes; order Carcharhiniformes; family Triakidae; genus Mustelus; species Mustelus asterias. The sequence continues at coordinate 118,495,377 of NC_135808.1, read as the reverse complement.
AAGTATCACTCTGTTTAATTGTGTGAGTAATTATAAATGAGATGGGCATTGTGCATAAAAATTGCAGCTCAATTTAGAACCAACTCATGTGCTGTTATATTGAGCTCAGCTACTTAATTTCAGCTGCAGTGATGAGTTTACCACATAACGAGTACTCACCAAACAAGAGCTGTGGTTGCATATACATAACTAAACATCCCGCAGGGGCTGGGGTGTATTATCGACCCCGATAATCACCTTTTGGTTTGATGTTTTAAGTTTCCTTTCGACTTTGTTTTTGGTTCGGGCTGTTCCCCCCTTCCTTTTGGGGAGCTGCCCCTTTTACTTTGTCCCTAAGTTAATTTGAGTTCGTTTACTTGATTGGTGTCGAAAGAAATAACTAAACATCAATGGTACCGACCAGTGTGAACAAATTCGTACAAAGGTGTTGAAGGGTCCAGGATACAAAAAAGTTTCTGGATACAATCAGATAAATAGGAGCCAGGGTGTAATGACTTCAATCAGACCATTGAGGTTGGCCTACTGGAGTATGAACTCCTTGATTAAGGATACCAACAAAAGATGTCCCTGATTCAGGATCCAATTGATGGGCCAATCAGGGGGTCTTTGCCTTGTATTTAACCGGGAGTGTCAGTTCTTCTGACACCCCCAGAGGTAGACTGTTGACTGCTAGCACTCTGTGTGCTACTGTTAGAGTTGTAAGTAAAGGGATTTTGGTGAAAGGGTTTCTGCCTCCACAGATTTATTACACAGTGTAGGCCAGATGATTCCTTGAGCCTGCTGAATCATTCAGTGCGATCATGGCTAAGCTTCAAACTCCACTCCCACTCCCAACGCCCACTCCCCCAATCCTTTGATTTGGCACTGTGGCACAGAGGTTAGCACTGCTGCCTCATAGCACCAGGGACCCAGGTTTGATTCCAGTCTAGGATGACTGTCTGCGTGGAATTTGCACGTTCTCCCCGTGTCTGCGTGGGTTTCCTCCGGGTCCTCCCACAGTCCCAAGATGTGCAGGTTAGGTGGATTGGCCATGCTAAATACAAGTGACAAATACATGAATAGGATGGGAATAGAGGGATATGGTCCTTGGAAGGGTAAGGGACTTTATTTCAGTAGGGCAGCATGGTCCATACAGGCTTGGAGGATCGAAGGGCCTGTTATTGTGCTATAATTTTCTTTGTTCTTTGTTCTTTAAATTGCCCCTTAGTGTCCTAATATGTGTAGGGGGAATAGCAGGGTAAATAAAGGGGTTACGGAGATAGGGCCTGGGTAAGATACTCTGTCAGAGAATAGGTGAAGACTCAATGGGCCAAATGGCCTCCTTCTAGGAGGATTCTATAATCAGAGTCCAAAATCTATTGATCCTATTCTTGAATATTCTGATCAATCAGTAACAATATTAGGCCTCAGTATATAATGTGAATAACGCTGGTAGCTTGCTTGCAGTGGTCAAGTGGGGCTAAAGCAAGAAAATGGCCCATTTCCTCTGGCCCATGTGCTTGGGTGCCGGGCAATTGCTCCGTGTCTTTCCCAGTCGAAAACTGCCTTTCAGGAAATGCACCGTTCCATTGTTAATGGGTGTTTTATTTATCCAGCCTTATTACCGGCAGTAATGATCAGTGCTCATGCTGGCTGCTCCTGTGCTCCAAGTCCTTGGCGTGAGTGCTATTACAGGAAGGTTAGTAATTGTGCAGTAGATTTATTGAACAATAATCTGCAGCTGGTTACTAGCAAATTCAACAACTAGAATTCAGTGCGGGGAGAGCAATAAATATAGCGGAGTGATTGAAACTCAGATGTTACCAATTGTGGTTTATAAAACCTTCAGCTAAACTACAATCATTGATAGAAAACAGAATAATACGTGTGAAAGGACATTATGATTTAAAATGCAGTCTATCAGTAATATTGATTTTAATATTCTTCACAATGCAGTCTGAAATTCTCGATCAGATTACAGCTTTTTAATATCCTTGTATATCCATTCCCGAAATATAAATAAATGGAAATAGAACTACAAACCAAATAAGTGAGGCACATGCGATTATGTGATTAGAAGGATCGAGAAGTGAGATACTGGATTATTCACTGAGTTATGTGCACTGTAGATGTCTATTTACAAGACCAGGGTGGCTCGGGTGGCACAGTGGTTGGCACTGCTGCCTCAAGCACCAGGGACTCAAGTTCAATTCTGACCTTGGGTGACTGTCTATGTGGAGTTTACGCATTCTCCCTGTGTCTGCGTGGGTTTCTTCTGGGTGCTCCGGTTTCCTCCCACAGTCCAGAAATGTGCAGGTTAGGTGGACTGGTCGTGCTAAATTGCCCCATAGTGTCAGGGGGATTAGCAGGGTAAATACCTGGGGGTTACGGGGATAGGGCCTGGGTGGGATTGTTGTCGGTGCAGGCTTGATGGGCCAAATGGCCTACTTCTGCACTGTCGGGATTCTATGACCTCGAATGGTGTCATCTGGGTTACGTTTATTGTCTTTTCTATAATAAAGCCTGTTGACCATAAAATGATGACGGCCCAATTTTGTATCAAAAGGTCGAGGATTTGGATATTGTGATAACCTGCATGAGGTCCCTGTGGAATTACTGATCCATCTCACGGTGGGGCTCATTGAGTATGAATTCCCCTGCTAACAGAGAGTGGCCTACCCGGCTGGAACTCATTTCCTTAGCCTTTTATAAGGCAGGCCCAGGACTGGGCCTGCTGAACTGTAGTCCCAGCCAGGGACTAGTGCGTGTATGCCA